>NW_016690351.1:1529223-1653956 GCF_001604755.1 Lepidothrix coronata | reverse complement strand
GTGAGACACAGTGTGCACTGAACTGAGCCCACCCTTTAATACTAAGGTTCATCTGCCGGGGCCGAGTGAGCTTGGACGGTGGCAGTGAGGTCCTCAGGACATAGATTTGTTTAGAGTGACCTTCTCTTAGATGGGTGGCCTTACAGGGCTGACGAGCTCCATCTGCCCGGGGTTTAGAGTTGTCCTTCTCTTCTGTGTGTTCCGGGGCTCCCATCTCAACTCCTACAATGGTACCGTCCGCACAGGCGAAGCTCCCATTCTCTCGCTCCTTTCCGCGCCCGGGGCTGAGCCCCCTTACTAGCAATAATTCTATTCTAACAATATTTTCTACTGACAATCATGCTCACGTTTGCTGAGTCATACATGGAAGACTTCACTTAGTCAAATGTATATAACAACCTTGTAGGTATAATGAAAACAAGAAGCATTTATAAAGATATCCTTCCTAATTTGATATCCCTTTAGTTGCTGGCCAGCATTTGAACTTCTAAAAAGGCAGTTTAAAAATGCCTAAGAAGTTAGATGGAACAATACTTTTTTCCTTCCTGTCCTTATATACTTAGGAGTAAATTCATGAGAATTTTAAAGTATGTCTTCTAATTCATGAGTCTATTGCTTTAAGGGTGAATGCAGTTAAAATCTGTGCCCTATCTCCATTGTCCACATTGTTAAACAGAATTTATCTTTTATATCTTTCTTTAGTCTTTTCTGAAGATGACAACTTCTCAGTCTTTTTTTAAAATAAATAAGTAGGTTGACTTATGTACAGTCTTTCACTCTAAGATGATAAAAGGAGAGGAGAATGTACCTTAATGTCTGTCACATTACCTTCCCCAGCTTTGCAAATACAGTGAAAAATGTAGTATTGCAGGCCTGATCTCACTAATGTTATACAAAATAACAACACTCATTTATTTCTATTCAATCCTCTCCATTCACAGACCTAAATGTCACATTCACTCTGTTAGCCATTGACATTGACTCTTGACAGCAGAAGCAAAGCTAGTGTTCCCTTAATTTTGACTAAATCTGCTTCAATCATTACTCTGCGGGATGCAGCTTCTGTTGTATAAATAAGCTTGCAAAATGATCCACTTCCAGTCTGGCACTCTTCATGAATTCCACACATTTTATCAACTGCATATTTTATTCTTACTTTTACTTTATTTTTTACTTATTATTTACTTTTACTTTATTTTATATTTACTTTCAGATCACTGATAAAAATATTAAATACCAATTGTCGCGGTCCGAAGGGAGGAAGGGACAGGACACGAGGAAGGGTGCAAGCAGAATCCTTTATTCAGGCGTGCACACACTCTTTTTGTCAGCTCGGGAGCCGAAAGGCCCAGAACATAGGGCGGAGACAAGCAGGGGGACAAACCAGAATCAGACATGGGCAAAAAGGGGAGGAGTGGGGGAAGCAGGCAGCAGGGAAACTCGTGACAAGCCTGGGCATGTACAGTTGTGCACTGTGTGTGTGAATACAGTGAAACCCCATAATAACAGTAAAGTCCATATTAAAGTCCTGCCAATTGCTGTATGCTTTTCTTCATGCCTGGAACTGTTCCTATCCTGAATCTTGCTTCTCTACAACCAAATAACCTAATACTGTTGCCAGGAAAACCCCATCAGATGCAGTTTTGCTGAATGAACGTTCCTAACTATAAATAAACTGTTTTTCAAGCTAGTCAACATGTGCTTTACTAATATTTCAAATAATCATTTTTTCAATTATAGTTGAAAAATCTAAACATATTGCCATTCAATTTATAATGTGGTCCAAAGACAAATATGAACTAAGGAAACTTCTTCATTGTATTCTTCTGTATAATGAGAAGTTTTTATTAATTGAGTCTGTTATCAACCTGTCATTTATGTTTATAATTTCTTATTAGGAACAGCTTATCCCATTTTGATTAACTTTATTGGGACAAAACTTTTCAAACTTTCTAAAACCGTGTTTCCTATAGATTAGCCTCTACAGAGTGAGTCTGAAAGGAGGACATTGTGGTTTTCAGAATAACTGAAAATCGTTTTTACTTTCAAATGTTTAAAGTTTTCATGAGATTGCAAAGACAAGATGGATTATTTTCCCACAGTGGGTGATATGGTCACTATCAACAGTAGATTACAAAAATCAATTTAGGCCGGATTTGTTTTTGTGATGTTTCACATCTTGTACTGGCTGTACTTTGAGTTGTTTCAGTATGTCCACAGGCACTGAATTTGATTCATTAAGGGACAAATACAGCTTTCAATTTTTACAAGTTCATATATTCATATATTCATTTTCATGATACTGTACTAAACACAATGGGTACATTAAAAACATGCACAACATTTGATTACTTAAGCATTTATATCTCCCCTGTGTTCCTATCAGATATGGAGAGCTGTCACCGTGAAATGGGATCCTGTAACTTCTCAACCTTATCTAACGAAAAAATTAATCAGAACACCAGAACATTTTGTATTTTTTTACTATTTGGAGATAGTGTTGAAAAAATATATGCCACATTCCAACTGTGCTCTCCAGAGAGCTGGATCAAGAATTCCTCTTGCTAACTTTTACTTATATTTCTCTGACTGCTGAGGCTTTTGTTTTAAATTAGCCATCCAGTCATTAACTTTTGCAGATTTTTATATTAAATGCAACAGTTGCAAATGCTTTAATTTTACATTTTTTTATTCACTGAAGCCCTCCAGCTGGCCAGATTCCTCCTGTGTCAGCATTCCAACACTTTTGTTTAGAAGATACATCAGCGTGAGCACGGCAATCGCCAGTGAAATCTCCATTATCTCTGTTTGACAGGGAATGCTTTGAAAGGCTGTATATTTTTAATGAATAGGAAAAATCAAAGACAGAAGAACATCTTGGGCCTTTACACATAAGAAAGAGGGCATATTTATTGACTCATTAATACTAAATGTCAGATGGCTGGGTTGACAGTTGGCAGTCTGTGGTCCATCACCTACAGGGAATATTAAATATAGAATAAACAGTTCAGTATAAACCAAGGGGCCATTTTTCTATCAGAATAGTGGGTGGGTCTATTAAGTTAAATTATTAACAGTGAAACTCAAGTTACAAAGCCTCAGATGAAATTCCAGGCAATAACTCATAATTTTATAGCTTTCTATCCTTGATTATTCCCTCTTCCCTAAACCTTGAACATATTTATTTCTACAACAAAAATAAGCTACTTTCCTTTTTTTTCCTCTCTTTTGTTCCTTCTCCCAGGCTTCCTATTGATTCTATTTCTTCCCTCACTTCCCTTACAGAGTTTTTAACAGCTCGTCTCCCTCCATTCTATTCCCTTCTCATACTTTTCTACTGACACATCTTCATTCCATGTTGTGCTAACACTCAGTGTTTGCTCTCACATTTCTCATCTTTCATTAGACCTCTCCTTTCTTGCGCATATAGATGAATTTTTAGAGCACTAGGCTATTAAGAGGTCCTATTAAGTGTTTTGATCTGGGTTCTTCCCAATTGCCCACTGCTAAATATGTGTTTCTTTTCACTTTAAATGACCAGAGGAGTAAAAACATCCTCAGTTTTGTTTGCTTGAGCATTTAATCTCCAGATAGAACTAACCGTTGGCATATATTTTCCCTATCCCATCTTCACTTCTCTTCTTTGATTTCTAAAGATGAGATGGTCTGTATGGGTAGCTACTGTTCAGATTTGTTAAGGAAAGGAACAGTATTTCACTAAATTTGCATGTGATTTAGAAGCATGTCTTTATATCCAACCCAGCAGTGTGACTTATGGTAACATTTCCCTTGTCATTCTTTGCCAGACTCCACCACATGCTATTTGCAGTTGTTATGTCTCCTCTCCAATATCCCGTCTGATTCAATAGGCAAAGACCTGCTATGTTTGGACAGTGCGTAGCAGCAACTAAGCTTCCTACAACTTTAGGCAGTTAGGTGCTATTACATAAAACAAAGAATAATAGCCCTGCTGCCCTGATTTAAGTGTCCTATATTAACCTAAACTATTCCTTGATGTTTACAGACTCTGAGTGTGTAGACATCTGTACAAACTATAAATACTGTTTTTAATACTGAAAAAATAGATATCTTTCCTGGTGATGTTCCTTACTGGGCAATATCCTTAATTCTCAATTTTTATGATAGAATAGTCATGAAAGCAGCTCCGAGAGGTATAGTTATTATGTATGTAGAAAACCCCAAACCTGTTATAGTGGTATTATTAGGGAAATATAACGGCCATCTATTTATTTTCCAAAACGTATGTGATCTCTTTTGGCTCCACTGGGATATCAGCTCTAATTCTTTATGTATACAGAATGGCTAATTGTGCCTGAATTTAAATTATATAAATAAGCTTAATTTCCTGATAAACAAAGGAGAAAAATGTTTGCTCACAAATTTTTAGGCTCTCAGACTGTTTGGGTTGGATGATTTTCTGGACATTCCTAAACTGACCACAGAGAGCTATTGGATTTGTATATAGAGAGGAGCGAGAACTTAAATAACTTCGAGATGCGAGTTGTTCCTAATTGGAACTGATCATACTTACTGATTCTTGAATGTTTAAAATTGGACTGGGACAAGATAGTCTTAAGAGGAAGTGTAAGCAAGAGATTTCTATGGTGAATCCTATGCCTGTAGGTGTTGGCAGGTGTGGAGGATAAGGGATTGTGACCCTGTATAGTACATTGCATAAAAACTTGTCACAAACTGGTCTGCTATAAACAGGCCAGAATGAAAATCTTCACTATGAAGAACCCTGGAATGCAAATTTTCGGTAACGCAACTTCTTCCATAGGTAAATATATTTGCTCCAGCAATTTCAGCCCACAAAATTTTCCTGGATCTTATGAGGATTTACTAGGAAAAAAATGTACATAACTTATCAGGACAACAGCAATTTGATAGCCTATAGCATTTATAGTCCATTTGATAGCCTATAGCAAAAGCTCCAGGAAAATCTATCCTGCAGTTGACCCTCTGATGTCAGCAGCCGCTGCATGTGTTCAGGGGGACTCAGCTCTAGCACTTATTTGATTGCAGACCAGGCCTGCTGGGTGCTCAGTGTCAAAGAAAACAAGAAAAAATGAGCAGATAACGCAAAATTGTGTAGAGGAGGGATTGTTGCTAAGAGAGTTCAAAAAGAATATTTTGGACGCAAGTCAAGAAAAAGTTGAGATTATTTGAAAAAGAGTGTGAGGCGAAAGGATATGCCAGTGAAAAGGTCATAAAGGAAGTTTGAGGAAAAAACAACTTGTCTTAGATATTTGAGAGCCTTGAATTAACAGACTAAAGCTTGATATTGTTGCAAAGAACCAGCAGCTTTCTCAGTTAAACCCTGTCAGGCTATTGTGTTTACACATGGTGTGTCTAACAAATCCTGAGGTTCTTTCTTAGATAGAGCAAGGCTTGAGTAAAACGTGCTGGATCGTACAAGGTAACTCTTACTGAGCTACATCAGAAGAGTAAGGTAGGTGTAACTAGTTACTAAGTGTAGTAGTTGTGACATCCAATACCCTAATGTACTGATTGTTTACATTTATGTAAATAACTGCTTACAGTAGTTATGTAGGTACTTTAAAAAAAAAGCCACAGGTCAGGATGACTGGTCGAGAAAGGACAAAATTTCGGATAAAACTGTACTTTCATTAGTCCTCTTAAAGCTCTTCAAAATGGTCAGGAATGCCTTTCAACATGACTTCTTCCTGTTTTTCGTAAACACGACTGCAGATTTTGTGATCATATGCAGAAATCAAATCTAGACTGGCAGTGATCTGCCTGTGCTGAACTGCACCTCCTGAGAAGCAAATTTTAAAAGCTTGTTTAAAGCTCCATACTATCCATCCTAGTTTGTGTTGGTACCCAGAAATTAAAGTGCTGTAACCCAACTGGGCCTTACAAAGCCGCATTCCTGATGGGTGATGGCAACAATGGACATTTTCAATCAACTGGCTGAAAACAAAGCATTCACTCAGACTAATTCTGGAAAGTGGTCATTCAAATAAGTGCTTTTCAGCATGCTCTTTGGAAAATATTTTCAGCACACATCTTAATTTTATAATGCAATGGTGCATAAAAATCTGACAAACGTCTCAAGACAACAAAAGAAATTCATTTGAAGAACCTTGGTCAATCTTGAGATGAACATAGAAAGTTTAGAGATTCAAGGCTAGGCTTCGTGAATGAAGATTCGGGAAGGGCTCTACCCATGTCTGTTGCAAGCACGTTGGTGGCTAAAAAGGCCAATATGAGATAGACATGACCAGTTGCAAAAGGCACCGCAGAAAGACTCCTTAGGTGGTATATTCTGCAAGGCACGATTCTTTCTGTGTTGTCTTTTCTCCTCAAAGGTGATCCTGCAGGTATTCTCAAAGGAAGCAGCAGCGTTATAGATGGTGTGTCTCCAGACCTCCCGGTTGGAGGCCAGAGTAGACCAGTTATGGTGATCAATATGGCCAAGGCTGAGATGTTGTTTCAGGGAGTCCTTGTATCTCCTCTTCAGGGCTCCTCTCTTGCGGCAACCGGTGGCAAGTTCACCATAAAGCAAGGTCTTAGGGAGGCGGTGGTCCTTCATCCTGGAGACATGCCCTGCCCAGTGCAGCTGTGTTCTCAGCAACATGGCCTCAATACTTGTGACTGCTGCTTGTTCTAGAACAGATGTATTAGTCACATAATCTGACCAGTGGATGTTTAGGATTGTACGGAGGCAGCATTGATGGAAACAGTCTAGGAGACACAGGTGGTGGCGGTAGATGACCCATGATTCAGATCTGTATAAGAGAGTAGACAGCACTATGGCTTTGTAAACACTGATCTTTGTACTTTTCTTCAGGTGTTTATTTCGCCAAACTCTTTTATGAAGCTTTCCAAAAGCACTATATGCCTTTGCTAACCTGTTGTCTATCTCTCCGTCAATCTTACCATCCGAGGAGATGAGGCTGCCTAGGTAATTAAACTGCTGGACTGATTTGAGCTCTGATTGGACAATGGTGATATGGGGATGAAGGAAGACTTCCTGAGGTGCCGGTTGATGGAGAACTTCTGTCTTCTTTAAGCTGACTTCCAGCCCAAAGAGCTCAGCAGCATCTGCAAAGCAGGATGTTAAACGCTGCAGAGCTGCTTCTGTGTGGGCAACAAGGGCGGCGTCATCAGCATAAAGCAGCTCCCGGACAAGATGGTTTAAGGTCTTGGTGTGGGCCTTCAGTCGCCTTAGGTTGAATAGGCTTCCATCAGTATAGTATCGAATGTAGATACCATCCTGATCATCAAGGGCTGCCGTGGCCCTTTGGAGCATCCTGCTGAAAAAGATTGTGAATAGGGTTGGTGCGAGAACGCAGCCTTGTTTCACACCACTGATTATTAGAAAGGGCTCAGAAAGTGCATTGCCATATCTGACTTGGCCGTGCTGATCCTCATGGAGTGAGATGATCATTTTAAGGAACTTGGGGGGACAACCTAAATGTTCCAAAATCTGCCATAGACCTTTTCTGCTCACAGTGTCGAAAGCCTTGGTGAGGTCGACAAAGGTTACATAGAGACCTTTGTTCTGTTCCCTACACTTCTCTTGCAGTTGTCTGAGAACAAATACCATGTCTGTGGTGCTCCTGTTGGCTCTGAAACCACACTGACTTTCAGGTAGAATTCCTTCTGCTCTAGTGGGTATTAGTCTGTTCAAGAGTATTCTTGCCAGGATTTTGCCAGGAATGGAGAGCAGAGTAATACCACGGTAATTATGCTCTAAAATGTCAACTGCTGTAACATTATCCCCTTCAGAGTTGCAAGCCTTGGGGTTGTATTTTTGCCAGTTAAGTAACAGGATAGTGTGCCCTTGTGGAGAAAATGAAATCAGAGGTTTTCATCTTTTCCTCATTCAAGTATTTCTTCACCTACAAGACTAGACTGATGATGCTGCTACTGTTGCTGAAAGGACAGTTAAGCTACAATTTGTCTTGGCCTGGTTGACATTGTGGGGATTATTTACTGTACTCCAGAACACTCAGATGACTCTTGTAGAGCTGCCTATTTCATAGGAATGATACAAGCACCACATTAGTTTGCTTTCTTTTACCTGAATATATTTCAATAAGTTTATATCAGGGATTGAAGTGAAAGAGATGGAAATAGAAGTTTTTCTGTTGAAATGCATAATTAACAATAATCTGTCTTTTGATGCACTACTTTGAGCATCTCTCTTCACTTGTCACTACTTGTTCAATATACAATCACATAAGCTTCAATTTGGATCTTACTTGATATCTATAAGTATTGCAGATTAGGAAATTCTGTTGTATTTAGTAGTAAGCCTGTGGCTGGGGAGCTTAAAACTGAAGCAAATGGAGTATACAAATAGAAATGGAAGACATTGCCATATTTGATGCTGAATAATCTCTCCCAGGATCATCACTACCCTGGAACAGGGCAGCTTTGTACCTCTGTAAAGCTTCTGCTGTAGAAGCTGTGTAATTTTCTGTAAGATGCTGAAATGTGAGCTGCCTCAGAATGATAGAGACAGAATAGTTCTCTCATTTGGTGACTAGAGCTCTTAGTTTATGACCAAACCAGTTCCTGTTCCAATGATTCTTTAAAACATATTTGGGACAGTCAACTGTTTCATTAGGAGGAAAGGAGATCTAGGACAACTTAAAAATACCGATTGTGTAAAACACAGTTCCTTTTTATGGGCCACCACAGCCTTTTGTTTGCCTATCCCTAAAAAGCTTCCAGGTGAGGTCTTGAGGCAAAAATAAGCAATAGACAAATTTAGGGTGACCAAAACTCGTTTTGACAAATAGTCTGTTTCACAGGAAGAGTTGCTGAGCTGTGAATAATTATCAGTGAAGAAAGAGTCATACATTATTAAGCTTAATGTGACTTTGAAATTTCTCTATAATCAATGCTGCACCAAATAGTCCATCAAATCTTAGCGGAGAAAATTATTCTATGTATTATACATGTATTAGTATATGTATTAGTTCAGGATTTTGACTATTTTTCAAAAAGAAATTTAAACTTGGAAATGGTTAGTATGCAAGGGCTCAAATGCTGGAAGAAAAGAATTACCTAGCATTACGTTTATAATTACCCTTTCCAAGAACACACACTTCTTCACTACATAGATTTTTATAGAAAAATATAATCACTAGAGTCATAGCTTTGCTCTGTCAAATATTCCTTCAAAATTCTCCTTGCAAATGCACTGGAATGGTACTACATGTCCCTTCATGGTCCAGAAACATCAGATTGATTATATCTGGAGAAAAAAGAGCTAAAATATGACTTAAAACAGTCTCATTGCATGAGTTAAGGATGATTTGATTAGGCTTTCCGAGTATAAGGCAACAGCAACAGAAATTTTCTGATAAACAGAGCTTTAAAGTAATTTCATAAAATATAATGTCTTGGTTGTTGTGGAAACATTGCAGTGAGCTGTCAACGGACTCCACTGCCTTGTTTTAACGCTCAGATGAATTCTATGTGTATTTTAATATTTGTTTGTTCTGAAATCATAGCAATCTGCCTCAGGCAGATTAGTAAGAGACAAGCTGGCATATTCAACTGTATCAGGGATTCTGAACAAGTAGCTGAAAAGCAACTATTTAAAAATCAGCAATCCTTTTACAGACTGAGACAAAATGAGAGACATGTAGGCATTTTCTTTACCAGGTTTTATAACTATTTGAATTGCAACAACAGGGGAAAAAAAACAGGTTTCTTTTGTTGAATGGCATTGTTGGAGAAATGCCTTTCAAACATGACAGTAAAGCAGGAGTCTCTTCATATACAGGCCAATTTGCATCATCCTCACACACAGAAAAGTCAGTAAAATGTCATTTTTTCTTGAAATGCATTAAATGTAAGAACAGCAACACTCACTTTCCTTTTTTGAAGGAAAAGCATTATAGAGAGACAATTCTTTTAAAAACACAAGTTTTCATTAGAATTTGCCTTCTTAGCATACACATTTGTATCATATATTAATAATCCATATTAAAACTCACCCTCAGCTGTGTGTCTGGAGATTCTGAAGGTGACAAAGGGCACCTGTTGTTTTTAAGCCCATATGCAGCTCTTTCAGTGTAACAGCACAGCTGGCTCACCTCACTCACTGCCTCCCACTCTACGGATTCCAGGGCTCTGAATCTTTTCTCTTTCCCATTTTCCTAACCCTAACCTTAGCCTAGTCCATTTGCTCTTATAACAAGCATGCTAATTGTTTCTGTCAATAGAGTGGGTCAAATGCTTTCCCTTTTAACACCAGTGACTTCCCTGGACCTGTTTGTGTGTAACCGAGCGGGGAAGATGGTGTTTTGCCATTAAGACAGCAATAAAATAAATATAAGAGCACAAATATTTCTGAGGATTTAATGCATATATGTATGAGTCTGTTTGGTGAGTCTGCTGTCACACAGCATCTTAATTTTTTGGACTGGTCTCCTGTAAAAGCTCTAATTGATCCTACGTCTGCTTCTATCGAAGAATAGACTAAGAGAATTGAATTAGCTAAACATGTAAGAATTACATATGGCTCTATTACATACATGCCAATAAGAAAAAGGAAGTCAAACTGCTAAATTAAAATATAAATTTCAAAGATTTTGACAGGTGAAAAAATAATAGCATAGCTTTAGTTGGCTGTTATATGGGACTATGTATGTTTTTCCATTCATGAAGGCTATTTTGCTTGAATTTCAGCCTTTGAGGAAAAGCTTTTTTTTTTTTTCTTTAGTTTTTTAGGATTTTTTTAGTGCTCCCTACAGTGGAAGTTTGAAAGAAAGGGGGTAATTGCACTGTTTCCTTTCTAGAGGTGATTTTGATGCAGAGTTTTCATTTTAAAACTGGAAATTAAGATTTCAGTTAAGATTCTTGTGACTTGGGTATATAAGTAAAGTACATGTCTTGCTGCTAACACTCCCAGATTTTATGTTACTGAATGCTCTGAAAAAACATCCTGGGTCACCTGAAAGGACAGGAGTGAATTCGCTTCCTCAGTAGTCTGCCTTTGTCTTTGTGACTTCAAAAAATTAGGGAATGTCTATCCTTAGAAGAGTTACATAGGCATAGGAGTAAAAAGGTACAGAAGAATTAAATTTCTTCCATCTGTTTATTTGGGGTGGTGTATCAGATTATGCTTTTGCTATATAATATTTTAAAAGCTGGTGTCAGTGGAACTGAAAAAAAGAATTATTAAAACTGCATTGTGATATGACTGCCTTGGGAGACTAACCTTTGCACATATTCCTCACAAATGAGGGTTTTTGTAATCTTATATAATGTGGTAAGGGAGTCTTTTCTGATAGTAGGAAAGCAGCTCAAGCCCTATTTATCATTGCCCAGACCAGCAGCCATATGTTTAAAGAACAATTAGCATTGCACCTGATCCTGATCAGATGTTCATTGTGGTTTTCTTAATAATTAGTTAGAATTATTTGTTTCTTTAATTAATATTTTGCCAATTATATTTGCCAGTATGGGGCTAAGCCTTGTGAAGTTGTGGGACAAAATGGCACAAAACTGGAAAGGCAGCTGTTCTGTAAAAAATTATTAGATTTGGCAGGACGGGAAAGGCTCGGATGGGAAAAAGTCATGTTCCATAACTCCTGTCATTGCTTAGATTCATCAAGGGCATTTTCTGTTTGACATAGTAAACTGCTATAGGAAAGGGGCCAAATATAGATTACCCTACTTACACAAAACTGTCAGTGAGAGTCATTGCCGTACTTGGCTAAGAGTACCGGAAATGGGGAGAGATTAACACTGTTTTCTCCTAACATCTTGTTTAGTTTGTTTCAAGACTGATGATCAGGCATTGAGGGATAGTTTTGTGAAGTCTTTAGTGTTGCTTGTTGACTGAAATACAGCTTGGACTTTTTAGGATGGGTAACAGGTTCCTAGAGAATGAATGGGTTGTCTGAAATTGTTAACAGAGGAGTCAGAGCAAGGGATGTGATTGTTTGCCCTCATGCTTTGCTTTTGTTGTCATTCCCTGCCCACACTCATTCTTTGTCTAGTAATATCTTGGCTGCAACATGAACTGTAGTTTAAATCCCATTTTAGTGTCCCACTTCAATAACAGGACTAGTTACTTGCACAGCTCCCAGCATCAAATCAGGTGGTCCTACACTGGATATTTGGGTGACAGCATCCTACTTCCCAGCTGTGGGAAGGGGGGCATTTGTGGCGTTTGTAAACTCTTTTATTTTGGAAGCTTCTTTTCAACATCTGGATAAAATTATTCAAAAACATATTCCTCCAAATGAAATATTTTTATCTAAACAGTGGTTTGTGCCATGAATGCAGATAAACTAGTATTAGTCAGGTACACTGATTAACAGCAAGAATGTGAAAAAGAAACTATCCCCCTCCCTGTTTGTTTGATGTGTTTGCATGGACTAAACTCATAGTATAAATTATTAAATTGTGCCTGTAATTTGTACCTCGTACTGCACATATTTTAATCAGATTGTGATTTCTTTTTTGGTATTTTAATAAAACAGACAAGAATATAGCAATGAGTGTGAGCCAGATGCCTCAAGGGTAGGTATCTAGTATTATTTTAGGAGCTTTGAGGTATCCCATCTGGTTTCCAGCTGCTGATAAGGAAGAGCAGCTCTTCATTTGTCACACCTAGGCAGGCAAAACTCTTGAATGTCCTAGAGTATCTAATGACACTGGTTGCTACTCTTCAGGCACATGGATTCTTTTACTGGCACTTCTGTGTCTGTAGAAAAGGGTTGCAAATGAAGATTTTCTGTTAGCTGAGCTTCCTGCTATGATGGAAAGTTTAATCCCCAATACAGAATGCATGGCTTTGGCAGCACGTCTGGGCAATAACCTGAAGCAGTTCTACGTATTTTCATACATGCTATAAAGCTAACTTGGCCCAATTGAAATAAACTCAAAACTTTTTAAGGACCAAATCTGAGAAATACTTTAAATTAAAATTCCATTTATAAATAGTCTTTTAATATCTGTTACATGGTTGCCAGATGGCAATCTGTTCTTTTATAACTAATGATCTAGTATGTTGTACTTCTGTTCTTTCGTATTATGTTGAATTCTCAGCAAGTGATTCTGCTGCAAGAACTATAAATAGGATGTAATCCAAGCAAATATTTTCTAAATATGCCTGGTTTATACCTTTTGTTGTTTATTTGAAGTCAGAATTCTTTCTATAGTGTCAGAGTTTTGTTTGGATTTAATAGGGCTTTACCACTATGTCTTAAAATGGTTCTGGACCATGTTCAGACCATGTCCTGGGCTGCATCCAAAGCAGTGTGGGCAGCAGGATTCTGCCCCTCTGCTCTGCTCCAGTGAGACCCCACCTGCAGTGCTGCACCCAGCCCTGGGGTCCCCAGCACAGGAAGGACATTGATCTGTTGGAGCGAGTCCAGAGAGCGCCACCAGGTTGATTAGAGGGATGGAGCAACTCTGCTGTGAGGAAAGGCTGAGAGAATTGCATTTGTTCAGCCTGGAAAAGAGAAGGCTTGAGAGTGACCTATTTGTAGCCGTCCAGTAACTGAAGAGAGCCTGTAAGAGCATGTAGTGACAGGACAAGGGGGGACTGGCTTCAAACTGAGAGTAGGTTTAGATTGGATATGAGGAGGAAGTTCTTTGCTGTGAGGGTGGTGAGACACTAGAACAGATTGCCCAGACAAGTTGTGGATCCCCATTCCTGGAGGTGTTCAAAGCCAGGACAGTTGGAGCTCTGAGCAACCTGGTCTAGTGAAAGGTGTCCTTGCCCATGGCAGGGGAGTTGAAACAAGATGATCTTTAAGATCCTTTCCAACCCAAACCATTCTGTGAATCTGTGATTCTATGAAAAGGAATGAGAGTCCTAGTTCCCATACACTATCTCTTCCCAGGAGATTTATGAAAAGGCAATTTTTATAATTTTGATTGATGATCTTTTCACATGCCCTGAATATTTCCATTTTCTTTATTGATAAGTTTAAAGGTAAGGTGTCATCATGGCTGGGCTTCGCGAACGAAGATTTGGGAAGGCTCTATCCACGTTTGTTACAGAAAGGTAAGGTGTATTATGCCTGTATTAGTCGATGTCTAACTTTCAGATTGATGGTATGATGAAAACAATGTGTCTTACAAGTTCACAGATTAATTGTGAAATTTGAGATTTTTAGTGATCAAATCTTGCTTAAATTGGTAAACGCACCTGCCACCTTGCCCTTTTATTAATGATATCCTTCTGAAAATCCTGTAGATTTTTCATTCATTACTGCCAGTGTATGGAAATTGACTGATTCCTGTTGTAATTACTTGTCTTTTTAATGAAGTGATTGAGTTACAGTTTACTTATGTTTTAATTAGATGTTGGTTTTTGCTCATAACAGAAATTTTTTTTTTTTTTAATGGGGTGATATAAGACTGCTTTTGTCTTTGCTCTTTTGTTGAGCTAGCACTCAAAGCTACATCATCAGCAAACTCTAGATCTTCAAAATCTATTCTTACTGTGGAATGGAATGCCTATATCATTTCTCTATATTTCTAATACTAAAGTTAATGGCAATACCAAACATGATAACATCATTATTTAATATCAATCTATTCCATTAACCATTCTTTCAAGCCTATGTTAACTATGTAAGCTCCACTGTAATGATGGCAATAATTTTTCTTAGAACATAATAACAATTCAAGATGTTCTATAGTGGTTTGTGATAGAAGATCCCCATGTGCTGGGGAAATCTCTGAAGTTTGTGCTGAGTGGTCAAAATGGTATTTGATGCTCTCTTTGATGATTGTACTGAGGGTAAAAATCTGTCCAACATATGAGATGCAGCTTGTTCTTGCTTTACTTCAACCCTAAAGAAAAAAAAAAAAAGGAAAAAAGGAGCTTAAAATTACTATGTCCATAGTATTTCTCACCTCCATCACTGTTACACTAAGTCACACTCATGTACGGCTCTTCTTTTGGTATCTCAATTTCAAGTCTTGTTATAATAAAGGTTTTTTCATGGTCCCATATAATTCCCTGACTGCCTCCACTTTCGCAAACCTTATCTGTTTGTAGGTCCTCCAGTCCTCGCTCTGTGATGCAACATGTTTAATGTATAGTTCTGGGAATGTAATCTCATTGGTGAAGTGTCCAGTGATGCTAAATTAGTCCTTGGAAAGGGACACTTTTTGTTTTTTCTCTCTGTATTAAATTTTTTTTCTGTTTATCTTTGATATCCAGATAATGTAAACTAGCTTACTGTGATTTTGTTGAACTAATAAAGTGATTTACTCTTACTTCTTACAGCAACAACTTCAACATTCTTGGCAAGATACTTCCTTTTGCCTTTTTACCTCCATTTTTTACTGCCTTGTCCTGACTTTTTTTCTCTTCTTTTTATCCAAGAAAAAAGCCATCTCCAGAAGTGTTTTGAAGTGCTGATGCTTGCTTTGGCATGTTTCCTTTCTTAACATATTTGCACACAGCGTCTCTTAGCAGGTCTGTAGGTTTATTTGTCTGGGATCCAGCTGCAATTGTATCACGCCTATGACATTGCCATATGAAAAAGACTGTGACATATTCATGATGCCTTCTTGTCATAGACTCGGGTCATATAACAGCTGAAATCTGCTCTTCAGTTTAATTTGAAATTACTTCTCTAATGGTTTTTATTTCAACTCTTTGATATGCTTTTTGGTGGAATGGCTTTTCCCTAGTTGTGAAGCCTAAAAGCAAGTGTAGTTTTGCTAGGCTTTCCACACTCTGGCTAAGTTAGTCTGTAGCACTCAGCTTCATTTTCCATGTCTCCACCCTTTATTCAAAAATAGTTTGTGAAATGCACAGGTTTTTGCAATTAAAATATAATTTATTAACTTTCTTGGTCAAAGTTATTGCACTGAGAGGATAGCCACACGCTTTTGTTGTATTCCCACAAAAGGCTGTGGCAGATAATCTTGCATAGAACACTGACAATACTTTTGTGGTCATGGTTGTTGCTATTGTTTGTTTTATTGAAATTGAGATGACTGCAGTTTGAGAGTTTGATCTACAAGCCAAGGGACAAAAGGGCCATTTTATTACATTTTAGGCAAATTGTTTGTCTAGTACAAAATGCAAAAAGGCAGGGAGAAGGAGGAGGCAATCTGGTGCTCACCCTTGCTATAGCAAGTGTTCTGTGGGGTTGAGATGCCTGGGACTTGCGGGGAAAACACTCAGATTCTCTCCTGCATTGAAACCTGGCAAGTGGCTATAGCCCACCAGTTTGAGTTAATGTGTTTTCGTTTGGAATTTGTTTTAGAAATAGAGTGAGACTTCAGGGATCTGGAGAGACTTTCACCTGGAACACTGTTTTTCCACATTTTCTTAAAGGCTGCGTTACTTGACTAATAGCTACAGTCTGGATTGCAAAGATTAAAAGCTCTTTTTACCTGTTTTGACTTGTCAGTCATTCTATAATACACACAGCAGTAAAACATTACTAGGCAGAATCATTATATGCCTGACATTTTCAGTGTACAATACTAAAGATTAAAAATGAGCAGCCTGATATATCCTCATCATAGATAAGTGTCCTACCCTGACAGATCAGCTGAAACATAAAAGTGAACATTTTAAAGGGGTTCATTAAAGTTCTGATATGTTTTTATGCTAAAAAGTGACAGTTCATGTCTTTTATTATTTATATACATGTACCTTAGTTCAAGGTTTCTTTCTGAATATAAAATTGGCTTAGAAATATAATACAGAGGGAATAGTAACTTCTTGGCAACTGTATTTGAGGACTCATAAAGAAGAGATGAGATTCCTGGGAGGTAACCATGCCTGTCTTCACAGTGAAATTATTAAAAGAAAATTATACATGAGTCATCCCAAGTTAAAAACCTCGTAAAAATAAAACCCCCCACATAATCAACTAATCTATTTGCAGTTACCTAGCAGGTAATTAAGTGACTAGAAAGAACAAACATGGAATTTTCAAGGTAAATCCTGTTAAAGCAATCTAATTTTCATCTCTGGCAGGATTCATTGTGTAGAACAGAAGCTGCACATATCACATCACCTTAAAAAAGCTTTTGAGTCTGTTTCAGATGACATCCAGCTAAACAAATCAGTAAAAGTTGGTGTGGATTAAATTACTACCATGTGAACGGAGATTTTGCTGGAAAGTCATATTCCATGTATCAAAGGTTCCCAACAAAAAGGAAAAATACACCAAATGGAGTTGTATTTTTCCTGTGGAAAAATACACCACAGGAGTCTCTCCTGTGCTCATTATTGTTTATAGTTTCATTAATAGCTTGAATGATGGCATAGAATATTTCGTTAAAGTCCCTTGGAGAAAATAATCTTAGATTTAATAATTTCATCCTAGAATTAGCTGATAATATTTGAATTTTAAAGTATCTTGATCAACTGCAGCAAAGTTTTTAAGTATTTAAAAATATAATTCAGTCATGATGTGTAAAAATAACTGCATTGAGGTAGGAATAGTAAGAGACTGTGTTTTTATGACATCAAATATTTATTGGCAATCTGTACCTAAGATAGATAAATAGAGCAGGTGTCAGAGACATTTTTAAGAACAGATTAGAAAAACATGTATGAGAGATGGTTTATGTCTATCTGATCCTTCCTACTGGCAGTGGGGTGGATCAAATAGCCTCCCAAGTTCCCAATCTGCTATGGAGTCTATTATGAAATGAACCTGGTATGCCTGGCAGGAGTCAGAGCTGTGAGGATCTGAGTCTGATCTAATGTCATTCAGCTGTCCTGAGTGAATGTCTGGTTTATGTGACTATAACTGAGCTACAAGTTAAGCCCTATGTGTGGGACTTCCAGAAAATCTCAGTGTCCGTCTAATTTGCCCTGAACACAAGTTGTATAATGACCACTGGAGTTATTTGGCCTTGAGATAAACACTTTTGAAAATCTCACTCTGTATTTACCAGATGAATTTCAATTTCATTTATAAATCCACATCAATACCCTATGGTTTCTGCATCCATGACTGGATGTTGGTACCAGCAGGAATGACCTGCATTATTCTGCAGGATGCTGGTTGCTACTCTTTGTTCTGAAGGGTGTTGAAAGGTGAATTAATTCCCCTCTATTGTTTTCTTTCTTTAATGGCATACCCAGCTAATTCTTTTTCCTTTTCACTTCAAAGCTGTATGCTTCCTGACAGGGGCAAAGAAGATCTGCTGATGGCAATACTCTTGCTACTGGTCTTGATGGGAACAAAAAATAATGATACAGTTCAGTTTCTCAGATTGCCTTAGAGCCAGAATTCTCATACAAAGGTTCTATTTCTGTATTAGCAGCTCGCAAAACCACAGCAAGGCAAGGGAGGAAAGGTTGTTACAGGACTCCAGTGCACCCAGAATTTAGAGGTGTCTTCGTGATCCAGTTTTCCTGTTGTGAAGCTCTCTCCTCAAATATAAAAAGAGCATTGAACTACAAAATTTAATTTTATTAAAACACAAACTGTAACTGTGAGCTTTCAACTACTGAGTTGAAAAAAACTCTCTGCAGATTTGACAGAAAAAAAATGTTTGTATGTGACTTGTCTACATGTTGTGTCCTTGCATGAGGTGTCTTCAGGTTTGCTGCTGTTCCTAGTAGAGTGTCATGGTCTGATGTGCTGCAGAGACTTCTGCAGAATATCCCGCATGTCCTTGGTAAAGCATGGGGGCGGATTTCATCACCTCTGAGGCTTGTAACAAGAGAATTTAGTTTGTTCTTGCATCGGGTTTCTCACTTTATGTGTGTGTTGCTTCCTTTCTCTGGCTGCCGCAGACTGTGCTCCACAATTTTTCTGTGCTGAGCAAGTTTATCTGCTCTGAGGTGGTGACTCTCCTGTCTCTCCTTAACCCAGAGAGCAGTAGCCAGTACTACGGGAACAGGGAGCTTTTCTCCTTGCTACTCAGCCTCAGCCTTTCAAAGTAACACAACATACAGTAACTGTGAACAAAACAGATCTGTTCACTCCATGTACCAATTCATGTTCATCTGTCCTAGATTCCTTTGAACCTCTCATAGTTCTGAAGTCACAGGGCCAACAGACTGGGAATGCCATCATAGCAATTATTTTCTCAACCTGTGAATTAAAACTTCTGTGACTCTCTGGTATCTTTCCTACTAACCTGGTTAACTTTGCACAAGCCTGACTTCTGTTGTGTATGTAGAGACAATTCATCAAAATTGCTGGACTTTTTTTTTTTAAAGTGAAAGAGTCTTTCTGTATTACTGAATGTGTCAGTCTTGCAGTCCCCTCCTGAAGCTGGAGATGTGAATCACATTGCTGCGTGCCTTAAAATACCCATAATGGATGCATATGCAGTCAAGTGAAAAACTGCCTGTTTTTGACAACTGCAGTCTTTCCTATTACGAATTTATAAGATAAACGCCTTTTATGTTTGGAATCTAACCTCCCTTTTTCCTGCCTTGAAGAGGTCTGACTTTAGAACATGTGTGCAGTGAGATTTCCAATATTTACAGGAATACTTACAGATGTTTGCATTAAAGTATAAGCCATAATAATCCAGTTCATACCAACAGATCATGTCAAAAGTCATACCCTGTGATAGGGAACGGGGAGAATTGCACAGAAGTGCTTAAGAATCCATGATTCCCTCTACTACTGGACAAGCAGTAACTCAACTGGCAGCACCTTTGCACAGGTTCCTTGGCACTCAGTGCCATATTAAGGGGTACACAAAACATTCTCACATTCTCTTTCTGCTCTGTCCCATTGTTTCCACAGAGAATATGTGGATATTTTATGGTGATATTTTTGTATACCGACAGCCCAGGAAAGTTCTTAGTGACGTGTGTCTTGCCGAAACCTTCAGTTCAATGGAACTTAACCTGGCAGTTAAAAAATAGAAGAAAAAGTTTGACAGGAAGTGGAAAAATTGGAAGTAAAAATTAGTCAGGAATATAGCAAATTCCAAAAGTCTGTTTAAATTATCTGCAGTTACTAAAACATATTTTTTTAAAACTGAAATAGGCTAGAGAGTTTGTAATTTTAAAAGGTGAGAGAATTTTAAAATGAATGCTCTATCGAACTGCTGCGTGACTTAGAAATTGAGTTAATGTGTGGCTTCTGAGGTAATTTTATTAAAACATTATTAGGTCTATTTACTTTATGCACGAGAAATCCTATTTGGAGGATATGGGCAAATTTAGGAATAAGACCAGCAAATTCTAGTCTATAGCGGGAAGAACAGTCATAATACCTGAGTTCAAAAGTGCAATCTGTTCTGATATTAGTTTTACAATTTTAATGGAAAGGATCACAGGCAAGTGATACAAACCAGAAGCCATTGCCCTGTGTCCGAGGAAGCTGCAGGGTTGTGACTCTGCCTCATGATGTGGAATTGGAGGCTATACCACTTAGCACTGACAGGAGACTAAAGCTCCTACTGCTCTCTTCCAAAGAACTGGTGCTCCAATCAATGCAAGGACTGCATGGTGTGAACTCCTCTGAGAAAGCAATGCATATTTTCTCCTCACAATAATACTTTTACCCATTCTTGTGAGAAACTTGGGGAAAAAAAGAAATTTTGACTCAAGCTGCTGTGGAACTTGAAAGTAAATGTGAATTTATGTCCCATGATACTTTTAAAGCAGAAGTTCTGCTTTTCATTTTAAGATAGTTGATTGCTAGTTATGTTGTAGAGTCTAGCTGTGAACTTTGGCTTTGCTTTGGCCTAGACTTGCGGCATCTAGCTTGTTTCAGCACAGAATATGTAAAGCACTCAGCTATATAAATCTCTAGTCTCTGAGGAACCATCTTTCCATATCTGACATTAATGAGGTACACCTGCACAGTGTTCCACTATTGCATAGATCTCTGTATCATTCCATTTATCAGAGCTATCTGAATCCAGCAATGCACCAGAACTAAGACAATAAAAAAGGGAACAGTTTTCTCATTAGGAATGCAAAAGTTTCAGTGTTTTGGCTTTCATTCTTTGTAACATGTGTTGAACAGCACTAAGTTTGATCAATATCTAAATATCTACATACACATTTATGAAAACAATAATGCAAATTAGGTTTCCTCTCCAGCTCTGTCACTGGGGAGAGGGGAAGGTGCATAATTTCACATGTAATCTGAAAGCTGGTAAAAAGAGATGCTGTGTCAACTTTCTGCATTTTGTTTAAATTAAAAGCAATATATTATCCTTGTTTATTTAACTAAGTAAAACACTAAATTGTTTGACTGAATATGTATCCATATGAGAAAGAAATTTAGAGGGGTCAAAGACAAATTTAAAAAACACAGAATGAAGAAAGGAATGCAGGACTCACGGAGCCAGCTGGTATCTATAACATCGCCTGCTTTCTGTTACGGTGAATCTCTATACTAATGCCTGGCTTTAGACTTCTCTTTGGGCAGAAATACTTCTGTATGAAGCACAGTGATTCTGCTGTAGACCTTGCAGAACTGGAGACCAGATAAACATTTCCAAATCTGGGAGACTGAAAACTAGATCAAAGATCCTCAATAGTGAAGGAAAAACTGGGTTAGAGCTCCTCAGTAGTGCAAGCAAAGTTTAATTTTGTGGAGATGTGATTCTGGCAGGGATGGTGAAAAGCTGTTGAATGAAAAGCAGTTGGATAGGATCAATGAAAGCTGGAGCAGATAAAGAGGGTGCAAATGAAAAGAGTGCTGAAAAAACCAGGGAGGTTGAGAAGGAGACAGAAAGGGTTTGCACTCAGAGGGAGAGAGAACTAGTAAAGAATTTGAACGGGTAAGAAACCAGGGGTGTTTTAAGGGTTATGAAAGGCTGTGTAATTGCTTTTTTTCTCTCCCATCGTTGTGAAAATATGTAGCCTTCCTTGCCCCTGTGCTGTTTTTTGGGGGTTCCACAACCTGTTTTCTTTCCCCAGAGTTCCCTTTTCTCCACAATGCTTCAGTCCTACTACTCTATATATTTCCTGTACCTGTGCAGAGGACGGAAGGCCAGAGAGACGCAGTTGCTTCTGCTAATTGAAGAAGGGGGGGCAGAAGGGGAGATTAGCTGTCACTACTACTAGGAGAGGCAACCCCTCACTCCAGGAATTGTCCCATAGGAAATAGCTCCCTTGTGTTATGGAATCGATAGCATCCAGTCTGGTTTCCTAGGGCTCTGATGTACGTAGTGACAAACAGGGCTGCAGACTTTACCTTCTTCAGCAGTGTTACCCAGGATAACTGCAGAAATACTGCCACAACTTTGGACCATTTTCTGGGAAAAAAAAAATCTTCGTTGTTGGTTTTGATTAAACCAGAAGAAGGAAAAGGTTTTAAGAGTAGGGGGCCATGGAACAGTGAAGCACAAATGCCTGTTTGCCTTGAAAGATTGTTATTGTGTGGAATGCACTTCTCACAGGAATGACTCCATCAAGGAGTTCATTAAATCAATTGATTTACTGTAGTGCATTGGTGAACCATAGACTTCGTCGTTTTGTATCAATGGTGTCTGAATTCAGTGGAGTAACATCTCATACACTTGCAGGTTTTTGAAAGATGAGATCACAGATTAGAAACCCATTTGTCCCTTAATACAGAGCAACGTAAATAAAAGATAACTTGATTCTTTGGAATTACTACAGAATTTACATAGATAGGAAGAATTTAGCTTTTAGAGGTTAATGCTAATAACATCTGGGTTACTTCCTCTTCTTACTCTTTTACCTGCAAATTATATAATTACTTTGCTTTAGATATTTATATTTGAGGAGTTTGCATACATTTTTAAGAATTAGGATATGAAAAATATTGAGAATTCTGTGGTCTGTACTGAGTCTCCTTCAAAATAAACCTCTTGATATAGATGCAGTGTGTATCCTAAATATAATACTGGGAAAGATTAAGGCATTTTTAGTTTTATCGTTGCAGAAACAAATTTTAATAGATTTGTTCTTGTTTTGCATATAACAGTTTAAAGTATCTTCTGACCTTATTATTAGCTGTAATTTTTTTGGTTGTTTTTCATCAATATATCTATTCATTAAAAAATTGACCAAAAAAAAGAAAGATCAGAAAACCTAAAACTGATATTGCTTTTCAGGCAAGGATGACTATTTATTTTATATAATACTCCTGTGAGTATTTCTACAGGGAAATAGAAAATAAATTAGATTTCTGTAGAAAATGAGATAATATGCTGACTTGGAAATGTAAACGTCAATGTACACTGCTGCTTTTTGCTTATCAATGTGTTCTACTTAGAGAAAGAAGTAAAGAAATCCCAGGCTGTGTGAACCATCAGGGAATTGCTGTAGCATTGACTTGCTTTTGAAGAATAATTTAAGCAGGTACTGGAAAGCAGCATGCTCTCCTTTTATTTCTGCATACTTATCCTTGCCTTCTCACCTCTTTTCAACATGATTTAAATGGCTGCTGTCGATTGCAATGAATTCTTTTACATGCTTTTGCTTGTGCTTGCAGTTGTATTTTTTCCAAGGATAAATAGTCTCTGTTTCCCTTTTAATATGTGTTTTAACTTGTGTGAAATTAGGGGTAGGAACTGCATCTTTATCTCTTCAAGATTCTCATCTACCAGAGAATTCTCTTCATAAAAGTTTCTGACTCCCTCTGCACTTTGGACCACTTGACCGGCACAAAATAAATAGGAAACACAGAGAACTGACTCAACACAAGGATGGTATCCTCTTGCCTTTTAAAAAATAATATTTTTACCTCTTTTGCTGGCTATGTGGAAGACAGTCATCTTCAGAAGGTAATGAAGTAGCTGAGGGCATAAGCAAATAAAAGTGGGGAAGTGTAACCAGGGAACTTCAGTATGTTTGCACTCACTTTACACCCAAGCGCAAGTACTGGCCAACAGCCACATGTAATGCACTGAGTGTCATTTATTTATGGGTTCCTTTCTCAGGCTGCCTTTAATTTTATAGTCTCATTCTTCCTTCCCTGTCTGTATTGACAAACCGCTATGGCATCTGTGGGAGTGGGCAGGAGCCCACAGAGGGACGATATATGGCTCCAGGCTCGCTGCCAGAGTGGATCACAATTACAGTTATTTCCAGTTGAAGGTTCAGGTTTCCCGCTTCCACAGGTAATAACCAGGACACTGAGTTCCTTGCCATATGGCATGTCCAAGACACACATAGACCCTTCAACTGACAGCAGAGCCAGGAATACATATTCACGCTACTCCATAGTAATACGGTAGCTTCTGCAGCTTTAGTCTCAGTCTGCACATTAAGTACAATTTTTTTTTTGATATATCAAGTGCTTTGAAACTCAGTACTTTCGTTGTTTACTTCTGTAGAATTTTTATATCACAATATTTCATATCAGTTTAAAAAAAAATGAAGAAATACTTCTGAAAGGTTCTTGTTCAGTTTGTGTTACATAGAATTGTTTGTCAACAGAGATAGTCACAATGTCTTTGTGAACTAGAAGCCAGTGAAATGTCTACCATAAAACAAATTTCCCAAAGAGCACCTGAATCCAGCAATAAAGCTGTTTCTAATCAGGCAGCAGAGCATGTGGCACAAGCCAAAACTCTACTCCAGCAACTATTTGCAACCTCTGCAACTCTAAAGAGACTTCTGCTCTCCTTCCTGGGTAATGTGATCCACAGAATTCACATCAGAAAATTAAAAGTTAGACAAAATTACATTACAGCAATTCCATAAAAACTCTGCTTTGGTCAAGGATCTGTGAGAGGAATTTGTCTGGCACTTGTGACCTCCCAGGTCTCGATGAAGCGTTATTTTAAATATTCAGTTTGAAAGGCAGAAAAAGTGTGTTTGGAAATTGGACAATGCTGATGAACATAAGTGATAAAATGAAGCTGCGAATCAAGTGACAGAAATATCTATTGTATGAAATGATTAGATCTCTCTGTCATCAAAATTCTCACCAAAATAATGCCTAACTGCTAGTTACATTCATGGAGATACTTGTTAATTCGATTTTTTCATTGGAACTAGAAGAGAGCTACTTTAAGGTTCTCAGTAGCCAGGCACTGTCCCTCTCTTACTCAGTTCTGATACCATGGGTACACAGTTTTCTCGTGTCACTGCATGAGATACAACTATGTTACAAATACTGTAATTCTATAGGAAAATTCAATAGGAATTTTAGAATATAGAATATAGAATATAGGAAAATACTGCAGCTCTTTCCATCTATTGAACTTCAGGACACTTAAGGCATATTCCCTGGGTCAACCTGAGTAGCACTGAAGAATCTTGAATTTCAAATATAACAACCCTCGTGGGAATAGCTGGATTTCTCTTTAATTTCAACTCTCCTGTTTTAAATAGTGATTTTCCCCAGTAATCTATATGCAGCATTCTCTTGGCATGGTGAAAATATTATTAATTGTTTGTAGAGAATTCTGGTTTAGGACCAACAGAAGATCAGCAGCGTGACTTTAATCTCTTCTCAAGCTTTCATATATGTGACCTTCACCAATTCTTTCCCCCACTTTTTTTTCTCATATCATGCAACAGATTTTATTACATATTCATTGTACTCCTGAAAGTTAATAAATATTGTATCACTGGGACTGAAATGGGCCTTGTAGTCAAGAGAAATTAATTTCGAATATGTTTTAAAAATAATTTCTCTTCAGAAAAACATAATGTGTANAGCAGATAAAATAGCAAATTAAATACATTGGGATAATTAACAGAGTAAAATTAAATTACATTATCTTTAGAATCATGTCAGTAAAAGGTTTCGCAACTCATTTCCTCACTTAAGTTTAGCTTTGTCATCCTAGCTCATTTATTAAATTTTATTTTTTCTGGCATCTGTTCGCTAAGAACATAGACCTCAACAACAGCAGATTCAGGAAGACCTCTTGCTCACGTGCCACTGACTGCAAAAATGCTTATGCTGTATCTGGATTTTTTTCAGGGTGGGTTTTTTAACTCCCAAGACACTAAGAGAAACTCTCATGGATGTCATATTCAACAACTGAATTTGACTGAGGAAAATGGACTGTTAAAATATCCCCATTCTTTAAGTCTCATATAAGATCATCAAAGGGTTTGGTTTTTGCTTTATTACTTCGGAAGGAGATTTGGTAATACATTTCTATTGTTCAATTTAATTTGTAATCATTCCATTAATCTGCTTTGGACACAAATGATGTGATAAGTTGTGGCCTGCCTGTATCCTTATACTCTCTTGGGTGTTTTTTAAATTCCCAAAGTGCTTTTAAAGATATTATCTTGGTGACCTTAGTACGAACCAAAGTCTTATTTTCACTATGATCTACCCAATACTGTCATGACTATACTGTCACATGGCTTCCCATGTAACGATACCAGGCAAAAATATTTCAGTTTTTTGTTTTCACAGAGTAGAGAAGTGCTCTAATTTGTATAATAAAAAACTATCATTACAAGATACTGCACTCCTCTGCAGGAAAAGTGTTGTCACTCTTTGAATTCTGTTCCAGCTAAAGGAGACTTTCTAGTCTTTTGTTGTACATCAAAGCTGCTGAAAATATAATTTAAAAAAAATATATATAATAAGAGATATAAGCGCATATAGTGACAGGACAAGAAGGAATGGCTTTAAACTGAAAGGGAGTGGGTTTAGATTGGATATTAGGAGGAAATTTTTCATTGTGAGGGTGGTGCGGCACTGGAACTTGTTGCCCAGAGAAGTTGTGGATGCCCCATCCCTGGAAGTGTTCAAGACCAGGTTGGATGGAGCTCTGAGTAACCTGGTCTAGTGAAAGGTGTCCCTGCCCATGGCAGGGGGGTTAGAACCGGATGATCTTTAAGGTCCTTTTCAACCCAAACCATTGTGTGATTCTATGACTCTCTCATACATATAAATATATATGCATATATATATATATACGCACATATGTGTCTGTGCTGGTTTTTCTGTGCAGGTGTATCACTACCTCAGTCAATTCATCTGACCCTATTCAGAAAACAGATGAAAAAGTCTTTTAGACTAGGAAAGGGCAGGTAGCCTGAACAAGTGGATTTATGTAAAGTACAAACAAACAGATTTTCAGGGTGAAAAAGCATCCTGATGCTTCTGGTCTCATCCTTCAGTTCTCACTCATGAATATATTTGCTTCGAAGAAAATAGGGATAGTTTGTAAGAGTAAGAAATATTTGAATGAATAAATGTCCTGTGAATTTACTACAGAAATTATAGGAACAGGAGATTGTAATAATGGATTAGAGTTTTTATTCAGTTATCAGTGAGGCTGAAATTTGCCTCCTAAATTCTCAGTCTAACATCAGCTGAGTATCAATGAGATTACACTGACTTAATTAAAATGAAGCTGTGACCTTTTTTCCCCTCTCCTTTGAGCTGTTGCCTGTGTTCCTATACTTGATAAAATGCTTCTTTCTCCTTGTACCCCCTTCTTTTGCTCCCTGCCCAACAAAGCTTCATTTGCTGTGAACTGCAATGTCTACACGTCTTGGTTTGCATCAAGGAAGAAACTTCAATATTTTGCTCCTATGGGAACTATAAATGGTATGATAGTATTTTGACCTATGCAGTACTGTAAGGAGTAATTATTCATATTTTTCCCTCAAATGTTGCCTAAAGTGTTGTTATTTTACACAGTTTATAAACAGAAACGATGCCAAAACCACAACAAGCAGATGCTTTCTGATTATTTGTATGTGAAGTATCATTCAGGCTTCATGCATTCTAGTAGGGAAATTTTAATTTGATACTTCAGCAGAGATAAAGTGGCCTGTTGACTATGAAGTTCCTTGGGAATGTTATTTTCTTCAACTTTTGGGGAATGGTTATTTTAAGAAGTTGAGGGAAGTTACACTAATCCAGAAGTAGATTTAATCCCTAAAATTTAGTAATTTGTCAAAAATTCAGAAATTATAGTGCTATACTTGAGAAAAACCAAATGCTTTTTCCAGATCTCTGTGTCCAAACTTCTGAAACATGTCTGTCTTGCTTACTTTTTCTGTAATGAAACTTTGTACTACTTTAGCCATTTTTAGAAGCTGCTCTTACTGGCTATAGAAAATCAGTTAAAAAAGGAAAATGTCTTTTAGTACAGCTTAGACTAAAAATACTCTATATTTTCATGATGATACTGAAACACTATATTTCTGTTTGGCACACTCCCCTATTTACTCTTCCTGTCTTGGTGCAATAGTCGGTCCTTTTTACTCTGCGTAGCTTTTTTTCCTCTCACATCAGCCAGGATGTGAAGTACACTTTCTTTTACTGTTTAGTAAATATTTAGGTTGTTTTAGATCACAAACAGATAAAAAATGACTTCAGAATTGATGCTCCACCTCTTGGTGAAAATATAAACTTTAAAATGCACTTAGAAATCAACTTTAAGGAATTGGACTTTGTTTTACAAGAGAACTCAGACTAATTTGGACCTTACTTGAGGCTGCTTCACTTATGTAGGAGGAGTCATTCCCTCTCTCCCAACAACGTATGCATCTGTGTGTTCTTGTTCTCCTTCAGTGCATTCAAAAGAACTGATTTTTCTTAAGGTGTTGTTCCATGTATCTAGAAATCTGAAAAACTAATGGGGTGAATTTCGCGTGCTACACAGCCACAACAGTATGTCCAGCTCTGTAGATTTAAGCTGAATGTCTGTATTGCCCAGAAATGCATCAAGTTGGAAAATTCAGGGAACAAATCAAAACTACACTGGAAGATCCGACAGATGAAGTAATTTTAAAGCAACTTGTGTAAATCATAGCTGACCAGATCATTTTCTCAATAGTTCAGTAATTGTGAACTGAAACTGTGAAATGAGAAGGGAACTTGCTGTCCTTGGAATGTAAAGACAATCGTTTGTATTTTCTGCCTCAGCTCTTGCCTACAGTAGGCAAAGACTGATATGGTCGTTTTACAAACTAACTTCACCTTTGTGATTAGGTGGAGAACTGCGAGAAAATGAGACTTAGCTGAGTTTTCGTCCATTGCCACGTGCTAATGAATATCCATCAGCCTAACCCCTAAAGACAGGGGTCTGGCTCCAGTCTCACACCTTGGGCCTCCCAGGAATAACAAGGCATGGAGCTGCCTCCAGGTCTTTTCCTTGCTTTTGCAATTCACTTACCCTGAACTCAGCTCGGATACATTACCAGGTTTATAGCACATTTTTCCAGCTGGTTTTACCAAGGCATAGGTAGGTCAAATAACCTGATGCAAAGTCATATGGAAAAGTTTACTGATGATTCAGAAGGGTTTAGGAATACTCCATGTAATAGGATCACCCATCAAATGTTTTGTTTCTCTTTTAGTAAATACTGATTTAAATGAAAACATATTGGAGTTGTGGTCTAGAATTTGTTGTCAGTGCCTTTTTCTGCTAATCCTTAACATTCACAGTTCTGAAGTGCACATTACTGATCTTGGTCTAAGTTGTTGAACATACCTTGATAATGTTGTAAGGAAGTTTATTAGTATTTGTAGTACTTCAAATGCTATGTAATAGAGTGAGAGAGGACAAAAGAGACATAGGTATGCTTAATAGTATTTTATTGCAATGCTGAGGAAGACCTCAGTGATAGAGCACAAGGAAACCTAGAAATATCCTTACAAGAGAGAGCTGAGTTTATTTGTTCAAGACTAGCCCACTTAATATCTTTTTATAATTTAAAGAGATGAAAATAGTTGCAGAGGCTGAGATTTAACTGATGAGCTATAAATATACACAAGCATGATATTGTTTGGGTTTGATTTACAGGTATGTTTTGGTTTTATTGGTACATTAAACAATACCTCCTAGAGCAGATATGTTTCTAAATTCTTCTCTGTCCTAGAGAATATCTTACTCAGTTGCTTTCATGTGTTTGTTCTAGGTTGAAATTTTAAGAATGCTCACCCTTAGGAACAAAAGAGCTATGTAGTCAGAAAACAGACAGCAAACTGCAAAATTACATCTTTATTTACTCAGGAGATGATCTTTTATTGCCAGCTAAAGAAGATTTAAAACCTCACTTACTGAAGTAGCTCTCCTAACTGAATTAATCTCATTGATATCCCCTATTTTTTACCAGTAAGAAAATTAACTTAAATGACTATAATTTTCATGTTATAATAATTTAAATCTTCCATTTGGTCTGCTCACAACAGCAATGATTAAAGTGGAACTACTGAAAAATAAGATCCTCTGAGTAAGCATTAGCATTTACATGGAATAAGAAATTACTCTTTTTCTGCTAGTAGTTTTCTGTCATGACATAAGACTTTTCCAAGTGAGGACACATTTCCTTTTATTCTCCTAACATTTCTCTGTATATAACCTGCACATTTTGTACAGTGAAAGTTTTAGGTGGCTTCAAGGACTTTTATGTCACAGATAAAGGTGTTTTACACATCTTTGTGTTAGAATAGCCCACTGGGAGAGGCGCTTGCTATTTTCTCTCATGATTCCTCAGATTTGAAGAGAGGTTCCCCTTCCCTAGCAAGTAATGTTTTTACAGAACTGGAAAGGATGATTCCTTTAAATACTCAATACTCCTTTCCAAAGCTTGGCCAATTAGATGCAGTGTGCTAAACTTCGCTTTGTGGTACCATCAGAAATATCTTTCCTTGAGGCAACATGTAAGAATTATGAGTACAATATCTAATACTACATTGACCTAACAATCCAAAATAAATATTTGAAATTAGCAAGTACTGACATATTGTACCTCTGTCTGCTTCTCACCCCATCCAATGTCCAGATCATAGCATCTGTTCTAGTAAAGAGAAAAAAGCAGTAAAGATGTTGATATTGGTAGTGTGAGCAGATCCAAGTTCAACAGCAGAAAGCAGTTTGTACTAATCAAGAAATAATTCTTATTTATTTATTTTACAAAACCACTTTTCAGAGAGGAACCACACATTTTTTCTTTTCCTTGTGGGTTAGTAAGACATATTTTTGTTCAGCTGGGATTGGCAAATGTGGATGAGTGAATTAGCAGAGCTGTGCTAATCAATCACCATTATGATGATGATTTGCAGCTGAGGAACAGGAACTTTTGGATCATTATGATGCTGATAATCAACAACAACAACAACAACAACAACAACAACAACAACAACAACAAAGAATGTAAAAACCACCATGTGGCTTTCAGGACAGAAGATGGAATCGGTGCCTTTCTGTCACATCTTATGGTTTCAAATATCTGCTAAGCAGAGATTTTTACCTGTTTTTATTTATTAATTTATTTATTTATTTCTAGAAGCTGTGTTACTTCTTACAACCAGAGGGAATCAAATCAACTCTTTGTGGATGTGGCCTGACATTGTTTTCTGTGGCTTAAAACAAAGCAGTGAAAGATGTTCCCTTTTGCTAATTTTCCAGTGCATTTCTGGGAACTCAGACCATGAAGTTTGCCTCAAGAAATTGGTTCGATGTGGCTAAGAGCCTCGTTTCCTTGTTCTCAATTAAGTAAGCCTTAATAAGCTGTTCCATTTGCACACAGATTGCCCACAGAGGGTATTTTTGCTCTCTTTGGGTAACTTTGGTAATAATGTATTAAATAATTGTTTTATAGTTCAAGGCTAAAACTCTATTCAAACTGAAAGATCTGCTATTTAGAAAATATGTATGCTTAATTCCTGGTCTACTTTGTTTTGCTGTTAGTTTCTTGGTTTCCTTGAGAAATGAGTCAATGTTACTTTTGTTACATTTGGACATGACTGAAAAAATTAAATTGAATGTCTATTGGACCTTTAGTACAAAATGTTTGAAATCCCTAGGAAAGTGATCTGAAGTATTTTCAGTGAGTACTTCTGCTTCACTGTTCTTGAGAGTGGTCATTGAATTAGTTGTCTTTGATGGTGTTATCTGTTTTGCCTTGAATTAATTCTGAAAGTTTAGGTTTTGTTTTTGTACCACCACTGTGCCAGTGGTGACCTGATATCAGTGTGTTTGCAGCTCAGCTTATGTCTTTTCAGAATATTTTGCTATTCTGCCCGCAGTGGTATCAGTTACAAAGCAGATGTTAGTCCAGTCACGACTGGCAGTCGTGACGTGACTGGCGGCTTGCTAGAACAAGGCATTAAAATATCCATCTACTTTTGATTGCTCGCATGATGTCCTTCATCTGAACTGGGGAATAGTCTCTTATTTTTAAGAGTTTTGAATTGTCCATTTACTGCTGTAAGGGAAGCTGCCATCCCTGAGTGAAAACTGGAGGCAGCCCATGAGGAACCAAGAAATAGATGACATGGAAAAACTGAAGGACTAAATCCTTTCCTTCTCCTTGCAGCACAGGGTTAAAATCCCCTGGAATTTAACTCATCCCACTCTGTATTAGCTGTAGTATGTCTGAGAGGATGCTGATACACGCCCAACATCAGTAACAGTGACCGAAGGTCTGTGCGCAAAACCACCTGATATCTGGCCACTAGCAGATATCACTCTGGGAGTAGGAGCTCCTGGAATGAATTAGTGCTCTGTGTCGGCTACAGCAGAACTAATTTGGGAAGTCTCTCTTCACTTTCCTTACACAGATGGTTCCTTTCGTTCAATGTAGAGGGTTAATTCCCTCTCCTCCCTTCTGTGTCATGCCAGTGTTGGTGTTTATGTTATCAAACCAAGTTAGCCGCTGAGAAGTTTATCTAAGCTGTGGTTTGCATTTCAGTTTTTTATGATGTCTGGAATTGCTGGGGATAAAGCATGGGCTTTATTTTCTGCACTTTGTTTTACATGAGTGACTTTTGGCAGTCTGGATCTGCACATTTAATTGTCTAGCTCTTGAAATTATCCTTGTTAAGAGAACATTTAGGAATGTTGGCTTGATAGGTATAAGATTTTTGTGTAGAATAGTCAAGAAACAAAAAAAAAAAAGAACCCAGCAACCCAGCCTTTTTTTTTTCTTTTGGTTCCTAAAATGAAGTAACAGGGATGATGTAGGACCACGAGAGGGCACTCTGGTTCTTTGAATGCTCTTCATTAAACTTTTACTGCTAAGCACTGCAAAAAAGATAACAAAACCTTAAGAAGAAAAATACTGATTTATTTCTTATGGAAGAAATAAAGCTTATCAATCGTCTTATCACAATGTTGGTGTTAACTATGCACAAGGATGATATCATTGGTTTTGAAATGCATTTGTAAAATGGAAGATGCACCATGGATTTTTCCTGACCGTTGCTTTTTGTATTTGAAAGCAAATTACTTTTTCAGTGTATCTGATACTTTTCTTGACACTGTAGGTCTGATAATTCTACCAAGTAAAATACGCATAAACAACAGTTTGGGTTATTTGTTGTTGTTTTTTGTTTAAAGTCATTTACCAGTAAGCTCTCCTGACTACTTCACTCAAAAAGCAGCTCAACTGAGTTGATAGAGAGTGGTGTTTAGTATTTACCTCAATCTGTATTTGGGCATTATGATTTTTATAGAAGTAGTGTGTTAACTGAGGGATCTGAAATGAACACACAGAAGGTTCATCCTTTTTTTTTTTATACCTCTAAGTTTCAATAGGGATGATTTTTGGCTGAATTAGTGAACTGCTGAACAGTGATCACAATTAGATTCTTCTAATAGAATGGCTATTGGAATAATGGAATAATATTTATAGCCTTTCTCAATCTCTCTAAGCCAGATTCTTTTATCTGTTATTAGAGCTGGCATGGACCCTTCTGAAAAGACTCTGCTAGCTTCTCTGAGTTACACCTTACCAGATATCCCAATAATAAAACTCTGGACTCTTTTCTTCCAGCGTTTTGCAGTTCCAGTGTCACTTGTTCATTTCAGTGAAGGCAGGCGATTGTTTGGAATTAACTAAATGATAAAGAAATGTCCCTGTTTCATGTGCCTTTAACCACTGTAACTTAAGGAGCAATTGTAATAAGACCACCACAATCTCATAACCAAAGGTCACCTGGCTGAAGCATATGACACATTTTATGTGGCTGTTCCTCCTTTTCAATAGAGCATTGCATACATGGCGAACAAGTATGGTCTCGGAGAAATCCCCAGTTGTTGCACGCAGACTTGGCTGCACTTAGCAAGGCTCTGACAGGCAGAAGACTCTCAGGAAGTTTCTGACTCAGCCCCAGATCTCATCTTTTGCAGATTACAGGCTCTCCTGCTGGCCAGTCACCAAAAATCCTTCCCTAGAAGCCTGATTCCTATTACTAGCATAGGGGGGCAGAGCCCAGAGCACTGCATTAACCTGTCCTTGGCCAGAGGGTGGTTTGCATATTCCAACATCTTGCTTTATTTTCTTTCAGAACTTCTGATTATGAGTATGTGCCTCTCTGTATCAAATGGATACAGGAAGTTTTCTTTAAATTGTTTTGAAAATGCAGAAGATCACAATTCTTAACGGTTGCAGAAAGTTAGAATAGCAGTTGTTGAAGAACTGGTTAAATATATTGTCAGTGCCTTAAGTTCACAAAACACTGAGTAGGAACTGTGAGGTTGGGGGAAGGAGTATTTTCATGGCCTGTGGAGGGTTGGCAGTTTGAAGTTATTCCCTCTGCATAAATATGGCAACATTTGTAAGCTACTCCAGATCACTTACGGGAATGTAAAGTCAGCAAAATTCTGCACTTCAAAAAATGATTGTACAGCAGGACCCCTGTAGAGGAAGTATTTTGTGCCTCAATAAGACAATATGTTCAGCTATTAAGTTGCTTTAGTGGTCCTCCTTAAAGCATGAACTGTGGTGTATTTCCTCACTTTCTGTTCCTTCCTCATAGAAGAATCTGCGTCCTGAGCTGCTTCTCTTTATTGTCAGGCTGAGCCATACACACTGTGGGGAATGTTGTTATTTCACAGGATGATTCAGTGTATTTACCATTTGGGAAAAATCATGCTTCCTTCTCAAATTTCCTCCCCTTCCCGGTATTCATGGTCAAGACTTGGATTCAAAACTCAGTTGCACTTAAAAATATGAGCCAACCAATATAGCTGGTGTTTAAACCAGTGTTCAAAGCACTGAGAAGACACCAGGACCCAAAACAGCTCCTATGCTAAGTACGGAGCTGCCCAGACTGCATGGGGGAAACATAAAGATGGAGCAAATGTTATATTTGTACATGCGGTTCAATATTTGTCATGTGGTTCAATCTGGGCTTCAAGGAAGTTTCTCCATCTGCTCAACACCTTCATGTGGGACTGCTGCCTTTGGGGATGATGCTTGGGCTAAAGTGTCGGTGGCTGAAGCACCTGGCCAGGATGTATGAAGACTGGTTCAGTTCCTTTGTCTGCCTGTGAGGATTCAAACTTCTCACCCATGTGCCTCCACTCTTTTCCATGTCCCGGGCCTGTTCCTGTCTTTTGTTCAACAACTGTTTTGTGCAAAATACAGAAGACCATCTGGCAACAAATGCAGTCTCTTCTTTAGCTCTGCTAATTGTGCCAGATGCCTTCATGGATTCTCCAAACCACAGTAGTTTCAGTTCTCAAAATTCTGATGATGCATAAAGATAGCAGAAAGTAATATAATGTGGTAAATTGCTTTTTGGAGTGATTTCATGGAACGTAAAATACTTAAAGATATAAAATGTAACAAAAACATGTGTCAGACAAATGAGAACACAGGAAATCTGAGGTAATTTCCCTTTGGGATACTGAAAATATTATGGGCTATGTGGCTGCCGTGCTCCCCCCGAGAATACAGTGGCATTGTGGAACCACCTGTTGGTGCTCTCTTAATTCACACAGCATTGTCTCTTTTTTGGACACCTTTGGTATTTTCCCAACGCTGGATGAAATAAACCTGTAAAATATTTTTGGAGGAATTATGTCTTGTACAATATTTGAAAGGCTGGATGTCAGGGAAGGTCCAGTTAATACACATTTGACTCCCAGTTGAGGACTCAGATAGTCTGGTAACTAGGTCACTTTGACATCTTCTGAAACTGTGACAATTTTTGTGGCTTCTTTGCTGAGTCTCACACTCAACAACTTATATCCTATATATCCATGCCAAACATCTGCACCTATTACTTGTCTTTGTGTAGTTTTGAAAATCTCCCAGTTCTTGACATTAGTGTGGCAGCAGGGAACCTGGTGAGATCAAGTAGTATTCTAGCTATTGGATAAGGACTCTTGACAAAACAGTCACGGCCACTGTTAGTTCAGGTTTGTAAATGTTGGAAGTCTAGTATTCTTCAAACTTTTAAGAAGTGTAATCAATGTTGGGGTTATAGCTAAGTTACTGAAATAAGGAGGAAATACAGGCTGCTGCTTTAAGACTACTGAGAACTGTGTTTCCTACTTCAGTTACTGACTGGTATAGAAGACAGAAAATAACCCGAGATGAAGACCACTAAGCAGCTGAATTAAATCTGTATATTTAGAGGATTATCCAAAATAAAATGTTTAAATAAGACTTTCAAAAGCACCTCTTTCATGCTTCCTGAAGCTCCATCTTTTCTTTCATGATAGGAAGAAAGGAGTGCAGTCCTAGTCATCTGTAGTCAGAACACAATTATACTGACAATCCTGGGAGATAAATATGGCTCAGGACCTTAGGAAAAGGGGTTGAAGCCATGTATTATTCTTAGGAACAGAAGTATTGTCAAAGACCATCAGTGAAATGTGTAGATACCTTTGTAAGACTTCCAAATTTCAGCAAAATTGTTATACCCTGAATAATGGTAGATTCAGGCTTTGCCAAAATGCAGCTGGGCAAATCTGTTACTTCCCATATGGAAAGCAACTGTTCAAGCAAGTTATATAATTATACATTATAACATTGCTTCTGTCCAAAACCTAGGGCTGCTGCAGGCATAAGCCAAGAGTTTTTTCTTTTTTTGCTATAACTAGATTTTTTTTTTAATGTTACTCAATTAAAGACATAAGGGAGTAAACAATTCCATTCTTTTCTCTTTCCACCCTCACCGTTCCCGTATCCGATGATTTACCATTCACTATTCTGGAACATGAGTTGTCAGTTTTGGCCTTGCTGCTGTATGTTGGTTTCTTGGACTAGAGACTAATGAAACAATAAGAATTTTCCTGCTGTAGTAAGCCCTAATTTCCTCATCCCACACTTTCAAATGTGGATTCTGAAGTTGACACCATAACTTAAAGAAGTCAGTGTAAATTAAAGAAAGCAAATTTGGAAACAAACAGATTTTCTCCTCATTTGGAATTGAAAGCTCTAACACTGAACTTAGTGCTTGTCTTTTGAGCCCTTTAAAAATACTTGCCTTATAGAGCAGAGGTCCACATTCAAAACTAATACCTCCAAAAATGGGGGAAAAAATGCCTATGTTTAGAAGAATAGTAGTCTAATTAATGTGGAGCTCTACTAGATATAACCTGAGAAGGTGGATAGGGCTGCAAGACCTATTCACTCTCTTGCCAAGATATCTGTACTGCTTTTGAGATGGTGACAACTGAGAGACCAAAGGACATTTGGATTTTATGTCAACAGATGACTTGTGCTTTACCATTGCAGTTTTATGCAAACTTTTATCTGGTGTTATTAGGAACTGGGTTAAGCCTAACATAGCAAAAAGCTGGGCATGTTTAACCTGGATCATAGGCAAATATGTGATTAATGCAGGTAATTGTGCTGCAGCCCAAAGACTTGTGCCAGCCTGAGGGACGGAGCAGAGCAGGAGAAGACGAGGTGGCCCTCCATTTCAGGTCCAATTTATGATGGTTCAAAATGCTTGTGGAAATATGATGGCCTGTGTTGACTCCAGGATATATGTTGTTAGAATAAGATAACTTGAGGACCCACATATAGTTAGAGCCTTGGAGGGCCTGGTCTGCGAAAGAATCGTGTAGCTTTCACACTGTGTGGAAGGCGGAAGATGGAAGCACAATCCCTTTCCACTTTGTACTTTAACATACTCCTTTGCTACAACAGAATATAGGGAAATGATCCTGCAGAGCCATCCAGTTTAATAAGTATCTTGGTGTTCTGTAGACTTTTGTGTTGGGAGAACAAAGATTGTGTGTGAACAATTTCCTCTGCATTTCTGTGAGCCTTGCCTTGGCATAGCTAAAGCACAAACAGTAAAAGAAACTGCGTAGCTAACATGGCTTCAGTCCTTGAAGTTAGAACAGAGGATCAATGCCAAGGTGAAGGTGGAGTTTCAAGAGGTGTGCCCTCAAGATCATATGGACACCTGTTGTAGTTCAATTAGCATTGGACAACAAAGTATGTTTTTCTTATGTACCCAATACTGTAGAAGAGGTGATCATGCGTCAGGATGTAGAAGCAGTATATAATGAGCATCCTTCTTGTAATAAATCGGACATTTTGTTGATCATATTGGTCTGTGCACAATCTGTCTATATCCCCTCCGCCAATACTTTTGACTTACTGTGTTCTGTGTGATATATTTCCTTAAGAATTAAAAGACATTGGGTACCAAGCTGAGAGGCAACAAACTGAGCAAAGTAGTTTGAGACATTGTAGTGGTAGTCTGCTAATATAAGGTACCAATTTTGCTGCAGGAAACTTGGAAATTGATTGTTTATCACTGATACCAACATCGCTACATCAAGTCTTGGCATACATTTGGAACATGCTAACAAGAAAGAGAAGACATTTATTTGCTAAAAAGGAGTAAAGTAAGTAGAATTGCTCTTTATATGTGAATGAGTGAGGTTGTGCTCCTGTGGCTGAGAAGCAGGTAAATATTGGGATATGGCATAGATGTGTGAGCTGTTTTGGGAGCTATATCAAGGAAATGTGAGGAGTTAGACATAGCAATTGTTTTCAGCTGGAGGTAGATGTAGTTATCTTCTGCTGGCAGAGACCTCGCTGGACACATTTGCTCTGAACAGCTGAGAACAGCTGGAATTCCAAAGCCAATGCTTAGAGATTTGGTGCCTGGGTTTGTCCCAGGACTCATGTCAGGGCATTACCAAAGTGCACAGCCTGTAAAATGTGGTTCCCTCTTTGGAGCAGGGAGTGTTTTCCTCCACTGCTCTTCTATTTGGCTTTTCCTGAGCTTTGACCAGCTTGGTCTCAGCTACAAAGTCTGTGAGAGCTCCACAGTTCCTGGCTGAAGGTACTCAGTCAGGTCAAATTCTAGGTCCTGATTAGGGTGAGATAGGGAATTTTATCACCTTTCCCTCACCTCCTGTCTGGCTTCCCAGGATAGGAAGAAGGTACATTCTTCTCTGAGTGGCTGGGGGAGGCATGGGGCACTAGGAACATGGGAAGTGCTGCAGGACATGCTGCACTGCAAACAGAACATAGTCAGGCATTCCAGCTCTGCACTTTTGTGGGGCTGCCCCAGTGCTACCAAGTACAGCTGTAGAAAACACCCATGAAGCACCACATAGTATTGTTTGCTCTTCCTGATACTTCACCCCAAAAAATCCAAATGGGTAAACCTGAGGAGGAATTAATGAAGGGTTTGTTTACCTTCAGAAATAGAGAAATGAGCATGTTTAGGATTTTTACAAAAACTCCTGTCTTCTCAAATAAGCTCTTGGTTTCAGTAATATTGCTGAGTTTTTGTGAGGCACAGTTTACCTCAACTTAAACCACTGTTTCTCATGGGAAATTTAATTAAAAAACATATATGTCTTATTAAATGGAAGCCTGTACTACACAAACAGCAGAGGTTTTCTGAAGCCAGTGCTTGTCTGGTTCTGGCGTTAGCGAAGGAATTGCTTTTAAAAGAGCTGTTGTCTTATGAGAGCAAAACAGAAACAGGACCTAAAACCTTAAAATTTGTTTTAGAACCCCATTATTTTCTAAGTTAAATCTAAATTTAACCAACAATTTTCTGTAAGTTATATGATTTAGCTGCCAGGGCTTTAAAACCATCTAGTTGGATGCATTTATGCTGTTCATACCTTTGTAGTAGCTGGTGGTCTCCATAGGAGAGCTGCAGAGGCCACCACAGGCCTTCAGAGAAGGTGCTGTTGAGGGTACAGGGATGCTCAGCCATGAGCAGGAGAGGGGGAACACCCTCAGTATATTAATCTTAATCTAATGGACATTATCTGGGATGCTTCCCACCTTGAGTTTAATGCTGGGCATCATCTTATGAATATTATGGGGCCTTTGAACTTTTCTTACGAAAGAAGATTAAAATAACTTCTATATATTTGCATTTATATTTTTCCCTCAAACAACAAAGACATTTTTTAGTTTTAGAAGTAAAATATATGTTCTTTTAAAGAAAATTCCATGATATTTGAAATAAAATATACAAAACTAGTTAGTTGGTTTCCCAGCTGCTTAACAGTTGTGAGGGTCAGTTATAAAAAAATGATTTTTCCAGTAGCCAATATAATGGCTACTTTTCAAGCCTCTGAGTTATTCTCTGAGCATTAATCAATTTTAATAAAAATAAAACCTCTTTTTAATTGTTGGAACTACATTTTTTTATTTTACTCACTTAAGCAAGTGGAAGGCTCCCATGGCTCTCACCAGTGCTGGTTCTTATTTTTCTTTAAGGCAAGTTTTGACACTTAAAAAGGGCCACTGTTTAATAAATTAGGATTTTTATTAAATGACTTCACAAAATATTAAGTTTTTATAACTTTTATACCTGCTGTTGAAAAAAGAGAAGTGATAGTGGAAAAAGAAGTTGGCTTAGCACAGACCATCAGCTAGTCATGCTAGTCTGGGTAGGAACACTGACCAAACTGTCTCGCTGCCATTGTAGCCTATTGAATGACTCTTGCTCCTGAAGGAACCTCCTGGAGTTCCCTCTTATCCCTCAACTCCTGTGAAGGATTCCCATTCCTGAAACTCTGTTTAATGAAACCTCATTAGATGTTCTGAGACTTCTGTTTTAGCTGTTGTCACACTGAAGCTTAGGATCACTGGTGAGTTTAACATGGACACTCTTTTCCCATTCTGCTGGATCTTTCAACAAGTACTTAAAAAATGTCCTGACCATTATTTCCTTCCTCTCTTCTCTCCGTGCTTTGCTGAGAACTTCTATTTGACAGAGGCCCCAGTATTGACCAGTGATGTATCTTCCTGACAGTCTTGTCTCTACAAGATCCCAGTACAAATTCCTTCAGATTTTTTCAAGTTTGAAATTAGATACGTTTATAGTTCTAAATCATTCTGTTGGTTACCTGAAAGTGTTGCGATAATTAATTTTCCTGTTGGAAACCTCAGGGTGTAAGTGGGATATGACTGGAATTGCATTGTCTGGAAGGCAGTGCAGAGCAGAAATGACAGTGTGGTACCCTACGGAAACGAAATAGTATATGGAATCTATGGAATAAAGGAAATGGGCTGGAGAACAAGGAAATATGGAGCTGTTTAGGCACTCAAAAGGATTGGGGTATATAATCTACCATTTCCGTGGNAAGTAACTGTTTTTCAGTTTTTCTAACATTATGCATCCTCTCCAGCTATTGCTTCATACAGCTTTTGTTATTAGCAGGGCAGAAACTGTATAACTATTGTAGAACTTTAACATCATTGGAAATACATGTTGCTAAACATAAATTCATTCTGAGGGTCCCAGATTACAGTATGTGATGAGAGGTGTGATCTGTCTGGGGAACCCAAACCATGGGAAAAAAATAGGGATGCCAAAACTCCTAAAAGCATGAACAGCTTTTCCAAATCATAGTTTTGGTCTGATGTTTTTCACCTTGAGTTTGTTTTCTTTGTGGTTTAAGTTATTTTTTACATTCTTCTGTGTGTGTGTATATCTGTGTGTAGAAATATGGAAAGTGTCTTCAACTCCTTTCTTTCTCCCCTTCCTTATTGTCGTCTTGCAACTGTAAAGCTGAAACTGGTTATTATGCAATTTATACCTTCTTAAAAACTTTAAAAAAAAGAATTTGATAGAGTCCCAAAGTCATTGGCTAAGTAACAACAATAATTTTGTGTGTTAATTTAAATGCTTTCTGATTTCTGTAGTTCTATTTTCTTAACAAGCTTTTCAAGGTCTGAAAAGTTTGTTTGAAAATCCCGAAAGATTTTGATGTAAACCCTCAGTTCCAGAAGCAAGGACTATGTGCAAAATGCTAAATTTTGATTACAAGTTTCATAGAAACATTGGTACAGTACTGGATAACTAAAACCTGAATACTCTGATGATTTCATACCTCAAAACATACAGGGACTTTGGTGTTTTTTAAGCTACTGATCAGCTTGAAGTCTGGTAAAGAAATAGGACAGACATAGAGTTTTAGGTACCATGCAAAACCAAAGAGTACCAAGAAATTTTGAAGTTAAATCTACCTAATTTTTTGGATGTCAGATTGTAATTCTAAGATGAAAATCATTATAGTGATTTTACAGGTAGAGACTTCATGTTTTTTAGGATTTTATGTGTTTGTTTCCAAAACAGAAATAAAATGTTAAATTAAAACTCTGAAATGCTCTACAAAATAGACAGTGACAGAACATCCATGTTCTCCCTCGAGTTTGGTTTTTTTTTTCCTCTCTCCCATTACATCACAGTTTCCTTTCTTGGTAAAAGTTTCTTCTGTATCCCTGGAATTTTCTATGGCAGTTTATACTATGAGATCAACTCTCAAATATTGTTTGGAAATTCCAAGACAAGTGGTCTTCCTGCCCCTTATTGATTAATCCATCACTACAACAGAAAATAGCCAAAGGGCACATCATTTGATTATTTACTTCTAATATTGATGAAATATATACTAAAATCTAGAGACAATGCCTGGCTTTGTGAAACAAAGCCAGGTAAGTTAGAAGAAAAACTTTGACTTGATTCTCAAAAAATCCATATTTAAGGAAGAAGAAAACAAAATTTTGCCTGAAACAGTCAGACTTCTTCCTTCCCAAGAGAGTTATTACATTTTTGAGGTGCTGCATGGAAATTTAATATTTGAAAATGTTTTTGCTTCTTTAGGTAGTCAAGGTGTACCTTTAAATGCATGTTGAAGAATTTTTTTTTTAGGATAAAAAGTGTAATGTTTTTATTCTTTGAATGAAGATATTTCCAAAAGAATTTTGGTCTCCACAAAATGGAAAGATACTATCAAGTGATCCACCTGAATGTGGGTGGAGAATCACTATACAAAGATAAAAGGGGTCACATATAGTTACAGTAGAGACATATATGTATTTATTTGGTCTTAGATTAAGACACCAGCATTCCTCTTTTTAGATTTTATCATAAAATACTCAACTGGATAAAAATTACTCATGATGTTGCACCAGACTTTATAAATGTCCTCTTACTGAACTTTTGGATAGCATTACTTAGTTTGATTAACAGCTAAACTCACATTGTTAGATAAGTAGTTAAATTGCTACTATGTATCATAAATCCATGAAATCGAGATACTTTGCACAGTCTTTGCGTTCTCAAAATGACCTAGTAAAAGAGATGATTATGTTGATCAAGAAAATGACTAGTTTTACAGAGCAGGAAAAGGTCCTCTAAAGGATTATTTAGAGCAAAAGATTCTGGAGTGTATGAAGAGCAGTGAATGTTGAACTCCAGCTACACAAGTTATCAGAGACCTTCTGTGGTGTGGTGTCAGCATTAACTGAGTTTTGAAATGAAGAACTGACTTTGAACGAATCTGTGCAGAGCATATGTTTTGCCTGGTGCCTGCTTATTATATGAACATCTACCGTATGATTGTGGGATAACTGTGGGATAATACTATGTGAATATGTGATTCCTCTCCTATTCTGCCCTCCAAATATTTTCTGAGATTCTGTACACAGAATCTGTACATTGAAGGCTTAGTGACAAAAGGTTCTATATCAGAAGTGCAGGAAACACATCAGAAATAGAAGAGGTACATGACAGGCTTGGTGAAATGCTCATATATAGGTATGGTAAGAAAGTCAACTGATTTGCCTGATGGCACTTTAGCACCTTGGTCAGTCAAACAAATGCATGACAGAGCTGTTTCTTTAATCAGTTTAAAGTTTATTTTATGCAGAGCCCCCTGTGAGAAACCTCTGGAATGACTCCAAGTATGTCTGTGAGTTTAGTTTGTGTTTCTGATGCAATCATATCAAAAGCATCTCAAAATTAGATCATCAGGAGCAGCTCATCCAACCTGTGCAGACATGGGAACACTGACCTCCTGTTCTGCAGACCAGGGCTGTGAATACGGGGATAAAAAAATCTGAGACTACTATTCTCAAGGCATCTGATAAATTCTATGGAATTGCAGTACACAATGAGTTAGTATGATTTAGTGAATACATGCTGCAAGAAGTCTGGGCATTTCTCCATTTCGAATCTACTTGGCTTAGAGCTCTGGATGGAACATAACCTCCCTCTTCCCCTTTCCTTCGAAATCAACCCAGGTCAATGCTTTCTTTGTGGAGGTTAAACTGCATGATTTAGTTACCTCCTCTGAATTCAAGGCAGCTCTAGATACAAACAAAAGAAAAGCTATAAAACACAATAAAGCGAAAATATGAAACACATTATTTGTCTTAAAAACATTCTTAATATGTAAACAATGCAGAGACTGTGATGAATAGTGGCTGCAAGTCTGACAGTTAAACTGAGAGGCCACAGATTCCTCCCAGGCTTCCTGCTAAAACATGAATGGACTAGAAAGGAGTTCTTTGAGTTCTTAGCATATAATTGTCTGTTGCTTCAAATTTCTGTATTTGGTGGGATGCTCTGGTGCTCAGAGCAAGTGCCACAGCTGGTGGTTTGGCACTGTGTTGCTGTGCTAAAGCGAGGGAGTTGATGGTGATTTTTAAGGACTCCACAACAAGGCCTCTTTTCAGTCTTACTGGAACTGGTATCTATTTAATGAGCTCTTGAAATTTGTCACTTTCAGTATGTAATGTTTTCCTAAAATGGCCAGTGACACCTAGATAGCCTTTCCTATTGCTGTGAATTCCCAGCACTTTGCCCTTTATGAGAAATGGTTGTACCTGAAGTCCTCATTTATGATCTCTTCTGAGTAATGTGCTGGGAAGGAGGAGAGGATAGGAAGTGAAGTAAGACTGTTCTATAGGTTATGAGTTTGTAGCAACCTGTTTCCAGGAACTGGTGATATTCTCGACTCTTCGGCTGCATATAAGATAGATTTTCTGCTCTGTTCTTCTTCACATGTCTTGCCAATCCCAGTTTTGGAAGAAAGCTTGTTGCAGTAAATGGCTGTATTAAAGGGAATTAAAAATAATGAGTTTAGGGCTCTGTAATACAAGAAAAACAACACTACCTAGTGCTAGCAGGTTCTGTAGAAGCAATGAAGACACCTCATAAAGGGGAATTCTAAATCCTAAATCCTGAACACTTGCTTTCATAGAATCATTTAGATTGGAAAAGATCCTTAGGATCGTTGAGTCCAACTGTAAACCTAGACTACCAAGTCCAATGGTAAACCATGTTCCTAAGTGCCATGGCTATGTGTCTTTTATCTATCTCCAGGGATGGGGACTATACAGCTTCCTTGTATAGACTGTTCCGATGCTTGATAAACCATTGATATGAAAAAGAATTTAGGTGTTGAAAAAGAGGGATCAAACATGGAAAGAAAACCCTTCCATTTTCCAAGCCATTTAATCAATACTACTTTTTAGTGGGCATAGGTCAAATATTTTTTCTGTGCTATTCATCTTTTCAAACATTTTCATAACAGTTGGGGGACTTACTTTTTAGGAGAGTGACCACTGAAGTGGTCTTAGGGACAACTGAACAGTCAGTGGAATCAACCAGAACTCATCATACCCTCATCAAAGTCTCCCCTCGCCATCCCCAGAGGAACCTGAGGGAAGACTACAACCATTCCCCTAAGCTTGTGTCATCTGCGCTTCCACTCCAACAAAGGAGTTAATTATCCCCTGGAGACATCTATCTCATTTCTACGGAGGGAGTTTGCTGGAACATGGCCCAGAATTTGGGGCAGTGTATCTATTTTTATATAAACATTTACATAGAGATGAAAAAGCAAAACTCATTCCTCCTGTCAGACCACTGAAACCTATGGAAATACAAAGGGAGTCAACTGATCTGAGATTTGTACTGAGGAGAAGAAAAGCTATCAAAATTGAAGATGAAAGTAAAAATCCTCTCTGGACTTCCTTTTTAGATGTTTTCTTTACTTTTTTCTAGACTCCTTAAATCATTCTCTTTTGTGGCTAGATCAATCAGAAATAACTGTGCTTACCATTTCTGTTCCAACTAAAGTAGTTGTCCTTAGCCACATTGTCTGCTGAATGGTAACAGAAATATCCTGTTTTCCAGGTAAGAAATTTAAGAAGTTACTAAGAAATCATCAGCTCCAGTTGTAGTATTCTGCTGCTGCTAAATAGCTGCCATCTCTGTTTGTTCATAGTATCTGTAGGAGTGGATGGATCTCATTTGTTAATCGGCTGGGCAGAAGGGTGAATGACTGTTTGCAGAAAAAACAGGATAGGAGAGAAAATCCTATGTTAGATTCTTCACACAACAGCTCTGTCTTCTGTGTTTGGTTAGAAAAATACGTCTGGTCTGCTTCTCTTTCTTGTCAAAAGCTAAGAACTGGCTGGCGTTTAGTGTTGCAAAATCTGAAGATTAGAGAAGATCTGCTAAAGGCAAAAATAGTGGACAAGAAATCTGTTATTTCTTTGAACACTATATGAAAGCAAATGGAATTGTCATCATTAGATTGGGAGGCTATATTATACTTTATTGAATGGCAGTTGACTATGAATCCATTTTGACACACTCTGAAATACTCAAGGGACTAGATTATGGACTGGCATGGATCAGAAAAAGCAGAATTATATCTTTTTTGTTCATGGCTTATAGTTTGGAATTTCTACTCTAAGTGCAAATTTGGCTTTTTCTAAATGTAGAAAATTTTGGATAAGTTTGAAGAATACTGGAAATTTAGTAGTCTGTTTTATGCTTAGATAAAGGAATAAACTTGAAAGAATTCTTAATAACAATAGAATGTAATACTTTGGAAGTAGCAGGTTAAACATTTGTTCCTTCATTCATACCATGGTCTGACTGCAGTGTATGTAACCTTTTAAAATCATAGGTAATATGCTGGATCATAAATTCTGTTCTTGAGTATTATGTATGTGACTTGAATTGACGTAAATGGAAGACAGAATCTGAACCACTCTACCAGACATGTAAGGAGGAAAAATGAATAATGAAATGAAAATAATGTCTCCTTGAGCTGGCTGTAGATCTCTTCTAAACCACGTGTCTTTTGAAATGATTTGTATGAGGTATTATGGTGTTTTGTGGATTACAAAACCACAAAAGAAGGAGGCCAAAATAGTTAGAGGTGGGGATTTTGAGTACATCTGCTCAGCTTGATGTGTGGATTTGTTTCTCAGTTGTAGAAGAATCCACAGAAATCTAAACATTGGAGGAATCATTCAAGAAGTTCCTGTTGGGCAACTATCAGTTGAATGAGTCTAAATCAGGGATTCCCTCCGAATCTTAAAGGCCTTTTTAACAAGTCTCCTCCACTCAGTCCTTCTCAAGTTTGCTCTCCCAAACTGAGTATCAAGTTACACCTGTGAGCCAGGTTCTGCCTGTGCTCTAGTGAAATTTCTGCCAAACCCAAATTGCTTTCTACTGGCATAACAAATGTCTATTGTTAACTACTGACATTTTTATACTTAAGCCACCGTATATGCAGCTCAAATTTAAGCCTGAGAAATACTGAATCGAATGCTTTATGGACTTATATGCTGGTGTCAAGCACTGGAAAGTTTTGTAAATTTGGATAATTAACAGTCCAGTACAGGCAGTGATTAAAATACTTCTGAATCTTTGCCATTTTGATTTTCATTCACGTTCTGAATCATTCAGCCGGTTTTATGTTCCAAAAATTAGAAGTTTAGGAGTATATAGTTGCACAACTGGTCTTAGGCACTCTAGTCTTAAGATTTTGTGCCTAATCTACCCAAATACACAAAATCTTTTCGGAGTCATTTACTGGGACATGGATGTGCCAAATGGAAAATAAACCTATGACTTTTCTGTATCTCATCATCTCTTAATTAATTTCTTCCAGGGGCCACTATGAAGCTCCAGTACTTGAAGTCAAGTCTTATGTAACTGGTGTCCACTCTCTGCTTACCAGCAGATCAATGGCAATCCAATAAATGTGAATTACTTGAGGTTAACAGGAATTGCAGCTTTGATCCAGCTGCCTAGACAAAACCCAAAGCAAAACATGAACCAAGGGACATCTCAGCCTCTGAGAAAAGGGGTTGATCTTGTACCAGAGTTCTTCCCTGAACAGAATATAGATTTAGCTATAGATTCAAAAATGGTTTGAAGCAGGAGGGGTATCTGATGCTTTATGTTTCTAACTCCTGAGACAATTTCATGCGCCTCTGCCTGCAAGATTTTGGATGCACATCTGAGCACTGTGTCTGGAAGTTCTGAGGCTCTTTGCAACCCTGAGAACCTAGAGAATAAAGGAAGGAAACAACATATATTTCTTCAATGAAGTGGCTAAATAGTACTTGTGAGTCATGATATGAAAGGAAATAATTTGAATTAGGTGAGATATGCATAGCAGTGTATTGGAAAGAAAGTCTCCTCATTTTCATCAGCTAATAATCAAAACAATTTGACTCCACTTCCAAAGGAAGCCAAAAATATGGAAGAAATTATTTAGAGAAGAATACAGCAAAATGATGTATCTGCTTGTATTTTGCATTTTAAGGTAAACTGTACTTTTTTGTTCCCAAATGGTTATCCAAGGCAAATATATTGACCCAGAAAAAAAGAAAGCAGGACCTCTGAGTGATGTAAACACCCATATATGTGGAAATATGTAATTTTTTTTAGTCACATAGTTACTGCGCTAATTCTTGTGCTTAGCAATTATATTGCGCAATTGAAGAGCAAAAGAAATGTTGTTGTCACTTACATGAAGTAAAAGTCAAAATGATCATGACTTCTTCAATGTAATATTTGGCAGACATTTTGACCTTGCTCTTACTGATACCAGGTCTCAATGTCAATGGCAACATTGTGCAAATAATGGATTTTAAATATGAATTAGTTTTATATTCAAAGTGGTGTCACCTGCCAAGTCCGAGGTTTAAAAAATCCTAGCCATAATTTTTTCTGAGTAAAAAGAAAGCATCTTAAACTATGTTGTGATCTAGTAACTTATAAGATGTCAGAATTCTATTTTGTCATACTTGGCAAAGACCTCTTCAGACGTAGACCAAACAAAGAAAGCTTCAGCCCTAAAAATCTTTTGCCAAAATTATGAATTAGAATTGGATTTTTATAAATATATATAGTTGTATGAACATTGTATTATTGCTATTTCTTTATTAGTAATTATTAATCTTTTTTGCTTGTTCCTTATTCAGTTGTCTGCAAAGACATTTGCTAAATGAATATGGACTTCGAATGGAGGAGGAGAGATGGGTTATGTGTTACTGCTAATTTAAAATGACACACTGCAGACAAAATACCATCAGTGTAAAGATACATTTCATATTCCTTTAGGGAACTGAACACAGCCCTCAAAGTTCAGTTACTATTATTGCCAGTCCATATAATATACTTGGTGGTTGCTGAGTCTACATTTTTTCTTTTCCTAAATTGTGGGCCATAATGTGAAATATTTTTGTACATGTTAAATACCTATGACAAAAGGCAAGAATCTATGTACAGCAACATCCTTGTATTATATAATATTGCAAATCATAGGAATGGGGGAAATTTTGTAATGAAGAGCAAGGAATCTCTTCTTTTTGCAGAATATCAGATCTAATTTCCTTATGAAATTACCTGAATCAGCAAATGTGACACCAAAGTTCTTTATCCACAGAACAGAAATGACATGGCAGTCAAAACACTAGTATGGAAATAGAAATTAGAAAGTGTTTAACAGGAGATTGTATGAACACATTGAATGCAATATAGAGAATATATATATAGAAAGAATATATATGATGAGTAACAAGAAGGCATTCTTCAAACACATTAAGAGGAAGACCAAGGACAGAGCTGGTCTACTGCTTAAAGAGGAAGAAAAGATAAAATGGTTAATTAATTTAATGAACTTTTGCTTAATGAAGTTTTGCTTCAGTCTTCACTAAGAGGATAAGAAATCTCATCATCATGGCTAGGCTTCGCGAATGAAGATCTGGGAAAGGCTCAATCCACATTTGTTACAAGCACTCTGGTGGCTAATGAGGCCAATACGAGATAGACATGTCTGATTGTAAAAGGACCAGCAGAAAGACTCCTTAGGTGGTATATTCTGCAAGGCACGATTCTTTCTGTGTTGTCTTTTCTCCTCAAGAGTGATCCTGCGGGCATTCTCAAAGGAAGCAGCAGCGTTATAGATGGTGTGTCTCCAGGTCTCCCGATTGGAGGCCAGAGTAGACCAGTTATGGTGATCAATATGGCCAAGGCTGAGATGTTGTTTCAGGGAGTCCTTGTATCTCCTCTTCGGGGCTCCTCTCTTGCGGCAGCCGGTGGCAAGTTCACCATAAAGCAGGATCTTAGGGAGGTGGTGATCTTTCATCCTTGTGACGTGCCCTGCCCTGTGCAACTGTGTTCTCAGTAACATGGCCTCAATACTTGTGACTGCTGCTTGTTCTAGAACACATGTATTGGTCACATAATCTGACCAGTGGATGTTCAGGATTGTACGGAGGCAGCGTTGATGGAAGCGTTCTAAGAGACGCAGGTGGTGGCAGTAGATGACCCATGATTCAGATCTGTATAAGAGAGTAGACAGCACTATGGCTCTGTAAACACTGATCTTTGTACTTTTCTTCAGATGTTTATTTCGCCAAACTCTTTTATGAAGCTTTCCAAAGGCACTATATGCCTTTGCTAACCTGTTGTCTATCTCTCTGTCAATCTTACCATCCAAGGAGATGAGGCTACCTAGGTAATTAAACTGCTGGACTGATTTGAGCTCTGATTCGCCAATGGTGATATGGGGATGATGGAAGACTTCCTGAGGTGCCGGTTGATGGAGAACTTCTGTCTTCTTTAAGCTGACTTCCAGCCCAAAGAGCTCAGCAGCATCTGCAAAGCAGGATGTTAAACGCTGCAGAGCTGCTTCTGTGTGGGCAACAAGGGCGGCGTCATCAGCATAGAGCAGCTCCTGGACAAGATGGTTTAAGGTCTTGGTGTGGGCCTTCAGTCGCCTTAGGTTGAATAAGCTTCCATCAGTATAGTATCGAATGTAGATACCATCCTGATCATCGAGGGCTGCCGTGGCCCTTTGGAGCATCCTGATGAAAAAGACTGTGAATAGGGTTGGTGCGAGAACGCAGCCTTGTTTCACACCATTAGTTATTAGAAAGGGCTCAGAAAGTGCATTGCCATATCTGACTTGGCTGTGCTGATCCTCATGGAGTGAGATGATCATTTTAAAGAACTTGGGGGGACAACCTAAACATTCCAAAATCTGCCATAGACCTTTTCTGCTCACAGTATCAAAAGCCTTGGTGAGGTCGACAAAGGTTACATAGAGACCTTTGTTCTGTTCCCTACACTTCTCTTGCAGTTGTCTGAGAACAAATACCATGTCTGTGGTGCTCCTGTTGGCTCTGAAACCACACTGACTTTCAGGTAGAATTCCTTCTGCTATAGCGGGTATTAGTCTGTTCAAGAGTATTCTTGCCAGGATTTTGCCAGGAATGGAGAGCAGAGTAATACCACGTTAATTTGAGCAGTCTGATTTAACTCCTTTCTTCTTATACAAAGTGATGATGACTGCATCACGAAGGTCTGATGGTAGTTCGCCCAGTTCCCAACAGCGCTCCACAAACTCGTGAAATTTAGCATGGAGTGCAAGGCCCCCATGTTTCCAGACTTCTGGTGAAATTCCATTAACCCCAGCTGCCTTGCCGATTTTCACCTGCTGTATGGCCTTGAGGGTTTCTCCTAAAGTGTGGGCAGTATCCAATTCGTATTTCACCAGTTGTTGTGTGATGGACTGAATTGCTGAGTCTTGGACTACATGGTTGGTACTGAAAATCCTTTGTGATCACCTGTATCTGCACGTAATTGAGTTTTTTCAGCTAGATCGATCCACCACTTGTTTTGGATGTCACGGAGTTTCTGTTGAAGCTTCCTGCATGCAAGACAAAAGGCTGTTTTTCTTGCGTGACAGGATGGCAGTGCAAGGTGTGCTTGGTGAGAGGTTCTCTTCTTCCTCAACAATCCCTGGATTTCTTGATTGTTTTCATCAAGCCAGTCCTTGTTCTTCTTGAAGGAGAACCCTAAGGATTCTTCAGAGGATTGCAGGATGCTGTTTTTAATATGGTGCCAAATTGTTTCAGGAGAGGCATCTGTAGAATCTATGGAATGGCTTTTGAGCCTAGTTTGAAGGTTTGCCTGGAATCTATCTCTTACTGTGGCTGACTGTTGATCGCTAACTTGGAGTCTTCTCCTTGGGATACTGCCCCTTTTAGGTTTGAATTTAAGATTGAAGTTGAGTTTACAGCGCACAAGTCGATGGTCTGTTTGGCATTCTGCACTGGGCATCACGCGGGTATGGTGGACATCGCGGACATCTCTCTGTCGCACCAAGACATAATCAATGAGGTGCCAATGCTTAGATCTGGGGTGCATCCATGTTGTCTTCAGACCATTTTTCTGCTGAAAGATAGTATTAGTGATGGTGAGCTGTTGCTCTGCACAGAATTCCGGCAGAAGGCGACCATTATCATTGCAGTTTCCAAAACTATGCTTGCGTAATACTCCTTTCCAGGCTTCAAAATTCTTGCCTGCTCTGGCATTGAAATCACCAACCATAATGATCTTATCATCTGCAGGCACCTTTTGAGTAAGGAGGCGCAGGTCAGTGTAAAATTTATCTTTCTCAGCAGGGTCAGCTTGGAGAGTCGGGGCATATATACTAAAGAGGACAACGTGTTGGTTGTTGTGGAGTGGAAGGTGTAGGGAGATAATGCGGTCAGAGTGACCTGTCGGCAGATTTTCAAGTTTAGGAACAATAGAGTTTTTGATCATGAAGCCTACTTCTGAGAGATGTTTTTCTGTTTTGGGTTTACCTGACTAAAAGAGTGTGTAACTGGCACCATGTTCTCTGAGGCTGCCTTTCTTGTGAAGGCAAACTTCACTGAGCAGCAATGTCGATGTTGAGACGAGCCAGTTCATGGGCAATTAGGGCAGAATGACGCTCAGGACATCCGCTATCTCCAGAATCAAGCATGGTTCTGATATTCCAACATGCTAGAATTAATTTAGGTACACCTTTGGAGGCAAGTGCATGCCTTTGTCTTTTGATCTTTGTGTGACTGCATTGGAAGAAGATGCCTGTTGGCCTGTGGTTAACCAGCCGGGTGAAGGTGGAGATGAGCTTTGTTTAGAGCTTTGTTTAGGCCACCTTTTCTAGGCCCCTCTCCGAGTGGAGCAAGCAGTGCTGTCCTTGAAAAAGCTGCTTGGTCGTTCAGGGTGCTGCCCCAAGAGACTGTCATCTCCAGCCAGTCTCAAATGACCAGTATCCTGAACTGCCTGAATGCAGGGTTGGGTCTGTGGCTTCCAGTGCACCTTTCACCTGCCATTTTGACCCTCGTCCATCGCTACAGGGCTTTGTGAATGTGGGTAAAGCCTTTGAGCCTGTGCAGTGGATTTTTTAGGTGAGACGCAGCATGCGTGGAACTGGGCCCACTCTTTAATCCTAAGGTTCATCTGCCAGGGCCGAGCAAGCTTGGACGGTGGCAGTGAGGTCCTCAGGATGTAGGTTTGTTTAGAGTGACCTTCTCTTAGATGGATGGCCTTACAGGGCTAAGCGAGCTCCATCTGCCCTGGTTTGGTCCTTCTCCTAGGATGACTGCCAGAAGGCTAGTGGGCTTATCCTGCCCTTGGATGTATTGTGTCTGACCCTGTGTTTTTGACCTGTCTGGCATGGGAGACCCTGCCAAGGCATGTACCATCGCCAGCATAGCTTGCAACCGCGAAGGGGTACACAGGCTTCTTTCTACTAAAGCGGACTGGGGCAAGCCTTTCACCCCCCTACTTTTCTGCCACCCATCTAAGCACAATCTCAGGAAAATACCCAGGAACATCCCTTTGTCCTGACCATCCATTCAGGACACAGTAAATATATCCAAAACATACCGAACCTGGGCAGTAGCCGCAGGTGAGCCAAAACCAAACTGTTCCAGTCCCCGCACCCACCCGGGGCTCGGGTACTTCCCAAGGCCCCAGCCCGGCCGAGACCCCCCAACCCCCCAGATGAACCCACTATCCACTTTAACCTTCTCCTCCCCCCACCATGTTACCACAGATCTACCCATGCACTGCTCACCCACGACACACCATACACTCCATACGGGACTGCCCCGGCTGGTCTCCTGCCAGCCCGAGGGCCCCCATGGCCCACCCGACATCCCACCCTTCCCCTGAACCGGACCGCCAAACCTCTGTGTGCTCCAAGGTTCTCCCTCTTCTCTCCCTGATAAGAAATCTAGTATGGTATCAAAAGCAAAGAGAGAAGTTCTGAGGTTAGAGAAGGAAGGAAGAAATAAAAAAAGGAAAAGATGGCTGATATTGAAATTAGATTGATTTTCAAATCATCTGGGAGTGCCAGACTTCCTCCATGATCACTTAGGTAACTCAAGGAGAAGTGTCAGCATCAACAGTGGTTGGCTCTGAGAGCTTGCAGAGGATGAGTGGGATTCAGAAGACTTCTGAAAGACCACCACAATTCATAAATTCATGAGTTGCTTCTGACTTCTTTGCTTTATTCTCAGCTGTAATGGGTATTCTGACATCTCTCCAGGCTCTTTCTTTAGCAAGCTTTTCCCCCTCTTTTGCAAATAAAGTGGGTTTTGGTTTCCAGCCAGCCCTTCTCACTGCCTCTGGAATAACCCACTTGCACTTGCCTGGTTGAGCCTGATGGGAGTCAACTACACTTCATTACCTCTGCTCAGAAAAATTCACCAAATTCCAGGCCATTGTTTGCCTTGGCAGAGAGTTTTTTATGGGAGTGGTAGTTAGAGCAGCACCAATCCTGAGGACAACAACCCTCAGGTACAGTCAGTCACATTTCACAAGCAGCCAAAGAAAATAATTGTAATTTACTTGAAATGGTTGATAGGTAGCACGTAGATTTACTTCCAAATAACCATTTGACTGTTTCTCTGCAATAGACAGTACATTTATCTGGGAAAACAAATATGGAGGGTAAAAAACATAATAATGATTTATTTTTCTTTATTTGTACAAAGCAGAATCGCACTCACTTAATATATTCCTCTTGATACTTCAGGAATGCCCTGTGTGTATATTAATTGAGAGGAGTATTTTTTACAATTCATCATTCCATCAGTGTATCCTGTTAATTTAGAGTAACAGTGGATTTATAAGATATTTTTCTTAATATCCTCGTCTTCTGACTTTTGGTTTTCCTTGTACCTGCTGTACACCTGCTAATGGCAAAATTGAGCTGTATTTTAACTTTTACTCCTTTCCTGAGGTGCATTAGGAAGAGCATTGCCAGCAGGTCAAGAGAGGTGATCCACTCCCACTGCTCAGCCCTAGTGAGGTACATCTGGAGTGCTGTGTCCAGTTCTGGGCTCCTCAGTGCAAAAGAGACATTGAGCTCCTGGAGCAGGTCCAGAGGAGGGTGACAAAGACGATGAAGGGACTCGAGCATCTCTCTTACGAGGACAGGCTGAGGGAGCTGGGCCTGTTCAGCCTTGAGAAGAGACAACTGAGAGGGAACCTCATCCTTGTCTATAAGTAGCTGAAGGGAGGGTGTCAGGGGATGGAGCCAGGCTCTTCTTGCTGGTGCTGAGCAATAGGACAAGAGGCAATGGGCAGAACCTGATGCACAGGAAGTTCCACCTGAACATGAGGAAGAACTTTACTGTGCAGGCGACCACGCACTGGAACAGATTGCCCAGAGAAATTGTGGAGTCTCCCTTACTGTATATATTCAAGAACCATCTGGACACAATCTTGTGCCATGTGTTCTAGGATGACCCTGTTTGAGCAGGGAGATTCGACCAGATGACTCACTGTGGTCCCTTGCAACCTGACCCATTCTGTGATTCTGTGAAAAATGATGACATTTTTGATATAACACATAATTAATACATTTTACTAGTGCCAAAAATGAGCATTATGGTTAATAAGTATTGCAGCTATAGTAAATAACGTGAACTGTAAAACCATCATTATATATTTGAAAATTAATAATTCAGAAAAAGATGAAAGTCACATTTGCAATCAATAGTGATATCACAGAGGGTAAAATTTATGCAGCAGTTTATATTATTGTGCTTTGGGGCACAAGGCAGGCACTGGCTGGTGGCTGGCTCTTCTAAGGATGACTTGGAACTAGCTTGACTTAATTTCTGCTAAGACGTTTCAGTACAGTGTTTGGGATAAAACTGAGCCCTGCTTTCATTCATATACTGTTTCTGCAGTAAATCCCTGCCAGAAAACGGCTTGGAAAAGAAAAGATCCCTGATGAACTCTACATAGTAGTGCAAGATGATGGAAGAAGCTTTGTCTTATAGAGACCAGAATTTAGAAAGAGTGAAGTAGGTCCATTCATTTTATCATGATCCTTCAGTACAATCAATATTCTGCTTTTTCCTTTGTGCATCTGTTTAAAATGTTCTTTGGATTCTGATGTATGATGGTAGGTTTCAACCCAGACTAACACCAACACAATTCTTAAATGAAAAATTCTACAGGTTATGAGCCATATACGTGTATGCTTATAGCACTGATGGTCAAACCATACACAGATTTCCTGTTTCTTTTGCCCTGTTCCTTCCTGACATTTTAAATAATTATTTTCCTAACTATATATTTAGACTCACCTGCTTGTTGAAGTTTTTCTTCCTTGCTTATTCTGGATAATGGCAGTCCATTAAACTATCCTTCTATTCCCTTCCATATGGAGATGGTTGGCTCTTGAGCAACTGACATAGCTGAAGCGGGGAAGAGGTGGTGAAATTAACCTAATCTTCATATTTTAAGGAGAAAAAAAAGGAGATAGTAAGGAAAATGCCATTACAACAGTATGTTTTGTCTATTTTTATTATCTTTTGAACACATGCTCTTAAAAATGCTGATAAATAGAATTGATTTTAGTATTTTTTGTGAATAGTTCAAACTAAAAATATAGGAATTGTTGTTACCTGTGTGCCATTAGTAAAATTTCCACATCCTGTGTTCATGTGTCCTTTTCTAATGTATTTTGTCTGCTATGGTAATGTATTCTGTCTCTGTTAAATAGCTCTGGAGCAGGAGTTCTAAGTACCTGGGGGTTTGCTCTGATGGAGCATTTCAATACTTAAAAAATGGATTTTAGATGCTTGCTTTTTGATTTGACTGTATTATGCCTCTGAGCATTTTGAATAGATGCATCCTACAAGTCTTTATTCTGTAAGCCTTGTGCAAGGCAGGATGCTTTTAATATCTTTGTTAATGATGTAGACAAATAGATCAAGTGCACCCTGAGCAACCTGGTCTGGTGGAATTTGTCCCTTGCTCGTGGCAAGGGGTTTGAAGTTAGATAATCTTTAAGGTCCTTTCAAATCCATTTCATAATTTTGTGATTGTTGGAGTCAGATATTTGTGAGATACTATTTCTGATAATTCAGTGAGGTGAGTCTGTGTGTGTGGAGGGACAGGTGAAAAAAGTCAGTGAAGTTAAATAAAGTACATATTTAAACAGGACATATTTAATCATCAGTTAAGTTGCTCTCTGTTTTATTGGCCACCATGTATCTAAAACACACTCCAGCAACTGAACCTGGGTTGTTTGGTTTCTCCTATTGTGATGATTAAATGATTAATTGTTTAAAATGATTAATTTCTTCTTGTGGCTTGATTTAAAGGTAGACTTTGGCTTCAAAATTAGTCCCATATGCTTTGAAATTTGAGCCTGAAAGCTGGTTGAAAGCCCATGTAAATTTTGTACCAAGTTGCTCACCTTTGACATGGAGAGGCCACAGAGTGAATCAAACAGTGCTGAAACGTGGCTGCATGTGACACAAGTCACTGTACTGTAATTCTAAGTTATGAGACTCAATGAAAAACAATGTGGCCTACACTTAGTGTGCCTAATCTAACTTTGTTCCCCAAAACAGGTCTTTAAACTTACAACTTTGCTGTTCATAAATAACATACAGATTCTTAATATAAGCAGAGGCAAATGCATGATACACAGCATATGTTATATTACACACAGCTCTTTTACTGCCGCTGTTAATGTTGCCTAATAAGTATTTATAAGACAGTCTAATAAAGGGAAACATTTTTCATTAATCTAAATGCTTGCTTTTTAAACAACTGGTGTTCCAGTCCTTAATGTTGTATCCTTTCCTTTTCTGGTACTTAGTATGTGTTAGCCACCTAAATGGAATAGTGTCTGTTTACTTTAAGATAAGCTTATGCTACACTGTTATATATTTTCTTGTCATTACAACATGAGTATTTTGGTTTTTATCTGAGGTAATAGAATTATTATTATTAGTAGAAGAAAAAGCTTTTAATTAGAAACATTTCTTGTACTATTGATATATAAGAAGTAATCTAGGTAACTGCTCGATGCAAATTCAGAAGAAAATTAAAGTAGGAATAAAATAAAGAAGGAACTGAAGAACAACACTCGCCTATGTAGTAAGGTTTATGGCATCATCCTCCAGAAAAGAGTAAAAGGGTATCACGTCAGCCTGAGTTCTCTCATTTAACTGAGCAGTTCAATGCCAGTGACATGACTCAGAGAGTAACATTAAGATCCCCAGAGATTACTGGAGGACAGGTGAACATGCCTTATGTTGTAAAATTTCACTATAAAAGAATTTCACTATAAAAGAATTTTATTAGCTTTTTAGAGACAAGCTCAAGCTCTTCTTCTTCTTCTTGATTTCTCCTCTTCCTAGGAAATGTATAATGTTTTCGTTTTGTCCAGTGGAAAAAGTAATCATTCAGAAAACAGCATAGTAGAGGGGGTTGAATGTTCATATGACAGAATTCGTAATTTCCTCCTCATCTTTATGAAATCTGAGAAGGGAAAAATTTGTCTTACTCCTGTTTCTAGATAAAGCAATATCAGAACACGTATTTTTGTCTTTAAGACACGGATACAGCAAAACAGAAATACCTCTGGTGAGACACGGGCTAGACAAACAGCATTTCCTGGACCAGGACTATTAGTACTCACAGATACTTGCAACAATTGTGATAAACAACAAAGGTATGATAAATATGATAACAAAGAACACTGCTGTAAAGATCAACTTGGAGCCCATCTGTCACAGAATCACGTTCCAAGTGCCAACAAATACTTTTTCCTTCAGTTAGTGAATCTTAAATTTGTTTGGTTTTGTGTTTGGTTTTTTGTTTGTTTGTTCTGTATTGGGTTTTTTTTTTTTTGCATCACTATGTAGTTGAGTTATGTCTTCTTAACCAGAGGTAATCTGGGGACTCCTGTGATTTGAAGACCACATTTGAGGAAAAAGTCCAGATACACAATGAAGTAGACAGATTTTTTCAAAGCAGGACAAAAGAAACTGGTTCTCTTTGTGTAGTTCTTCAAGGGTGAAATTCACCCTGACCTGAGGTCTTCAGTGGGATTTAAGTACTGCCTCAGACTTGAACTAATATGCTAGAGAGGTGAAGGGGAGGGGTTTTTTTTTGTTTTGTTTGTGGTTTTTTTGGGTTTTTTTTTAAATTAATTTTTATCTTTTCCTGCAAAAAAAAGAAAGCAAAAGAAGCAATGTATTATAATTATTGTAAATACTCAGAGAATACCATGTGTTTAAGAAGGCCACAATGAAGATGGCCTCTGCTGACATCTTTTACAACTATCGTAAAGTATCTCTTTTAGTAAATATAATAGTTTAGTTAGAGAAAACTTTAAAGAAGAATTGGAATAAAATATTAGCTGGTTGGGAATGGGGTGACTGAGATACTTGCTAGGCAATGTGTTCCCGTAATAGATTATAAAATTAGTGTAAAGCCTGGCTGAACTATTTCCAGAAGTAAGAAGAGTGGACTGCACTGCACTATGATCTGAACAAATCAACCACGTGTATTAAAACCAAAAACGTACAGTGAGGTGAACAAATGATTCCCCTAATATCATTATCTCAAATAACTTTTCAAGTATCTGGAGTTTCTTTGAGGTGAAAGCAGAAGAATAAAGCGAATGTCACAAAATAATGGACAGAAGTTCAAAGTTCAAAGTGACATAGAAAACCAGAGACTACCATGGACCAAAGCAGGAATATTAATAACATGACGGGAGGAAGTCTATTCTTGGCCCTCATCTGAAAAAAAGGACAGAAAAATGCTCCAGTTCTAACCAGCACTGAAAATAAGATGAGAAATGCGAAATCTGTGGAAAGAAGTTATAAACCCAAGTGCTGGCTTTAAATTTAGTAATGGGCTAATAACTCAAAACAATGAAGTGCAATGTGCTTTGTAGCTGTTTATTTTCACTAAGTTGTATAGGTAAAAGTCTCTGATTTCACCACACTTAATTTTCAAAGACCCCAGAGCCCTCTGTTTAATTTAGCAGACTTACAGATTTTGAATAATAGCTCATATAAAATATCTCCATGGAGCTTGGGAGGAGATGCAGAAAAATGTTCAAAACTAGACGTTACTCTTCTGAAATCAATAGTTATACCCATCAACTAATTATATTGCTCAAGATAGTCTGTTTCCTCAAAGTGTAGGAAATGAGAATCAAAAAGATATTTTTTGTTAATCTAGATTTAATTTAATGAGTAAGTTGGTACCCTGAGGGTCTTCATAAATAGCTGATGATAAATAAATCAGGGGCTGATCCAAAGACTACTGAAAGGAATAGAAAGACTTGTTTTGTTTAACTGTTAATTTGAATCAGTTTCTAAACCTCTTTAAGAAGTGAGATTTCTATTGTTGCATTACAATTCACCAAAAAAAGTCTGGTTTTATGTAACCAGCATTTCAGTAGATGTCTGTGTCTTTGATACATGTATTCATGGAAATATTTTTAATCTGTCGATTGACATTTCAGAAGTTGTGAATGATGGATCAGATTCTGAGCTGCTAAAAACCAGAAGTCTGCCGAGTCTCATATTTTTATTGGGTCAAGTTGGTAGTAATGTGGAAATATTTAGTGTGTAAGACAAAATATTGGTGAACATCGTTCTGACTCATAATTTAGGTTCCACTTATATTCCGTTTACAGGGTGGTAGGAGAAAGCACAAGGTAACAGATATGTGTTTTTATTTGCTGTAACTGTTTCCCTTGAACCTTCTTTTCATCATAAATTTCTTGCCTGTAATTTTGTGAATTTAATCACAAGAGAATGGACATCATTGTCTCATCTGAGTGCAATTTATTTTAAGCCACTTGGAACTTTTTCTGTGCATGACTGCATAACAACATTAATTGTAAAGTTAAGAGATTCTGGTAAAAAATAGAGGACCAATACCATCCCAGCAGTACTCCTTTACATTGATCAGATTTGTTTGAAGGAATAATTTTGTTCCTGTTTTTTTAAAGATTCAAGGGAAGATTCATATTCTTAAAATGCATTTACCCAACATGCACTTTAATTAAATTTGTTTACTTTTTCCTTTCCATCCTTACTCAATGAACTAAATTGTATACTATTTTAATTCACCAGGCTGCTTAATGTAATTACAGCTGAGTTGTTTTTTGGTCTTTATCTTATTTTTAGAAGGTTTTTTTGATGTTGAGTTGAAACATTTAAAGAATAAGGGAGATGTGAAAAAAATAGATTTTTTAAAAATAAAAATAAATAGTTTTTGTTTTTAAATACAAAGAAACCTAATGTTGCAAGCCTTCCAGTTATCAATTTGCTCCAATGTCCATCTGTCCATCCATGAAAGAGTATTTGCACAGGTACCTCAAGTGCTGTATAACGGAACATCAGAGATTTCTCCTCATGGATTAATATTTTTGGCTTTGGGAGGCATGATGCAATTACCCTCTTTATTGTCTATTAATACCAGAAAGAGCTGGCAAACTTTCCTAATGTGATAATGGAAAGCCGTCTGTCATGATTGTGTTTCAAATTAGGTGATGCCTAACAATGAGGTAATCTCTCAAGCACTGGAATTCCAAACAGTCCCAGAGCATGTGGGAAAAGTTTCTCTTAATGAGGCAACATTTCCAGCACTTGTCTGTGTGCAGGAAGTCCATCCAGCACGTGTGCCAGCATCCAAAGGCTCCAAATACAGCTGTATATTGTAGCATCTGGATTTAAGAACAAGTAACAATTGTGTTTTAAATATTGTCCCAGACTGATTATGTCATATGCATATATTCCTGCTGTTCTGCTAGCCTGACTAAAAGCATGTGGAGCAGCTACTGGTGCTAAATTGTTTGCCAAATATCCACGTACCTGTCAGTGTGACATGGCTGGCTACACATTTGCTAAATGCCAAGGCAGGTACTACCATGATACCTTTCCATTTGTGGGGCTCCTGTGGTCTTTGGAGGCCACATAACTGGTTGATGCCAGAATTTGTTTCTGCCCTTGTGAAAATTTCCCTCAATATTTTCAAGAAGTTTGATGTGGTTTCAGCTGCAAATAGGGAGCTTTTCTTTCTGAATTATGGGTAAGTGAAGTGCTTTAAAAATGTCTTCAGCAAACTGATAAATAGGCAAAACAATATTGCAGACTTATCTTTATATGTGGTCAGGAAATAGGCTATCAAGCTGAATTCCCACTGCCTCTGCCCTTAGAAGATTCATGTTATAAAGCTAAAGGGTGTAGAAATCACCCTTAAACTCACACAAGGGATGTAAATTTAATTTGTTACATCTACTGTCCCACAGGTTTACTTGTCATGCTCCATCATCTCTAATCAAACCAACTCTTTAAGTTTAAATATAATCTGTTGTGATCCCCAGACTGATTTTGAAAAGTCCAAATAATATTATGTATCTGATTGAGAGGCAATCTCATTTGAGTCTTAGAAAATCCTTAACTCCTTGATCCTTCTTTTTAGTCAGGAGAGGGAAACGTGAATTCAACTTTTTTTTTTTTTGACACTAAAGGGTTAAAAGGCTGTGCATGTTTGTTGAAAAAACAGGAATTCTAGCTTCTTTTCACTAGTTTCAGACGACGTACAGTGTGACAGCTGTTGCAGGTAATTTTTTTCCTTTAGAAAATGGAGTGAGATGGAGGAGTTGGTGAGTAGAATTTAGACAGAAATCCTGTTCAGTGAGGAAGAAGACACACTAATTTTGTAGAGTGCAGGTAGTTTCACTTGCTTTTGTAGGCATGAAACAATGGCTTACTTTTGCAAAGAATGAGCAAATTCTCCTAAAATAAAAGAACATCTTGGATAACAAAGGTTTTATTAGGCCATTTTTATCACAGCCACTCACTGAGCCTTTCACTTGGCCTATATCAGAACAGTCTTACGCTGCACTAACTTGTGCAAGCTGTTATATACTCCTTGGAGATAAGAGTCAATGGGATTTGCTGGATTGGAGGAAACTTTTGCCGCTTTTACTTGCCTTTGATTGTACACTACTCCACCCTAAAACACTGAATGAGCCTCTTGTGCCTGGTTAGGCTGACTATAAGACCTTTTATGTCAAGCAGTTACCAAGTTGTCATAGTGTAACCCCAAATTGGGGCTATTTCACTGAGATAATCTGTGATAATTGACATAACACCTGTTTGCTCTCACTGGAGTCAACAGTTGCATAAGGTTCCAATTACTTCAGAATTTGGCCCCAAGTTTCTGGGAAAACAGTGACTGCTGTACATTTGTTCATGGGCTGTGTACCTGAAATACGTTGAAATGTGTTTTTCTTGAAAATCACATTGGAAAATTTCGATGACTCCTTTCTTGACTATTGCATGCTGGAGAGACCTGTGAGGGAGAGACAGTGGAGGAGGCCAGTAGAGAGAACTGCGATGAGGTTTGCTTGGAGAATGGATGATGCATCCACTTTGGCTCTGCACCCCTTGAGGGATCATGATTAAAAGTTGCTTGGGGAAGTTTGTAACTGTTTTAAAGTTGCCAGTTCTGTGGTTTTCCTGTGGAATTGGACTAGTTTTTAGCAACAGCTGTGGCTAATTTTCAGGAGCTGGGGTAGCCATTTGGGGGGCTTTTTTTAAATGCTGACAGACATTTTTGGCTCTCTAGTTGATGCAGTGGTTTCCATTGTAAATTCTGATTATGTCTCTAAGAGCTGACTAGGGGTTGTAAGCCAGTACTTGCATTGGCAAGCCAGTGCCTGACTCTTCTCTCATGGGCACTGGAAGCTCTTCAAGGGCAACTTGTGACAAGCACAGATGATTGTCTGAAGTGTTGAGGGATTTCATAAAATCCTCTAGCCAGGTACTACAGCCCCACAGAAATAAAGTGGGACTTTAATGCTTAGCTCGCTTGCAAGTGTTACTAGCCAAAGGGGCGTACTTTAGAATCCCAAGCTCTAAAGGCATAAAAACATTTACCACTCCAGGTAAGAGGCCTCCATACCAACAGAGGAAGACAATTAACCCTAGTAAATATTTAGGCACTTTTAACAGTCTTATTCAGAATTATTAGTCATCTGGGATGGACTACAAGAACTATTATGGTACAACAGCGTGTGTACGGTGAATGACTGATGCAAATCTGAGGAGGTGAAGAGGAAGACTAGACTTGTTCTTTGTTGAAATGGCAGATACAGTGGATTCCTCCTGCAGTGGAGGGAAAATAATATGGACAGGTTAGAGGAAGCGGGTCTGGAAATTGTTCTCTTCTTTGTGACTGGCAGTAGTGCTTCCAATGTAGGCTTAGTGAGAAGACAAGAAAAGGTGGAATATCACTGAGGATTTCCTAAATGTGACTGTTGAGTAGCAGCACCAACAGTAACCACAGCTACAAATACCTGTCTCCAAACTTGCCCTGTACAGGTAATTAGATTCTGGGGAACACTGGGACATTTCTGCATGCTTTCTTTGCAAGTCTTAGAAAAGAACACTTTGTTTTCAGTGGCATTCCTATTCCCACTGCGTTGTATTTCCCTAATTTTTCATCCAATCTTGTTCTTCCTAGGGATGCTCACGGAAAATCTGTTTGAAAAACAGTACAAGTAAGTCCTTGCAGGTAAAGGATACTGTAAGTCCACTGGTACTTGCATAGTGTACATGGTATAAACTGCATCTGTGATCATAGCACCGACAGAAAACTACTAACCAAGAGATGGTGGAACGTTTTATAAGAGGTGAGACACTGGCTGCATGTACTAAGAGAAGAAATTGCTAAAGTCCCTTAATTAAAGTTAGTGCTCTTGCTACATGACTTAATTAAGTAAAAATAAGTCTATCTAAAACTTGATAGAAATAATAATGATTTGGTCCAAAATAACTTTCCGAAGTACAATGGAAATAACTATAAATTGAATTAAGAAGGAAAGGAAAAGAAAATGTGTCCCCAGTAGAGATAAAAGCCACAATTCTAGGGGTTATTTTCACATACTTCTGGCTGTTAAATCCATTTTCTTTGGCAGCTTTATCCGGTCCCTTCTGTAAAGACTGCTAGAAGTTGTTCCCATGCAGCGTATATGTTTGAATTCTAGTGAGGCATCTCGAGACAGTTTGGCTGCCATGTGACTATTTCAGACTGGTCTTCGATGAATTCCAGAGTGTTATATAAATATCTGGATCCCAAATAAAGGTGTGAAGAAACTTTGTAGAGCTGTGAAAATAAATCAGTGAGTGATTTGAGACATTTCCATCCATGATGCCTCAGACTTCACACCTAGCAGAAGCTCTTCCTTTTCTCTCTGTTTCCTGTTTAAGTTTGTTTATACATCCTAAGAAATAAAGGCAAATATTTAGATTTTTCTGATCCAAGCTAGTCTGTCCTTGATTCCTTAGGGTGTGACCTGGGAAATAACTGTGCAAATACATCTTCTCTTTGTTTTGTAGTCTTTCATAGTATCTGTAGCCTCACTGTTAGAAAATAAAAAAAGTAAAGGCAAGATATTACTCACCAGCAGAGAAGCTTCTCTCTTTCTCTCCCTGAGTTTCTCTGGATGTGAGATTTTTAATGACAACTGTGGTTATGAAGTGAGGTTTCCTAGAAGGGATTGTGTAACACATTGAATTTGATCCTTAGTCCAGAATGTCAGATGGAGCCATACTGGCAAAGAGCTTTCCAGCTGAGGACCTGCTGTCAATTCCCTCTTCCTTAAATTGCATGGCCAAAGCCTGGGCTAGGCCGGTTACAGATCACAATAAGTGTATGCATGAGGAGTGAGGTTTGTCATCCAGAAATTTGAGGCAGTTCCATCATTGTCTGACTCACTACTAGTCTGGCTTTTTATTTGTTCCTTTTTTTTGTCTCCTCCAAGTTGTTTTTGTGTGGAAAGAAATAATATTATCTTCCTGATACTGCTCTAGTGATACTAGGATGAGGTGGTATCAACGATCAGTTGGATGATTTTTGTGGAACAGGACACTGATATGTTTAAAAGGGCTATAAAAATAGGAGTTAGCAACTGGCCAAGACAGTTTGGTGTGCTTTTCATGCACTGAATAACTCATCTGTACCTCCACCAACAGATATCATCCAAGGAGTCTTCCTGCTGTGCCTTTTGCAACCGGACTTGTCTATCTTGCATTGGCCTCTTTAGCCACCAGCGCACTTGTAGCAAATGTGGGTAGAGCCCTTCCCAAATATTTTAGTTTGCAAAGCCTAGCCGTGACCTCCACCAACCTTGTCACTGCATCTCCTTCAATTGCTATGGGGCTCTTGCGTGTGGTCTCTTGGAGTGGGATGAGTTACATGAGGCACAGATTTGCTGTGTCCACATCATATGGAATTAGTGTAGATTAGATAAGCTGAAGTAGCCCCCAGCACTGATACATCTGCATTTCAAATTAAAGCTCAGTTATTCCTTGCACCCACTTCGTCTCCTTATGCTTCCGTTCCTTTACAGGCCTGCTGACAGCTTTAAAACAGTTTCAGAGGAGGAAAATGACTGATGTTAACACCAAAGCCATGCAAAGTTCTATGATTTCAATGGCAAATTGTGTTGCCTGTGAGCCTCTTAAAAATAGGAAGTGATAGGAAATCAATCAATCCTTAGGCAAGACTGGCAATGACTGAAGCTATCTGGGGAATGATTAACTCTCACCAAAAGACTTTTTGGACCTTCATGGCATACTTAGGGGAAGCTTGCTGCAGGTCCTGCTTAAATCCTGAAGAGAGAGGATTTGCTCATGGGTGAGGTAGATCCCTTCCATATATATGGGCATCCTCTCTAGAGATGGAGTCAGTTTTGCAAGCCAATTTTCTGCTCCCTAATCCTTCAATTGTACTGATTGAGCTACTGTATTTTTTCTTCTGCTCTCCAAATGATTTACACAAGGGATGGATGTATGGGTCCACTACACTGATGAGTGGGAACAGGGCAGATGGGAAGATGTAATTCAGTGGGAGGCTGCCCAGTTTCTTTCATATACCACCCAATCACCGAAAGCTTCTTTCCTTTTGCCAAGTGCTTCCCTCTCACCCCTGCTTTCTTTCCTACATGTGTATTTTGTTTCAGTCTGTTGGCATTATTAGCAAAGAGTCATTCAGTCTCTGCAGATTGGTCTGGATCCACATTAAATATATAAAAGGTATGTTCAGTTAAAGTTACACAGCACTGTGCCTAGTGAAAAGGAATAGAGTGAACCATCCTCTGAAAAATTTGAAGACACAGTATGAGAATCCTTTTACATGATTATTTTAACATGTGTATAAAAGGAAGGAAAAAGATCACCACACTGAAGCCTGATGCAAGGAATTTCTGTTAAATTGATAATGTGTTTACATTTAAATCTCTTGCAGAAGTGGCTGAATTTCCTTATGGTTTTAAGATGCTCATAAGAATGTAATTGTTAATTAGACAGTCTAGTAGTGTGAGGGGGAGTGAGTTTTTTCAAAATGGGATGACTTCCATTTTATAGCATTCTTCAATAAACATTATTCCTGTGTCTGCTCTACAGACATCCTGGTTTCCTCATTAGACAAAAAAAAGCACTCAAAGGTAGTATCTTCCTATCTGTTTGTATCTGTATATATACATATATACCCCTTATATCTATACACATCTCTCTTGTTCCAGTTATTTTTAATAATATAAATGCTCATTAAAGTGGGTTATTATTCATAGTTCCTTACTGGTTTCTGTCAGGTAAAAAAAGCACAAGGAGTAAGATGATTTCACAGGAATGGAAAATGATTCAGAGCTCCAGCGATCTGTGGTTATTGTCACCACAAGCACAAGGACTTATTATTGTAAAAGAACATTAAGAGAGGTGAAAGTTGTCTGGCTTCAAAAGTTCTGGGCACCTACTCATTGGCATCAGGTAACTTCCAGGGTTGTTCAAATTGTTTGTTTATGAATCATTGTTTCAGTTTTTTAGGATGTTATTATTTCAAGCTTCAGTTCCTTGCTGTAAGTATTTTGATTATAGATTCCTGTTGAGACTATGGTATCACTGTCTTCAGCCTGTAAATGCAAAACTTCCATGGATTAATTTCTGGGGATGCTGCAGAGTCCCTTCTATGTGTACTGTGCAATTTCAGAATAGTTTTGGTATTTATATGTGAATGCAAAGGTCATTTACTTGTATGTATGTGTCACATGTATGTCACATGTATGTGACTGCTAGTGGTCATTGCTTCAGTCTCATCAAAAGAGTGCAGAGCAACTGTAAAATGCCATTTATGCTGCTTAAGCATAATCCCACCAAACTCTGGGGAGAAGCTTGGAAATGAATTTTCATTAATGAAATATGACTCATTAGAATTATTGTGCTATAGTCCATAGTTGTGAAGGAATTTTTAAATTTCTACCATAGAGGGCAATTGCTGATGCTTCGTTCCCAGTGAGGTGTAAATTCTCTTAAGATTCTCTTTGGATTCTCCAATGAGAATTTAGAAAAGCAGATTTATAGGACAACTACTGTACAAAATTCCCTGATCTTTTTGTGACCGAACAAGAATGTCCCATTTCTTGTAATTGCTGCCTTAGCTGCAAATTTAGTAGTTTAGAAACATGCCCTACGCTTTTCTGCATAACCAAGAAATTATAGGTGTATATATATGTATAAGCTGTCGGATTATGCAATTAAGCCAGAAATGTTTTTCCTGTAATTCAGGCTTGCCAGCTTTTCATAGGTAAATGATTGTCATATAATCAAAAGTATTTTTTTCTCTTGGTTTTCTTACTTTTTCTTGATATCTTATACTAATGCAAAAGTTGGGAGGGTGACCTGTTTTCTTACCACGTGATTATTTTATTTTGTGTTATTGTTAGCAGTTAAAATTTGCTAATTTTGATTAAGTGCTCAGATAGGGCATCTCCAATAGAGTGGGCTGCAGTGCTTTAAATCAGAGGCATCTCCAGCTGTCTGCTGCATTTTCCTGCTGAAATGTTCCCACCTGAAAGAAGTTGGAAAAATCAGCTGCTCCTCCTCATACCAGGTGAGACCTAAGGGGAAGGTGATGTGCCACCAGCTGTGCTGGTAATTTGAAGCTCTCATTTTGACTGTGAGTTCCAGTAGGTGTGGAATGGTTCCCTTCTGCTCTGGATGGGGTAATGTTTAGAGAGGGTTGTGCTAGACAGCTGGAGTTCTTAGTGTCCTGCTCCACTGCAAGAAGTTTCTTATGACAGCTTCTTTTGGGATGCTGTGTTTTTTGCTTTGGACCAAATTTTATAGGATAATCAGCTGGTGAGTTTGGCTATTTCAATATCTCACAGTAAGGAGCACGCACTTTCTGAATGACTTTAGTAATGTGGAACTGTTGAAATACACAGAATCAGAAGGCTAATGAAGCTGTGTGGTTATATTTTGATAAAACTGAACAAAAGTATTTGCCAGAGATGCTTAAATTGCATATATGCTCTACTTTTCTACTTCAATCGGTTTTTTTATTTGTTTGATTTTCAGAGGGTGAAGGAAGTTTTCTTTTTGTATATTGTGAGAATCATAAATCCCTTCTGAGCCTGTGATTAAATTAGGCCAGTGTTTGCATTTTATTTTTAATGGCTTATATCTTTTCATAATTTAGATCTACTCAGTCACCCATTTGATAATAAATTCTTCAGCTTCAGGAATGCTGCATGATTTTAATTCATACACTTCCACTTTGTAATTAGTTATCCCTTACTGGTGTGGACCATAAGCTTTCAAAATGACTGCAGTAAAAATGAAAAAAAAAATTAATTCAGTAATGTAGTGACCTATTTGTTTTCCAGCATTTTCTATGCTCCTGAGCCAAACATTTGAGTTATCACATCTTAATGTTCTTACCTCTAATGGCTACATTTCTTTACTATGATCAGAAACTAAAAGTGAAAATGCCTTAGTATATTCACAAATCTTTTAAGAAGTAGCAGAACATGTAATCATTTAGAACAGAGAACAAGATGTGTAGAGCTTGAAACACTACACTACCTAAGTTGGGACAATTTTCACTTAGAATGCAGGTTTTGGTACTCAGGCCTGTCCTTAGACATCATAAAACTTTACTGTCTTTCAGTTTTATGACACAATTATGAATATAAAAGCAGGGATGTTAATCCTAGGTAAGGAAAATGTTTTGCCAGACTCTGTTATCGATGACAAAACACTCAGGGAAGGCAGTAAAAGCAAAGAGCTAGGAGGTGAAGTTGAGGTGTGATGGCATTTGGGAACATGGATCTGGCCTAACAAAGGGAAGGGGAGACAGCAAGAAATGGTGCCTCTTCCTCTGTGCTGAAAAAGGACACTGGAGTCATTGATGTGGTTTCCTTGGAAAGTCTTAAATCTATTTTGCAGTATCTATTGTTTTTAAAGATAGACTCTACATTGTATGGTAGATGATGGGTTCTCAGAGTTTCCATCCCACTGCAAGCAGCATCAGAGCATCAGGGGTCTTCTGAGTATCAGCTAGTACTGAATGCTACCTGACGAACAGGAAAAGAGGAATGAAGAAAATAGGAAGAAGTTGTTGAAAATAGACTTTGTAGTATTTTGTCTAAAGTATTTATTATATTTACATCAGGATGAGTTTTATTAGCTCATAAAATTCAGTCATATGGATAATTTGAGCAATTAAAGTGACTCAGCCCAGCATCTTTGTCAGCATTGGAATAACACAAAACTTATTTCCACAGGTGTTTCAAAAGACCCACAGAGGTTGCATGACTGAAACATTAGCATATTATTGTAATAATATGATGCTGCTCTGTCTGAGTCAAGAGCTTTTAACTTTAATACTTTCCAGGTTATTCAATCACCAAAATGTGTCTTCTGTTCGTATTTTCACACTAGTGCTTTTTCTTTAATATGAAATAGTGATATAATGAATAAATTATATCCAGATGAAAGCCTGTCACTTGATACTTCATCCCAGGATTGTGATGGCATATGGTAAAGTAAACACTTCCCAACAATATACTGTCTGTATGAAGGACAGGGACCTAGGCGGCTGAAGTGACATTTGATACAAGGAGGAATGAAAAAGCCTGGCTGGACAAGCAAATAAATTGTCAATGACATTGGAGCCGGAGACCAAGTTTATAGCTTCTGGATGGGGACTGATGAGGGGTTACTTATGGATCTGCAGTTTAGATTACTTTTTAGGAGAATGAGGATTTTACATGAAGCATTTGCATGAGGCCACCTTGCTGAGTTATCTGGAAGGTAATTTAGGTTGATGGTTGGTCACTTGGCTACGGTGGGGCATCCTCATTCAAGATAAACATGGAGGAGGGTTTTTGCAAGGCCTTTGCTGTCTGCAGGAGCAGCTCCCAGTCCTGAGAGTTTTCAACAAGCAGAGTGGGAGTTCTCCAGGCTGAATATCCAGCTGTACACTGCGTTTGATTCAGATACATCTGTAACACTTATTGTAGCTGATGAATAATTATCACCAGTGCCAAGATAATTTCAGCCAGTGTGATGAGGGCTGATGGAGGAGGTGTGAGCTGGGAAATCTTACTTGAGTTGGAAATCTTGCAAGAGTCTAATGACCGTGAGGTTGGGGTGCCTCACTACTTTCACACCTGATGCCAGATATTTGGTTTTGCATTTGCCAGCAAGTGAACTGCAGCCAAGGTTTTCCTAATAATTTCTTTTTCTTTTTGCAAGGACCACCCATAACTTCTACTAAGGGAGAAAAAGGTTTTGCTAGTAACAGTTTTGTTGGCATTATATTTTCCACATATTTCAAAGGCCAATCAGTTTGTCTCTTTCTTGGCATTTTGTGATGCACTAAAGACTGCTTGGGTGCTACTGTGTTCTTTTTGAGCAGTTCGTGATATATTCTGATATTTTGCCCAAGACTGGTGGAAGTTTTCTATGGTAGGAAAACCAATGAATCTTTAGGTGGGGCTCACTGCTGAACTTACATGTCACAGATACCTGGCTATTTTCAGAAATTGTATCCATGAGCATAAGAAGATTTTCAGCTGTGCAGATGAGACAGCTTCATGTACAGATGTTTAAAAATGTCATAAACATAAAATTTAGGAATTGCAGCTCTGGCAAATGTCAACCTCCAATGACGTGCCTAGGATACTATAAAGAAATGTAAGTTTTAGTGACAGGATGAGAGGGAATGGCTTCCAAGTGAGAGAGAGTATGGTTAGATTAGATACTGGGAAGAACTTTACTTTGAAGGTGTTGAGGCACCAGCTGTCCAGGGAAACCGTGGATGTCCCATCCCTGGAATTGTTCAAGGCCAGGTTGGATGGAGCTCTGAGAAACCTGGTTTAGGTTGAGCAACACATGGCAGGGTGTTGAAACTAGATGAGCTTTAAGGTCCCTTCCAACTCAGGCCATTGTATGATTCTCCAAAACCTCCTGTTCCTACTGATGATAAGGTGGTACAGCCTTATAGTTATTTGTCTGAAAGGCTGAGCAGTAATAAATATTCTATGACTATTTTTAACTTTTTAGAGATGTGGAGACATGCAGAGTTAGCACTTGAGCATTGCTATATAGTCACTCTTTCCCCTATAGTTGTTTGATCCTGATGAGAGAATTAGACCATGAATCTTAAAAGTAGTTAAAAAAATCATACTGAGCACATGTCAGTATGCTAGTTTAAAAGTAAACTGGCGGGAGAAATGAAGCTCAAGGGAGATTACAAGTCAGAGTGACAATTTACTAGAAAGATTACAATAAATACAACGATACAGAGAAAACTGGTTTTAACCCACAGATGTATAACCCAGCACCCTGGGACAAGCACAGAACAGTGTTTGTCCACTCCTGTGCTGAGCACCATGTGGCCCCCCTGGGTGCAAAGTAAAAGGAAAGGAAAGCTTTTGGTCTGGATGATGGTCGAAGTTCTGGTCCTCCTCTGGATCCCATGATGATACCAGAGGTCCCAAAACCCCAAGATGCTTAGGTTCAGGTGGGAATGCCCAGTACCTCCCCCAGGGCAGGGAGTTTCACAATGGGTGATTTAACTCTGTGAGTCATGGGATATTTTTGGAATCTTTCATGGTCTGGGTCGTTGCTGCTGCCTACTCTTCTGCCAGTCCATTACAGCCCATTAGCAGAGATGACCCCTCAGACTGTTTGTGAAGGTGCTAATGCCTCCCCAGAGCTGTCATCACAACTGAGTCATTGGAGTGAAGACAAACAAACACTCTCCTGCCCAGCTTGTACCATGAGGTGTCAGGTGTGCTCTGGGCACCTACTGAAAATGATCCATTATTGACAGTCCATCAGAAATGACATGGAGGGTGTAGAATACACAGTTTTGGTTATACCCACATAGTCATAAACTGGTCCTGGCCCCTTTAACTAGGACAGTCAGTGAAAATAGGCTATTAGAATGGCAGTTCAATGTCAAACAGTAATATTGCATTGTTTGTTGATACTGTTAGCCTGAAACCAAACATGTTCATCTCTGAACATATATCTGGAGAAAAAGTTTTTAATGAACTTCATGCAAAACATTAGAATACCTTTAGAGATGTGAAGAAATTGTTAATGAATTCTAAAAAATGGGTTGATAAAGCCGTGATTATTATGAGAACAGCACTTCTGTAAGGATTGCTCTTATTTCCTTATAGTTTTCAACAAAGGAAAAAAGCCCACTGTTTTAAACAATTCTAGTAATTGAACTACCATTTCTACCACAATAAACATGGTGAAAAATCAAATACTGTAAAAGGATCCCTGTGAAAAAGGAATTATGGAATTAAGAATGGTTCCTAATTACAGGAGAGAGAAATCTGTGCATATTACAATAGCATGATATTTAGTACAGAAGAGTACTGTATTATTAGCAATATCATAGGATGTTCATGCTGAATTCAGCTCTTAGTTGAGTTGTTTCAGCTTTTATTCAAGATCAGTGCTTAATTCAGTATTTAATCTGACTGAGCATTCTCTCTGAAATAGCAGATTATGACTTAAGCGAAGTTTTATTCCTGTGATAAATTTTATTCAAAGAAAATACTTTTGCTCTCACAGACTGTCATAATCTCTTTTCAGAGGAAGAATGCTCAAGTACTCTATAATTAGTTACTATCTCATCTGATAGGCTTTAAGCTTAAAAGTCTCTGAAGTTGTAGAGTTTTTTTCCCCAGAAAAAAAGAGGAAATGGTTGTCTTGACATTTTTCAAGAAAAAAAATATTTTGTGTGTGTGTGTTCAGCAGGCCCATTAATAGCTCTCTGCATAGATAATGCAGATTATCTTTATGGAATAAAGCTTCAGGATGTCACAGCAGTGAGGAGTTACAGGGACAGTCATTGTCCAGAATCAGAGCTGAGGTAACTAAAATACTTGATTAGATTATCAGGAATGCTTGATTTAATCTAGAGGCTCACATGCCAAAGGCAGGGAAGACTATTGTTGGATACTGCCATGAGGGTTACAGTAAAAATAAAATTGCTGTTTTGCAAATTTTCTTGAGCCAGTATCATTCTTAACTTACTAAAGGGAAATGGAGATGCCAAGGATCATGTACCTCCTTTGTAATTTCTAAATTAGCAGCCACATTTTAAAAAAATAATTGTAATTCAATAGCAGAGACCTTAAAAGTGAGAAGATTTGTCTGTCTTGTGAAAGAAAAACACTGCACTAATATAAATGAGGGGTGCTGTACCATCAGCTGAGGTACCTCATGTATTGTGCAGCCAGAAAGCTTCCTATTAGTCAAGTGAATAGATGTGAGAAAAATCCAGAGGAAGAGATGGAGATGCACACTACATTTGGGAGTTGTTAATGTACATATGATTGTAAATGAGCTGATGCAGGATCATTTGTGTCTACAGCAGTGCTACAGTTTGAAAGCTAAGTAATAGTAAATGTTTTGTTTGGAGAAAAGTAATTTGACTCAAATCACTAAACTGATGTTGCCTGGCTCTTCACATGCAGACTGGAAGTGTATGCTGTAAAGTGCAACTGCTCAGCTGGTACCTGCCCAGGGAGAAGGGATTCCCTGGCTGTTCAGCCAGTGCATGGAGAAGGCAGTTGGTTTGCTCTGAGCCACTGTTCTGAACCAGAGTTTCACTGAAAAGGATCAGTGCTTGGTATAACTGGTAGTTAGCAAACAAAATATTCTTATTTCTTATTTTATTAGAAGCAGATGGATTTAATTTTCATACACTTTCTGTCAAGAATGATTACTCCTAATTTACTTTTCAGGAAGTGAAAAGGCAAAACCCAAACCCACACAAACCTCTGTAACTGCTTGGACAATGAAATGTAGAGCTGTTATTCAATGTGTTGAATAACAAACCCAATTTCAAGCTTTATTGACCAATTCTATCAGGACTTGCTTAGATATTATATTTTTTCACCTTATGATATATTAAGGTTTTATAGTTTGGAGACAAATATGTGTTGTAAAGTGATTTTGTTTGTTCCTTAAAGTTCTCTTGGATTTGCATTAGGATGGACATGGCTAACTGTGGTGTCTATTTATTGTTGAGGCTGTAGGAGGGAATAAATCTATCTGTCAAATTTTTTGGAATAGAAATGTACAGGGAAAAAAATGAAAGGTTCATTTGATATTCCTGCATATCTCCTCTTTCTTTGAGACACTGTAAATGCTCTTTACCACATCAGCCTTGTTGCTTCTTGTCAGTTTCTGCTACAGAAGATATAAAAATATTTTTTATTAGTGGTGCTGATATGCACAAGAAAAGAAGTACCCACAGACTTGCACAGCAAATAAATAAACTAATTGCAATATTTGCTTTTCACAAATGCTTGATTTGTTAAAGGAGAGGCTATAAAACCCTCACAGCAGGGAAATATTTTCCAGTTTTACAGGCTTTGGATCAACCCTGCCAACCATTAGACCCACATAAACCTGCTTGTGTTAATCTGACATAATACTAATCTCTATTACCTTCCCCTCTGTATCTCTTTTATTTCTTTCTTTTCCTCTTCTAAGTCTCTTTGTATGTTGGCTGGACTGTGATAATTGCATGACATGAAGATACAATTTATGCCATTTCCAGAGGTTGTGACTCTTGCTAAGTTCTCACGAGTGCTCTTCAAAGTGCTATCAAAGCTCTCGTGGCTGGATGGCCTGAACACTCTGATCCTCTGAGATTAGCAAACATCAGTAATGATTCTTTGTTAGGGCATGTCCCCATAAATGGGATTTCCTCTATTAGGATGGGACTCCACGCTAAAAATTCACTGAGCTTCTTTCAGAGAGCTCCTGTTAACTCATTTTATTGTCTTGCTGGTATTACGTGCCCCCTTGATTTTGACAATTGAAGTTCTATCCTCTAAAGACAAGATCAGTTTTTATGCCAAGCTAAAAACTATTCCACTGTCCAGAATCTCACCATCTCTGAGGCCCTTATCTGACCTCTTCCTTTCAAGTTAGGATCAGAAAACACACTGTCTCAAACTAAAGCCCTTCAATCCCTTTTTTGGGTACTGAAATCTGACTTTCAGAAATTGCCAAGTGTGCCACAGCTCCTTTTTAAACTCAGATGCAGCAGTGCCTGGCTGTGGTGTGTAACAAGACACCTAGAAAGAAAGAAACCACAGGCACAGCTCTGGGTTATTTAAAACCCTTTGCTTGGCTGAGTGACAGTATTGCTGGATATGCCAAGACCCGTTAATTTATATCTACTCTTTTCATCTGTTAAAGCAATAGGAATAACAGAAAGACTTAGATTCTTACAATCACTAGACATTAATCTTTCACCCTGGCTGGATGCTAACTCTGTGCCCAGCCACCTCACCCAGTGCAAGAGCAATCTGGGTGCCCTGTTACCATCAGTATCAGAGGTCATGTCAACACCCACCATCTGCATGTGCAAACTGTTCATTGCTTGGAGGGTTTATCTGTAATTTGTAATCCCAACCAGCAGATATGTTTGTATTAATAATGATTCTTCATCTTGGATCTTTCCCTTTCTGCCCTCTCCTGGTGTGTGTTTTTGGTTTTTGGGTTTTTTAAATCTCATGTTGGTACAGTTTATATTTCAGCATGATTCAAGTTTATTCTCTTGCATCTCAAGAGTACAGGAATGTTAGCAAAATAAGAGCTTGTGTTCTACTTGGCCTCTATATTCAAGGCTCTTGAAGTAAAAAAACCCCTCTGTTACAAAGAGGACATTCTTCTGAGGTGAACAAACCTTTAAACTTATTCTTCTCTGAGGCTTTCATTGGAAATATTTGGTCTAAGTCTAAATATAAACAGAGCTCCTTGATCATCACTTGTGTAACCATCTCTGTACAGCTTCTTAATTGGCACCAGGAGAGCAAGGGCTGTGGTGGTAAAGTGTGGTTCCATTGAAGCAGCTACATGAAGCTTGAAAGCCTGCAGGGTAGGAAGAAGAATATGGAATATTTTATAACAGAGAGGCATAAAATGTTTAAATATTTTTTCTTTTTTTTTTTCTTTCTTTCTATGAAACTCTTAATGGCTTCATTCATTGAAATTTTAATTGTTTTAGGAACTTCTTCCCCTCTGATCATTCATGATGCATCAGAGAAGGATACATTCAGTGGTTATTTTTGGGACTTAAAGGGTTAAAAAAAAGCGTCCTGAATTTACTAGTTCCTGATGTTTACCTGTGTAAATAACTATCTCTCCTCTGCCCCTGTGAAATTATGGTATATATTTTTACATTATAAAATTATAACCTTATAACAATTGTGAGTATTTAAATGTTAGGAAGTGTCATAGCTGGGAGAGAAGGCAGAGGTTTAATTTGATTCTTTGCTGAGCAGGCATTATAGTGCTGTTTTTATTTATGCTGTCACATATGCTGGTCATCTCTCTGTTTAATTTCAGGTCACTGTTCCAAAATGTGAGGTCAAGAGATTTTTGAAGCCAAGTGCCTTGCAACAAGATTTCATTCAAAACACAAGTTGCAAAAAATTAAAAGTAAGTTAAATGGATGTTTATAAGGGAGTGTATAGAGGAACTTCATTAGAAAGCATTACCTAGATTAGGAAAGGTGTAAGATAGAGATAGAGAACACTTGGAAAACATGGGTTAAACTCTTTTCCTAGCAGGCTAGTGATGCAGACTTTCTCTCTTGCTGAATTCTACACTGAAATTATACATTGGCTGTACCTTTCAATGGGGCGTCTTGACTTCTATGCCATCTCCCCACTATAAAGATACAGCAGCTATTAGTAAAAATGTTGACAATATCCTGAATCCATGAGGATAAGAAAAAAAATCTGAAACCACCAATGTTTTATCAGAAAACTGGGTGATAGCAAGTATTTTAAAAAAAATTCCTTGGTGATAGTCAGTCAAACAGTTCTGCAGGGCAAGACAACTTTCATGAGCGAGCAGTTGTTAGTATAAATGAGTGAAAAATACTTAACTGCAGTTTAGGAGGATAGTGTAAAATCATTATTTAGTTTAGCAAATCTAATGCAAAGGAAATGGAAAGACCTAGATAGATACTGATTTTTGTATTGCTTGCTTGCTCACTCACTCCCTAGTACCCTCTTTCTTGGACCTTCTACCTTATGAAAAATACACAGTGTGTGTGCACTGTATGCCTTCCTGAACATCAAAGAGTCTGGGTGTGCTGCTTGGGCAATCTATAAGATTATACTGAGCAGAACGTAGCAGGCACAAGCCAGACACTTGACCCTGAAAGGCAGTCACAGGCCACGCTGTATTTAACCGCAGTTCGCAGCCAGCGCACACTTGAACAAATGCACATTGTTGTCACAATTGAAACCACATGCTGAGTAATATAACATAGGTGCAACTTTCCTGAGAAAGTGTGGACAGTTGGAAACATGAATGTGTTTTTTTATTTATGTCTGTGTGCCTCAGGGCTCCCTTACTTTGTTTTCTTAGTGAAACTCAGACAGATCAGACACATAGGATTGATGGAGCTGGGCACTGACAGACCAGCTCTGTTCCAGCTGCAGTGACTGTGGAAGAATTGGATCCGGACCCTCTTAACCAGTCCTCCAAGACTATGATTTCAGTTACCATGACTGATTGCCAAGGACTATTTTGTTTTAGCCCATGTCAAATCTGAGCTTACCTATGGGGCTAAACCACAGCCTGCTGAGCCAAGCATATCCAAATACAAACTCACTTCACTGGCTGTTTGTTACTGTTTGGAAAATTCAGCCACATACGGTTGTATGGAACAACCTCCACCAAACTAAACTTTTGAAGCTTCATTATGTCTGAAATACTGCATGCTGCTTCCTCCCAGCTTACAGCCAGTGCATCAGTTCCTGTTTATTATGATATTCTATGATTGTATGATTCTGTGATAGAAATATATAATTTTCCCTTTGGGATAAACATGATGAAATAATGGATTTAATGCTTTGACTGCCCTTTATTCTGTAAACCATAAGGGCTTGGGATTGGTGTGAACTTATGTTTACTTGAGATTCTTCCAGTTGGTGACTTTAAGTCTATAGTTATCTCTTTATTGACTATTGTGCAATAGTAATGAAATCAGGGTTCTTCTGAATTAAGATAATCTTGTTCTATCCATAAAAACACTTTTTAATTGGTTTTTCCTTTGGAGGTGATGCAATTACAATAATGGTGATCATGATTGTGATGGAGAATAGACTGAGTGAGAAGGTTCTCCTTAAATCTGTTAAATACTTAGATGCATGCTCTAAGTAACAGGCAAGTTAAGCAGAAAAAAGCAAGAAGGAAGCATTTTTGCTAGTAATATTCTTGTCATTAATTGCATGCGTTGGAGCTGCCCATGATGTGGCTGAACAGCAGGCAGGGTGAACATCCTCCAGAGGTATTGTCTTCTCCTAGAGGAAACCACACAAACTGTTCAAACAGACAGTTTTCTGTGTGCTTGTGGCTCCATAGAATATTTTTGTTTTTACATGGCTGTGAATAGAAGTATGTTACAGTGATTTTGATGGAAAGCAAGCAACCTGCCTTTGTACCACACAGTACAGAGTTTAAAGACACCTGGCAACCCATAGGTAAAGAAGGCTTTCTGTGTGCCCTGACCCTCCTTGCCCTCTCATGGCTGTGCCAGCCCTTTTCCCCTGCTCTGTGGGCACTGGCATCTCGTGCTCCTTTTCATCTGTCAAATCCAGAGGGAGGGCAAAGGGAGCTTTGCAGGGGGAGTACTCTGAATTCTAATGAGGTTCTGGGGAATCTGATGTGTCAGTGTGTTGAAAAGTCTTGGCATTTGGTTCATGCTGAGTGAACCTCTGGGTAGGACATAGCTGCCTTGGAAATACTGGTACCAATCAGAGAATGTGGACAGGAGCACTTCTCTTGTATAAGCTCAATTCTAAGCTTAGAAGAGAACTTCATCTTGAAAGTTCAGAATAAGTGTTCCTTTTCTTTTTAATATTGTTAAGAGGCCACAAAATGAAGAACACAGCACACCATTCTTCTGTGCTACAAGGACAAATCTGTCCCCTGTAAGAGGAACTTATACATATATATGAAATTGTTTCTGCACATGTAAAAGTGTACTTGCATTGAGTGATTAGCAATAATGGAGTTTGTTCCTTGATGATCTCAAATCTCTTATATGTGAGTCATACTTGGGTTTTCTATTCTCCTAATTTTGTCTTTTCTAGGTTTTTATGTGTCTGATCAACCATTCATTTCTCATTATGTTTGGTACTATTAAATGAAAATATATTCCTATAGAGAAAAAAAGGAGCAAAGCTGAAGTGCCTTGATGGAAATACACTAAATAAACCACCACTACAGGTTTGCAGCCGACATATTTCTTCACCTTTGAGCCCACATCCATGTGTTGGAAGAGAGGCCAAGCTAACTGGAGAGGAGGCCAATCTGCTGTGGAAGGAATGATTTCAGGCTGGCTGCAGTTATTTAAATGTGGGTTTTTTTCCTCTGTTTCTTTGTTTGCTTCTGGTTCCAGAAGCAGCTGAGAGAGAGATGAACTTTCATCAAAATGCTTATTTGCCTTTTCCGGACTTTGCTCGTTAGCTGTTGGGCTGAATTCCTGGGGCTCTGCAGTTCTCAGTGATCTGCTGTCTGGTAAGAAGAATAATCTGTGGAGGCAGCAATTATTTGTCAAGTACTGACAATGTACTTGGCATGCTACAAGGCACGGATAGGAAAGCTTTACCTATTCCGGAGAGCTGCAGTTTAGGTTACAGACCAAAATGTAAAGGCAAATTGCATAGGAAGCTACCATAGATATTTGTAAAATCCTCTAACTTGGTGTTTTCAAGGGAGAGATGAGGTTTGCATGAAGAGAGAACAAGTCTTTATGTACCTGGACTGTATGTTTGCTTGCTAGACAGGCTTAGTTGCAGCAGTTTAAAATTAAGACAGGGCAGTTATGAAACATTAAGGCAGTTAAGAAGAGAAAGTGAGATTAGTGGAGAATTTATGCCATGGGTAAACAACTTGGGAATTAGAAAGCAAGGGTTAACTTTCAAACAATATGAATTGAGATGCTGAGAAGAGGTGCAATGAGTGAGAAGATTTTGATTCGAGTTAGAAATAGGAAGAAGACAATGATCAGAACACCTGAATGTTTTTTAATTAGGTGAGAATTAAATTTTCCAAAACCAAGCCACCTCTTTTCCTTTTTCTCTCATCTTCTCCCCCTTCTATCCCCTTTCATATGCTAAATGACTCTGGTGGAACTGTGCTGTAGGTACAGTATGTTGTGATTAAATACTCTGTAACACACTCTGAGATACAGTGGACCAAAAAGTATAAATAGAATGCCAGTTGCATAAAATAAATCTGAATTCTTGCTGTACCATGGTGAGGCAGCTCAGTTACAACTTTGACCACCCATGAACGCTCAGCACACAGCAGGGACACTTTTGGACTTGTATCTCAACTATTATCTTGGTGGTAGAGTATGAATCTCTTTGAATGTGAGAGCCTGGTTTTGTTTAAGTGAAGAACATAAGAAAAGGCTCTTTCCTTAATTTTTTTTTTTACTTTTTTCCTTGCACAGATGAAAGGTGATAGAAGTGACCATAAATTTTAGGAAGGAAAGAAGTGGAAAAGGGCTAATGCTTACTGAGCAGGAATTTTATTTTCCCGGTCATGCCTCTGAACTACCCAAATGTTAAGAGTCTCCTGTACAAAAGTGTCACTACTTTGTCTATACAAATTCACTGTCAGAACAAAAGGCACTTTCTGGAAGGGAAACAAGACTATTATACCATTCAGCAACTACCAGAAGAAAGGGAATAGCTACTTCCTACTAACATTCATTCGTACTCTGAAGATGTATGCATGAGGTGGTAGGTGAGCATTCAGTTCTTGCTATATCTTGCTATTCTGGCTCTTGGTGGTGATTTATTCAGCTTGTGGATAATCTTTATAAAAGACTCAGAGACATAAAAATGGGGGCTGGCAGGTTAGCTCAAGCAGAGTGATATCTGACAGTGACTGCAGGGGTCACCTGGAATCAACTGAGTAGAGCCAATGTGGCTGTTGTGAGAGCACACTACCATTGCTGGGAAAATGGGAATATATTTCAAAGACCTTTCCTTGATTCCACTAAACCAGCTAAGCTAGGAATCCTGTGCTGGTTCACACTGACCCCGTTTTCCAGTCTGTATTAGTTCCACATTCATTTGTTGCTGTTACTCTGACTTCTTTCTGTTTGGCTTTCTCTTTTCTTTTAATGGAAATTTCACTGATTCTTTACCTGCCCCTTCTGGCTTTCTCTACCTTCCCACGTGGAGAACTGTTCTTCCAATCAGTACAGGGGTTTCAACTTTTCCCAAACACCTTGATACAACATGTTCCCTGCTGTCATCTCATCTCTGGTCACAGCATCCGATTGCCTCCCTTGCTCTAACTCTGCTCACTGAACATGTGACACAGTGACTTTACATTCTTGCTGTACTCTCAGCTGTCATACTCCAAGGTACTACTATGGATATTTTCTATGGAGAGCTTAAGGGATGGGACTGTATCTGGGAATTATTTCACTACTCCCTCCATTGCCCATCTGCTGATGCTGAGGTTTCTCTTATTCTCTTCCTGAGAGATTAGTGCTGAACATGTCATCATCCCCACATTTAAATGAACTGTTTCCTGAGGATTTGGGATGCCCTGGCCCAAAGTAATTTAATGAGAACAATAATTGCCTCATTTCCCACCACATAAGATCTCAATCCTCTTCTTGGCACAGGTATGACATGTAGCAAATGTTTCTATAGGAGACTTAAAACATTCTGCTCTTTGAAGCTCTGTCATTGCTGGCTGTTCATTGCTGGAATAATTAAAAAATTTCTTAGTAAAATATAGTGTAATTTGATACACTGCCTAGTCTACACCGTTGAAAATAGATGATGTTTCTTCCTTTCAGCTAGAAGAATAAAACAGATACCTGACAGTCTTTGACTGCTTTGTGGATGCTGCACAAACTGTCAGAAGGATCAGTCTTTGCAGTATGAATTACAAACTGTGTGACTTGGAAAGTTGCTTCTGTTCTGCTGTTTATGTCCTTTCATCTCAGGCTACTGACTGTCAGTCCCAATCACCTCCTGTGCTCTGCTTCTTGTGATTGTTGTTTGGCTTCTTTATTATCTCAATTTTTAGCTGCCTCCCATTTTCTCATTTCTGGCCTTGATTTTCATCTGCTATAATGCTGAAAGGATAGTTCTGTTTCTTTGGACTATTTCAGCTTTAGACCAACTTTGAGCACCGTCAAGGACATAGAGAGTTTTTGAGTTCTCCTGCAGCACATGGCATAAGTCTCTCCCTTTCTCACCACATTGTTTTAATCTTTATCACTATTTTACGTTCCATGAAACCCTTGAAATACAGAGTCATTGCCTTTCCACATTCCCAAGAGCTCTTCTTGCCCCCAGTGCTCACCCCAAAGAAACATTTTCCTTGTAAACTCCTTTTGCCAGAGGACTCAAGTAGAGCCTGTTGTGTGCGGAGACACAGAACCATGTGCCTGTATGGCTTGGTGGTCACCTTGCAGTTATCTATGGCACAAATTTTCAGGATGGCCATTCCCAAGTAAAGGAATGCCTTAGGGCTCAACCCTCCTTGGAATAACTCCTAACAAAAATTAAGCTACAAGTCAGTAAATATTTATTTACAAATCCTAAACAGATGGCACATACAAAAACTTGTAGATACAGTTGAACAGAAGGGAAAGAAGAGAACCCCAACATATTCTCCAAGCAGCACTTAATTCAGATTTAATGGTTTCCTTTACTCTATATGACTCAACTGACAAGCTGGCAAATGCTTGGCAGCATTTATAACTGAGGTTTCTGGTTTTCACTAAGTCTTTGTCTTCAGGTTACACTCACTGAGCAGAGCCCGAAGCAGGCAGATTCCTTTTCCGTGTTTGGTCCCTGTACACCTTTTGAATCATTTCAATGGAAACATTTTCCCTTGACCTGCTAATTTATCATTTGTTAACTCAAGAGAGAACGGTTTTGCCTTTCTTCTGAACAAGCCATTTCTTGCTGCCTTATGCTTTGGAGGTGCCAATTCCTCTAGTGCATCACTTGGACACTTAATTGCCTAGTCAGGTAATAATCTTTTCCATACTGATGTTATTAACTCTTTAGGGTGTAGCCCTGCTGCATCCTGGAGCTTGGAATATCCAAATCCCAGATGGAAGTATTTTCACTTAGTTTGCTGGCTGTATTTTATAGAATTATGTAGTTGTAATTGATTCAAACAGCTTGTTACTGGCTCTTTTTGAGATCAAGCCCAAAGGTAATCAATAACTTGGTGGTATTAATAGATGTGAGGTGCCTTGCCTCCTTACTCCTCCTAAATTTAGGCTTTTGAGAAATACCCTAACAAATTCCTATCCTTTTTTTTTTTCTCTTGGCACACTAATAACCCTTTTTCTGTCTGCTAATGCTCTTTCCTGCACTCACTACTTTATTCTCTTTCTTCTTCCCTATTTCCTGTCTTACTTTTTTTCTTAATCTATTCCCATCTCCCTCTGGACTCTGATTCATGATCCCTGTGAGATGTAGCTGCACTGGCTGAGGAGTTGTGGGAGAGGCCACGTCTTTAGCCACTGCGCTTAACTTCAGCAGGGATCATGAATCAGAGCTCTCTGCTGCTTTAGTTGTTTCACATAGTAATGTTAACTGGAGCTGATAGCAACTCCATTAATATGACAGCCTAAACTGCCTCAGATGAGGAGTAGAGATGCCACCTGTTTTGCCCCTTCTGTGGTGGGGACTGTAGCCTCTGGCAGAGTAAAGAATAGGTAGCTATGCATCATCCGCCCTCTCCTCTGTGAACTGCTAGAGCATGAGAGTCAGGGTCCTTGGTCTTTGCATTCTTTCTTATTTTCAAAAATTAATTCTACAGCCTCTTCAAAATTATAATTCCTTGCATGATCTCATGGTCCAGGACCACTGACTAAAAACATCTGGTCTCAACTCAAACCACCCTACCTGAACAAGGGAAAAATAAATTCATTGGCTCAAATCTATTGCCTTGTACCTCCAGGGATGGAAAATAAAATCAAGCAAACTCTTGATCTGCACCTAAATAAGGGCCATTGTTACATTCCTTTCTTACCATTGTATTCCATCTTATCATCACTCTCTTAGTTGTCAGGGATATCCACTCCATGTCAACAGAGCCAAGACAGCTATGATTTGTGTGTCACTAGTCAGCTGCTCACACGAAGTACCTGTGTTTTTTCCTCACATGAAGTTTCTGATTCACTTGAAAGGAGAGCAGAATGAACAGTTGGCTCCTACGTGTCCAAAGAGCATGGGAACAAGTTCTACCCTCTCCTTCTGTGAGGCACTGGCACAGGTTGCCCAGAGGTTGTGGACTCCCCATCCCTGGAGCTGTTCAACACCAGACCGGATGGGGCTCTGTGTAACCTTAGGTACTGGAAGGTGTCCCTGCCACATCGAGAACACTATATACACTTTTGAGCAACAGGAGAAAGCCATCACTAAGTGGGAGCCCAGCAGAGACCCACTGATGTGACCAGGTGCTAGAAGCACTTGTTTTGTGAGGAGAGACTGAGGGAACTACCTTCTACAGCATAGAAAGACACAGCTTTGGGGCAGCCTTCTAGTGAAGACAAGATTATTGATGGAGACAGACTTTTTACAGTGGCATAAATTGAAGTGATAGGTTCAAAGTGGATATAAGGAACAACTTTTTAATCCTGGTAGATCACAGGACAGGCTGCTCAGAGAGGCTGTGCAGTCTTCATCCTTGGGTATGCGCGGGACTTGACTTGATCGTCCTGGTCTGTCTTCAGAGCTGCCCCTGCTTTGAACAGGAGGTTGGACCACAGCACTTCTGAGGTACCTTCCAACCTGAATTTTCCTATGATTCTTGTGTCTCCTGTTGCTCTAGTAGACTGCTACTATTACATCACCATATCTAATGAAGAAAGAAAAATAAATTAAAAACCAAATTTTTTGCTTTGAAGAAAGGTGTCGGGGTTTGTAAGCTGTTAATTTACTTGTCTACCATTGGTTTCTGTGTTGCCATAGTTATTATATTGTCTCCTTGCATTGGCTAGCCAAATGGCCAATCCCCTCTTTGGCCCAGCAGCCCTTATAAGCTGCGGGAAATTTGAATAAAGTCTCTTCTTCGCTGCTGGATTCCCTGCGTGCTGCGTGGTCACTGTCTCCTGGCTTAAGTACCTCTGCCGCCTGTCCCTGCCACGAGGGACGGGCGGCGGGGGGATGATTCCAGCCTGAAAACCTTGGCAGAGCGGCCGGCAGTGACCCCCCAGAAACCCCTCGAACTGCGACAGAAAGGAAGTGGCAAGAAGGGGAATTTGAATCTGTCCCATTATTTAATTTTCTTATTCATGGAATCTGCCATTTTTCTTTGAATCTGTGTGAGTGTAATAGAGAGGTGTGTGGGGGGGAAAGTAAAAAGAAAATTTGAATATATTAATTTTGTTTGTTAGCATATGTTCAAACAGCATTTTATATGTGTCTTTTCCTAAATATGATTTGTGCAAATTGACTGGTGTCCTTTGAATTCTTTTGTGAATTAAACCAAAAGTAAGTGGTATTTTAGTTTATTTTGTCTTTTGTTATGTGTGGAGGCAGATAGAGGATGACTATTTAGGGTATGGTAGATGTTCAGCATGCTTAATTTTTTGTAATTGTTTTGGTTTTTAAAATTCTCCCCTTACTCTTAGCTGTCATTATTTCTGATACTTTGGCAGAAAAATGAGATGGTTCAGCTTCCCTTTTAAGTAGTCAGACACATCTGGGTATTTTATTTTCTGAAGAAGAAAAAAGAGAAAGTAACAAGAATTAAGTTCAGATGTTTATGTAGCTAAACTCTGGTTTAAATAACATAGCAAGGAGTAGGAAGGAATGTAACCTTTTAAGCTTTTCTGTGTTTACAGATACGAAAAGAGAGAGCAGTAAATAAGTCCAAGTTACAGTATGCCTTTAAAAAAAATCACATGATATATCACCACCATATGGAAGCTCGCATGCCTTTCCTGTAGGGATGTGTCATTGAGAAGGGATTTATAGGCTACTAGCTCATGTATACTGCAGTAATATTTACAATGGGTTACCAACTTTGCCTGTAACTGTTCCTAAAATTCCCTTTGGAACAGCAACCCTGGCATCCAGCACCCAAGGGTGGCATCGGTCATGCTGCTTGACAGTCATTCAGCATCTCAGTCCTTAAGAAGACACACAGTTTGCTGAGCGCAAGGCTCCAGGTAGCATGGGGATAATTCAAGTCTTGCAAGGGATTGTATTATTTTAATGGCTGTTTTTGGGAAACATGAACTATAAGCAAATTCTCTGCATTGTAAGCACTAGAAGAAAACAAGGGAGGTAGGACTGCATGCAGGCCTTGGCTGTAAGATAGTGAATATCATCCAATGGCAGATATTTGAAGTGTACTCTTCTAGGGAATATAAGCTTCTTAGGTCTGCTCTAGCATTTGATTTGAGATTTAAGTGTCACTGCCTACAGACAGTGAGGTAAAATATTTAGTGTCACTGCATTTTCTGAACAACTAATTATGACAAATTTATCACTGCTTATTTGCCAAGAAAGTTCTTGGTCAAGGAGCCAAGAGCAAATCTATTCTTTTCATGACACAAAGCCCACACGATTTAGTTACTTTAACTTGTGTTTTAAAGGTTAAGCCATGTCTTTGATTACAGGAAATGGTGCTTTTGCTATCAAGCTTTCAAATTACTATTCTATTTCTTAGCTAACAACATTATCTCTGATAAAGAATATGTGATGATTTAAAGGAGAACCAAGGATGAGAATCTGAACTGCAACAGTTGAAACTTGAAACAAAAGCATAGTTATAACAGTTCAAATAACTCGTTGGTACAATGTATACATAGTAAATTAGTTCTGTAAAATAAATAAATATTAAAATAAATAAGTTCTGTTAAAAAAAAGAAATTCTGTCCCAGAATTTCTGTGATATGGGCTCTATGTGAACTAGTGATGTGGGATGTTTTCTTTCACTAGATATTATGGGATCCAACTTCTTAAGATGTATTTTTTTTTTGATGTTATGTTTTAAGCTGTTGGTTTCAGGTGTATTTATCTGACTCTTTTAGGCCCCATTCTGCAGCATACTTCGCTTTCTACCTGTGATTAGAATGATTTCTACAAAATATATGTTACTTGAAGCATATATGTAAATATTTACTGTAAGTTTCAAGTTTTATTAAAGGGATTGATAAAGGGACAAACACATAAGGTATGTTACACATGTAAACTGCAGGTTCTTCTGGTTTTAACCACTTCCTAAGCTCATTAGTGCCTAACACTATAAACAAAACCTTGTTAGTGTGTAAACATTTATGGCTCTAATGATTTTATATGCTATGTAGGCTGCTACATGAAAAAAATGCTATAATTCTGGTTGTTTATCAATCTACAAAGGTCTAAGTGAGTGTAAAATATACCTAGATGTGTAGGTCAGGAAGCCAGGTTTGTTTGCAGATGGAAGTAATAGTTTGGGTCATAGAACTAGAAAAAGCAGCCAAATATGAGAGGTCAGAGACTTTTCATCTGCACCCAAAAGCATTCCAGGTTCACAATTTGTTGAATGGTTTTGTACAACATATGTGTCTCTACAGAACATGATCTCCCTACAGAACATGATTCCTGTTTCTAATGAGAACTAATTTCAACTTCACAATAACCAGGCTAAATTTACATTGGACTTCTTTTGTAAATGACAGATGATTTCTGTCATGGTGAAGATGCTGCTTGAGCCAAGTTATGATTTTGTGGGTGTGGGAACAATTCCCCTGAAGTGAAGTTTGTACCTGACTACATTTGGGCTACCTTTTTATAGAATATAGGATCTACCTTTTGGGTTGCCATTTAACATTTGCTTTTTATTTCTGTACGAAGAGTTGCCACTCTTATTGTTTTCTCTACCACACATGTTCTATAGGCAAATATAGATAACTAACATTCTTGGCTTTTAACTCTTTCTGCATTATAAGTTTGGTTATGATGTACCACGTAAGCGACGGTAATACTGGAAGAAATCTTTTGCTGGTAACTGTTGGAAGTGGGAGAGGGAAATGGGAGAGTTCCTTCTGAGCTGCTTCAGAAGGAAAATGGAGATAAAGATCACCTCATTCATACACGGGGGAAAATCAGGGAAGGAGGACTTCAGTGCATAGCATGAAAGAGCTATAAATGGTCATTTAAGGTACATGTGTATACAGAAGAAATTGAAAAAAATCATCTGAGTAATATGTATTTTATATAGAGTTAGGCAAATTAATCAGCAACAAAATAAGCTAGATGACTGCCATTTTGTATACACAAATTTCAAACCTATAACTCTTGATGAAGCTCTTTTGGCTTTATGAATAAAACTCTACAGTGGGCTTGGCGGCAGCAGGACAGAAGGCCAAGTGTGATGGTAGTGCAGTGAATTGCTTTATATGGCAGAAAATAAAGCTCTAGCTGTAGACGGGATTTTCAGAGCATCGTGCCAGTGTATTTCAGTGATGCAGAGTGCTGATTTAGCCATCAAAGGTAATTCCCAACAGCATTTCTGTTATTGCTAATGAACACCGACACTTGCCAGTAAAGACCCCAGACACTATCATATAATGTTCTCCAATGAGGAAAAGCCTGTAAAAAGTTAAGTAGAGATACGTGTTCAAAGATTGGGTTTTATTGATGATTATGGCATGTGAGCATTCGTGGAGCCAGATTCACGGTAGCTTTTTTCTCTACAGGGTTGTGGGTTAATGCAAGTGAGCCTGTAAAGATGTTGTGGGGCTCAGATTAAACAATTCAGTTGATTTTAATGTAGAGTTCAGTAACTAAAGAGAATCAAGGCAATCAGTTCAGCACATGTTTAAAATACTAATATATTTTCTGTGTGCTGCTGAGACTTCAGGGAAATTTTCTTCTGGGAGAAAGAGGGATCTCGTTTGGAAAAAGAAGGCATCCATTCAAATTTGATTTAAAAAGAAAAGAAGATTTGATTTTCCTTGAAATGCCCTTCCACTACAAATCTGTAACCTTGATATTTCTTTTTCTCCTGTAGTAAACATGTCTGACCTTCACTGTACACAGTCCACAAACAGTTCTACCATTAGACCTTATTTCCTAGGCTCATTTTATTAAAGCAGTCATTGATCCTCTAAAATACAAAACAACTGTGTGCTGTCTGATGCTAACAAAAATGGTTAGTGCTGGTGGCTGGCAGCCATTTTTACCTTGCCTATTGGCTTTTTTAAGGAGAAGGTTTCTGTGGCTCTACAAACAGCTCAATTAGACATCTTCTGACTGAGAGCAGCCTTGACCCTCTGTAGTCTTCAGATCATTTTGAAGAAAAGTTGCATACCTAGCCTTGGACTTAGTGTGAGTCCTTTTTTTAAAACTTTTGAACAGTGATGCCTTTGTTATCATATGGTGAGGAGGAGTAGTAATGATATATGCAACTTGCACTCATGCTTTGCAGCTTGTGTTGAGTTTTAATTGGAGCTGCTTGGTGGTGCAGTCATTGGTGAGGCCAGGCCCAAACTCTGGTGCCTGATCCTGAAATAGGGGAAATCCTCATACGTTCTCTGCAGTGCTAGATTTCTGCCTCTGGCTGATGGTGCTGACGAGTGTTATACAGGGCCTGGCAGGCATTCTCCTTGCATTCAGTGCAGCAGGACATTAGTTCCACTCTTCAGCAGTACTTGAGGGAAACATATTCTTAGCTAGATTTTAAATTTATTAAAGATGGAGTTGGGTGTTTTCTAGCTATCAGGTTACAGTGAGCAACTACAATGCTGAACTGCCTAGTTTACAGAAAAGAAAGTGTAAAAAGATGAGAGTATTAGATGGTTTCTCATACTTTAATTTGTTCTTAAACTTTCGTTGCTGATGCCCATGAAAAGAAACAACCAAATTGTGATATTTTTTTTCTTTTTTGTCATGAAAACTAAGTTGTAGAGGCCAGAGCTCTAATGTAAATTTAAAACCTGAAGAGCTTCTGAAACAGAAGAGATTCCAGTCTTTTGCAAATGAAACCCTCATGCTTCAAACTCTCTTGAACTGTAATGGCAAGTTCACTTTATTTCCCAGATTATGAGTTGGACTTCAGGATGATTCTGAGGTACTCATTCTATGATATCCTAATCTAGAAGCCTTGAAGACACTGGAGTGTATGAAGAGGACCTTTAGCCCCCACCATTTTCTCATCTCCAGCTATAATGGGGATTTGGAGTATTGCTCTGTTCTTGTACGATCTAGTAAGACAAAATTTGGAAATCACATCTGTTTGGAATGAACCAACTTGTTTTTATTATCAGTTTGTTTAATTTAACTGTATTTATTCCAGTGCTTTTGGGAAATTTCGCTCTTGTAGCATATGTGGCTGGTTTGTCTCAAACTCAGTCTAGACAGCCAAGAGTGCATGTTTTGTCATCCTTCCTGCCAGTCCATGGTATTTATAAAGAACTTCTCACAAGATGACATGAATAATACTTTCTTTCAGCTTTTCAATCTGTCTTGGACTTGACCTATAGTGTTCTTGTTTTTATATAGTGTTAGTAACCTGTGTTTTGCTAAGATAGGTACCTCACATGCACACAAAGCTGTATGTTTCCCCTAGAATTTCTGATTCATTTTACATGGTGGGGCTTAGCGTGGATTTAAATGCTAAACTTGTGTGGATTTACAAAGACTTTTTAAAAATTTTAACTTCACAACTGTGAAGAGACTGTCAGTCAAGTTTGCCTGTTTGATTTCTCTGAAATGAGTCTTGCCTGAGTTTGTCACTGGATTCAGTGAAATTGAGTTAGAAATCCTGGATTTGTCTGTTTGGAAGGCTGTACTTCCATGAGATGGTAAATTGTTCTAGGGCAGCCCTCTTTGTGTAGTTTTCTTTTTTATTTGGTTTTGTTTTTAAAAGCGACAGTCCCAGGATACAATGCATCAGTCTAGCGAAATTTTAACTTTTCCAACTACCTTGAAGGGCTAACTTTTATCTTGAAAGAACTTTTGCTGGACCAAGTATATTTCCCTATCCACAGATAGCATAAACCATTACCTGAATATCATGAAGTGATTTCTGGACTAATATAAATAGGTTAATACACTGATGTGCTATGTGGGTTATTAGATACATAGAACGACTGACAATAGACCTTGATCATGGTCTAAGTAATCTATGCTGAAAGTGGAGAAATGTCATACCAAGAAGGAAATGCACTAGAAGGATGAAGTGTGTTTTGCATGATGGTATTTTTCTCTCTGCTTTTACAGTTTTCAGGCTCAAGTAAAGCAGCTAGGTCCAGCTAGATCCTAGCTGTACATATTATGATCTGTTTTTTGGAACTGTAGAAGCTCAAAGTTGGTTATGAAATGTCATATGAAGTGAGAAGAGCCACTAGAAAAAAAATGAAATATGCAGTAGAACTCCAGACTTTGCCATGTGCTAGGAGAGGATGCTGCCAAACTCATTGCTTGGTATTTTCACCAGGGGCAACTTAAGATTGCTTTAGGCAAATCTGCTACAGGGTATCACTGCTTTTTTGTACAGCGTGCTTCAAGGGCTCTTACTGCTTTGCCTACAAAATGCATTTATGATTTTACACATCTCTAATATACTTCTATAAGCTGTCCCCTTCATGTATATATGGGCTTTTTCATTTGGCTCTTAAACAGTTTATTTCCTGTGTTTGCTGGTCTGTGATGAAGTAATTGCTTCCTTTTGCTAACCTATGTTAGTGATGTATAATTCCAAAAGTAACTTTGTTCCTGTGCTGGTTTAAGAGTTAACCAGCAGGGGAAATGAACTCAACTAAAAGGAGAGACCACAAGTCAGAATAACAATTTATTAAAACAACACAGCAAGCACAATCACACAAACAAACAATTGGTCCTAACCCACAAAACCCACATGTACAACCCGGTACCCTGGGGCATGAACAAAGTGGTGTTCCCTGGGCCCCGCTTGAGTCCAAAGTAAAGGGAAAGGGGAAAAACCTGCTGGTGGGAGAGCTGTTGCAGTCTGGTCAGAAGCGGTGATTGCAGTCCAGCTGAGGTTGAGAGCGACGAGCTGCAGTCTTCCTTCTGGATCCCACGAGTGGTTGAAAAGTTCTGGAACTCCAGGTTTATATATTCTCCAGTTCAGGCAGGAATGGTCAGTTCTTCCCTCAGGGAGTTCCATAAAAGGTAAGAGCATCCTCCTATCTCACAGGCCTCTTAACACCTAGTTTATAGCCTGAGGAGTCAGGCTCTTATGGGCAGAGGGTGCGAATAGTCTATTGCCATAAAAGGTAAGAGCATCCTCCTATCTCACAGGCCACTTAACACCTAGTTTATAGCCTGAGGAGTCAGGCTCTTATGGGCAGAGGTGCTAATAGTCTATTGACAACAGTTTCTGGGAAATGGCATGGAAGGCTATAGAATACACAGTTTTGGGTTACACCCATACCATGATGAACTCAGCTGTCCTAACTAGGACAGTTCCTGTCTTGTTTTCCTTACCTTTTGAGATTCTATGATTCTGTGAAACTTCGCATGGATATAGGATAGCTTCTGTTTGTGGTAAGGAGTTCTGCCAGCTAGGTAATAAATGTAACCAGTAACTGAATGTGTTTGGTCTTGCACTAGTGCTGTTCTCTTCTCTCAGCTTTATTTAACAGAATGTGATATTGACGGTGTATCATGCAGTGCATTGTTGAAGTCTCATTACTTGGCTTCCAGAAGGCCTCAGGCTACACATCGCAGACTTCAGTGAGCAGTTAATTACAGCACAGCAGAATGTCAGATACCCCGGAGTGTGTTCTAAAGCATGTATTTTGCTTGTGCATGATCTTACAGTCTTTGTAAGTGGATTGCTGGATTTTCTTGTGGCGCTTTCAGCATTTTTGTCTTGAGAAATACTGCCTGTGCTTGTGGTAGTGTAACCCGGCATCTTTCCTGCTGGAGACCTGTTCAAATTCAGGGATTAGCTCTAAGAGCAAGCTATTGCCTGGTTAGCTGCAACATGAGCTGTTCTAGGCTGTGAACTGCATAAGTTTTAGTTTAAAGGTTTGCTCCTTTAAATGACCCTGGATTTTCTGTGGGTTAGAAATATGCTCGTGATCAGTTTTCACTGAGCAGGTTACATAGTACCTTCTGTGTGTCTCCATATCCAAGTCTGAGAGTCTCACCCCCTTTCAGTTGCATGAAATTGCATGAATTTTTGTAGCAATCTTTAGAGTCATGATTAGATGCAGAAATGGAGTGAGCAGTAAAATATCTTAGAATTACAACCATAATTTTTATAGGTGAATAAACTGTTTGTCAGACAGTTTATAGTAAAGGCAATTGCTTATAGTGAGTAGGACACATGCAATCAATATTAGTATCCGTAGCTGTGTACAATATATGTATGTACATGTGCTATATATACAATATTTAGTGATGTGTCAATAAGTAATGCGAGTGATTAGTGGTGGACTATGCAAAAGTATAGCTTTATTGTTTTAATTTTGAAACTGATTAAGATTATAGAACTTTGAAGAGTGATAAGGATCAAATGGCTTTGTGGGAAATAATAAGATGGTTTTATTACAAGCAGGGGCTACCTCGTGCCAGGGCACCTGGGGGCCATTTTGTTTGAAGGACTGGGGAGCCACTTTGTGCTTGGGGAGTGGTGGACTCCTTGTGGTTCTGCTTGAAGTTGCCTATTGCTGCTGCTACATACAGTTCTGCTTGGGGTTACCTATTGCTGCTCATTGATGCCTACTGCTGCTTATAGTTCTGCCTGTTTACTGCTACTTATTGTTACTTACAGTTCTGCTTGCTTACTGTCACAGTGCGAAGGCGAGCCAGGAAAAATGTAAGGTGGTGAGACCAGCCCGGGCTCACTGCCAGGGAATCGTGCGGCCAGGGAAACAACTTGATTGGTTGGTTAAAACAACCAACGGGCTCAAGAAGACGACTATATCACCTTTTAAGGAAGAAAGGAGAAGGGCTTGGCGTGGGAGGAGCGAGGGAGTGGTTATGTAAATCAAGGGATCTTAAAAGGACTCGTCCCTCTTATTCGGGGTGTGCTCGAATTTGGTCACGAGTTTGGTGCACCGAGCGCGCTGTTAATAAAGTTCTTTGTTTCGCTTTATTTGGCTGTCTCCAAAACTTTAATTGGAGATATTTCTCACAGCTTTAAGTATCATTGGAAATGGGAATGCTCTTTTGACTTGTGGAAAATACAGTGCCTTAGGCTTTTACTGCCCAACTAAAGTAAACTAGGTAAGGCCATTAAATACCTCCAAAATTCTGACCATATTGACTAAACAGGACTACACAACATCTACTAATACAGGCAATACCTTCGACTTTTCCCTGATTTCCCTGTGCCTGTTTAAAGTACTGAGCAATACGGTGCATGATTGTGATGCTGAGATGCCAAATGAAAGGCAACTTTTATCCAAATCTCAGGATGAAATTTCACCTTTGGAGGCTGACCTCCTGAGAGCAGTTCAGCACACAAAAGGGAGCAAATAGCTGTAATCAGACATGTGCAGGTTGTATTTGCAGACACATTGCTGCATTTTTTTCTCTTTCAGTAGAAAATTCCAAAGTAGGATGTTGATCTCTTTGAATGTGTGGTTTTACTTTTCTCTGTTATGTGTTGCTGTAACGCGGCAGAGTAAGCATTTTGTATATCTCTCAGCCTAGAGAAAACTATCAATCTTGGAAAAGATTGTGTACACAGACAATTATGTTGCATACACCTGCTAAGTAGCTGCAAAGTGTTGCTGTAGTACTAAAATAGCTTTTAATAGATGAGCTGTTGCCTCTTTTTTCTGCAGTCTGACAACAAACACATCTGAGATGAGCAGAGAGCAGCAACCCTGCAAAATACTGCTCCCATTCATTTTCTTAAAATTATCTTTATATCCGTATTAATTAATGCTTTTGCCAATGATGGAAAATTTTCAAAGTTTTTGTGTATTTTCCTTTTCCATAGAACATCTCTTTCTGCTTGTGACCTTTCCTGAAGTTGAGTCAGGTAATGGTAATTTGCTCTGACTTTGTTATACTCTTTTCATGTTGGTCTATTTTCTTCTCAGAATGCATGATTTTGTGGTAAGGAATTCCAAGCAGAAGTCTTTTGTCTGTTTCCAATCATCTCAAAGTCATGGTTTGGAAAAATCCTCTGTATTGTGTTGTTTCTCAAATGAACAATGTGACAATGTGGACAATGGTGCCAGGTATGTTGGATTTCTTGATATAATTTTCCTTTCTTTACTTTTTATTGAAACCAATATGAATGGTGTTTTGGAATGAAAAAATGCATTGCTCATTTGTGTAGACCACCACAACTCCTTGAACTTGAACTGTGCTTCTCTACTGGTGTAATTTCCATGCCCCACAGAGTATGGAGAGAGGTCACATATTCTCTTACTATTTTTAAGACCTTAATTGTAAACACAAGACAGCACTGTGTTGAGGTTGTGGAGTGATGGAAGGGGTCATTTTTATGTGGTCTTTAGCTTCAACCTGAAGAGATATGTCTGCTGTGACCTGAGCTCTAAGACAATAGAGAAAGATCTGTGATAGTAAGAGGAGGGACATCACCTGCAGGGTGATGATTATCAGTAAGTTTTCAACTTTGAAGACAGTGCGGACTAAACATTTTTACTTGCCTTCTGTGGCTGTTGCTGGATGATGTAGAACAGTACAGTGTTGAGGAACTAATTTAATGCAGGTAGCTTGGGGTGCAGCTGCAGTGCCCTTAACGCACAATTAAGTGGTTCATGTATTTGCATGATGATAGATATAATCTGTAGCTCTAATAAAATAGAAATCGGGTATGATTTAGAGGCAGAGAAAAAAGTTATACAACTTGATAAATGGTGCAGGTGATACTAATACAAAGACATTGCTATTACTTAACTTGAGCTGGAATTTAAGTTCCTCAGGTTTTTTTGCAAAAGTCAGTGGGTATGTTATATGCCCAAAGTACCTAATCAGCTATTCCGGTGGTCATTTCTAGTGATTCATACAAAATCCTGTCTCCAGGAGTCTCTGAGACCAGGTGTAGCGGTGTGTTGTGTGGAAGAATGGTGCGCTTGCTAATTTTAGGACACTTCTAATAGATGTGATATTGTAAGTATGCTAGAAATATAGATAAATAAAGCAGAGTAAGATAAAAAGATTGCACTGAAATCTGGGAAAAATAATTTGAACTGTGATATTTTTTTAATAAACATTAACATTTTTCATGAAAATCTGTTCTATAAATTCAAAACTATGGCTAAATACCTAAATACATATGGAAGGTACTTCTTATTTCAGATTATACATAGGTTTTATTAAATGAATAAGGTAAAAAAGGAAGTTTTCCTTTTGCCTTGGTTTGCATGGAAATGAAATCGGTAGTTATGCTTGAAGAGAGTTTTACTGTAGTTGGCAGGCCCGTAGCTCTGTGACAGTGTATATCTGCCCTGCAATCTGGAAGCGGTCTCATTTACATGTATTTAAGAAGTCTTGTTTTTCTGCCACACAGACAAAACCTCTTAATTCTAGGTACCTACAGGTTTATTTTTTTAGTCTATAGGAACTAACTTTTCGTTGCAGTAAATGACCTAAGCTCCAAGAAACTCTCCTGTTAGAGTTGATGGCTTGCTCATCTGTTATCTACTAGAACTCAAGTCAATGTCTGTCAAGATGCTGAATTTGAAGCCTGAGCTTGTGGGTGGGGTTTTTTTTGTCCTTTCCCCACCCACCCCTCATTCCGCTGTCCCTAGTCAAGTGCCTGAACAAATTGAATGCCGATTAAATGATGGTAAATTCAAATTAGAAGTCCAAAGCAGACTTCAGGGTGTTGGGCAGATGAGACTAGAATGAAATTGTGAATCTGTATATCGTTTGTGTACTCTGGAGCTGAGTTCAGCTTTGAGCTTCTACCCTGAGCTGATAGGACAGCATTCAAGGAGAAAATAGCTGCAGTTCTTTGCAAGGCAGTTTTCTCCAATCTCCAGCTTTTAAGTGTGATGTTTGAAACTGGTTCCAGCATCCAGTTATGAGAAGGCTGTTTTGGCTGTTATTGTACAGGTGAGAAAGCTTAAGCTCTGAGGGAGTGATGTTTTGTTTTTTCACAGCTTTCTTGTTCAACCAGAAATAAACGCCTATATCCTAACTGAAAGATATGAGAACAGTCAGGAAAATCTACAGCCCAGTTGCATTTAAACATATATTGCTTTAACTTTCCAGAAGCAGTTTTCACTTATTGGTAATAAGAAGCCAACTTAAAGTAATAAACGTGATAAAAAGTGTGATGAGGGGAAAGAAGAACTGTTTTGTTTAAGTGGTGATGGATTTCAAGTTTTTGTTAGGAGCTTGTACTCAAAGACTATAATAGTGATGAAGTGCCACCAAGCCACAACAATTCTTGACCTATTGCCTTCCTCATCAGGAATACCCTGAGAAAACAAGTATGTGCCTTTCCTTGCTGTTGAAACTAGTAGTTAACTACTCCCAATTCTTTCTCCTCCTGTTTGTACCAGGAGAACTCAAAATTTCTCTGTCAGACAGAAGTTGGAAATAAGTCTGACATTTAAATCCTTTCCCTGCCTGAGTCCAATCCAAAAAAACCTTCTCAGCAGACACTAATCAGATGAAAAATTTAGAAGTCTAGTAGAATGTACAATCTAGTAAAGACAAATTAACCTAGTCTTTGATGCTGCCTCAGAGTAACTTTCACATGGACCTGTGAGATGTGATACCCTGCCTGCACTACATGCTTTTATTGGTCTATGTGAGAAAGGAAATGTGTCATTGTACCGTAAGAAGGTACCTTTCACAGTGTTCTCATTTTATAGCAAAAATGTGCAAAATACCATATCCTTTTCCCTCAGGTTGTGAATGGAAATATATTTTATTATTGTACTTCTTAACAGTTGTATTCTTGGAAAATAAGTTAGTTCTTACAGATGGCTGTAGGAGTGAATGGTGTCTTAAGAGACAAGCTTCTGCTTTATTCTACTTCTATAAGGTATTACAATGTATTCAAGGTAGTAAAAGTCTTTTGTGATCTGATTTTACTGTAGATTACCTGCGCAGGCTCCTCTACACGTTCAAGACTCACGACTCCAGTGAGTCATCTCTTTGTTATCCTCACTTGTTCTCAGTTAGCTTCTTTCTTTCTTTAGTTTCTTTCTCTGTCTCTTCAGTGTACCTTCTTAATTTCTTACTCCTTCGCTTTATTTTCTTCCCTTTAAGTTTTATGTTTGATCTGCATATTTTAAGATTATTTTATTCTGATTTATCCGAAGGGTTGAATGGAGAAACTCTTATTTTTGTGAATGGATTAAGTATGCAAACGGTTAACAAATCACTTAAATTATACTCATAGGACTACCTGTGGGCAGAGAGTAGAATATACAGTCTCAGTAATGAGCAAGTTGGCCAAAGAAATCCATTGACATGTTGCTTTTAAAGAGGAAATAATTATGGAAAGAATGACTTTCTGTGCTGATCTCATTCTGCCAAAGTTCAGCCTTCGGTTAAAAAGTCTCATTTGTTTAGTCGTCTGTTTAGTAATAACTGTTCTGTCTGATACTAGTTTCTATGGAGAATTGTTTGCATTTGTTTTATTTGATAACTAACTTCATATTTAGGTCAGATTAATTGTCTGAAAAAAGTTGGGAACTATGTGCTCTGTGCATGTTACTAATGTGGGTGTCATGATTAGGGATACCTGTGGTAAGCTCCATCAGTAAGTGAAGAGATCCCCTCTATAAACCAGGATACAAACACTGGAGCCTGCAAGCAGCTTCTTGTGACACAGAAGAATTTCCTCTCTGTTATTAACCATTAAAAAGAAAAAAAGAAAATCAGGCATAAAGTAACATTTCATCCAAATGAGTTTGTTTTTCTAGTGTTTTGAATGGATTCATGACTTAAGCTGTTTAGCAGATTGACTATCTTAAAAAACGCAACTGGTTTCTAGCTGATACATAGGATTTTATGAAGTGATTGATCCCAGCTGCCCATTGCCAAGGTCAGTGGGACGTTCCACGTTGGCAATCCCCATAGTAAATGCATGGATTAGGCTGGAAAAGGGGCGTGATGGAAGTGACAATGAGGGGGGGAGGGAGCAGTTCTCAGTTCAATTAGTATGATTTTAAAAAAGGCACAAGTGTCTGCTTTGCAAAGACGGGCTTTATGTGTTGGTCAGGCTTTTATTGTATCTTGAGGGTTTTTGTGTGTATGTGTGTGTTTATCCTGTTAAGTTTTCCAAATAAAAATCAGAAACCTGGTCAAGGAATGGGAAAAAAAATGTGCATTGACTTTAGTGTGCATTTCTTTTCACTGTTATTCCTAAGTGAAAAATAGTCATTTAACTTTTGTGATTTGTAAGCTTCTCTAGGGAACCTGTGGGAGGAAAGAAACCAGGGATTTAATCTTGCTCTTGCTGAACTCAGTGGGAGTTTACCATTAATTTCTGCTGGTGAGCAATCATGCCCTAACTCAGCAGATGAAATTAATAGTGCTTAAGTTTTCAGCTTGCTATTAATTGATTATTTTTCTTGTAATTCAATGGATGGGAGATCAGCAGATCAGATGTTTTATTCCCAAGTATTGCTGTGAATCTGCAGTAAAAAACTTGAGCAAATTAATTATCTCTCTGATCACATTTACTTCCATAATACAGAAAATATCATGTCCTCTAGTCCCCATACTCAGTAAAAGAGCCTGCAGAAGATGCAGATGTTTGGAATGTTGCAAGATAGAATGAGAATGCCCAGGTTTGGAGAATTATGTGGTGGCCCATGTAGATTTAATCATTGAAAGGGCAGAAAAATAAGAAAGATACAGATGTAGATAACTGAAGAATAAGTTTGTCCTTTGTTAGATCTGGTGAAAATGTGCCCCTTAGGGGAAATGTGTTAATATGACCAGTCATGATCTCATGCAGTGTCTGGGAATTGAGTAATAACCCAGTCATAGGGACACTTTTGAGTTATTCAGTGCACTCTGGTGCATCCACTTAGTTTACAGAAATCTATGAAATGAGGTTGCAAATATTTTCTCTGAATTTGTTCCAACATTAAAGGGACTGAGTATTGTCTGTCCTCTGCTGGAAATTCTTGGATATAACCAAAGCAAGGTCTTCTCTGAACATTTTAGTGTCTTTTCTATTCAGCTCTGTGTAAGGCAGTTAGATGAATACATTGTGTCTTGCACTGGTGCTTAAAACGTTGTTCAAAGTGATGTTTAAAATGGAGAACATAAAAAGAATTTAACTCAAAGCAGCAGTATATCCTTTAATGGTAACCCATAAACCCAAGCCATAGCATCAGTTTGAAGTTCTTTTGAAAGCCATGGAAACCATCTTGAGTATCCTGCTGAATGTAATTTGGGAGTACAACCAAATAATGAATGTGCTTGTCATCTTTCCAAGTGGAAGATAATGACCTGCACATGTTGACTCTGATTTGGAAGTACTTTTAGCTGTATCATCACAGTCAAAGGTGAGCTCAAAAAAAGGAGGCTTTGTCTCCTGAGATGAGTGAGGGATCAAACAAGTGTTCATTACAGGTTAATGATGATTTTATAATAGTATTTCTAATCTTTCTGTATATATGTCTAGCTGCGCCCTTTTCACTGATGACATGCTCAGTGGACCCAAGAAGCTTGAAATGTTTTTCAGTGATTTCAGCCATGTTTATTATGCTTATGGACTCATCCAGTGCTATTTGAAATGAGTCCATCAACAGGGTTTGCTGTAAGAATGGAAAAGTCAAATGAAGTAGTGGCAAAACTATAAAAAGTAATTTTTGCTAGTTCACAGTATTTTCTTGAACTGGAAGATGCTTGTATTGTGGTTTCCAGACTCCTCAGAGTCCCTGTTATTTGTCTGGTCTCAGTAACTCCTGCAGGAACCAGGATCAAAAACTTTAGGAAACTCCCTGTACACTTAGAAAACACCCAATATTTAACAGTTATTAAAGCCTCTTGAGTTCCCAGCATTCAGATACTCTCAACAAAATAAGTTTTATTAGAAACAGAGCTATTTGTACTTCTGGCCTTAAACTGAGAGCCTTGGTGCCCTCTGTGCAGGGCTAGGAACTGACTAATGGGAAAAAATCCCAAACATTTGAGATACCACAATTTTACATCAGCTGAGAACATGCCCATATCCCGTTTATAGAAAAAACGGGATAAAAGAAAAGGAGTATCCCAGGCTCTTACACCTGTTCTCTGGGCATAGTTGTAGATAAAATGATGGCAGTTTTGCATCATTACTGGCACTTCAGTAATAGCAAGTAATAGATGGTGTTGCAACTCTTCCTTAAGGGCTTGTTTTTCTTATACTAATGGCTTTCTTTCCAGATTGACACTAAAATAACTCACTTTTTTCTTTTCTTTTTTTGAAGATCAGCAAAGGAATAAAATTCAGGAAGATTTTCTTTATTCTGAAATGATTCAGTAACTACGATTTTTTCTATAAGCAGTAAGCTGTTGAGTGGTTATGCCCCTAAGAACTAGCCCACATTTCTTGTTAGCACCAGAATTTTCTGTAACCCTTCCTACCTGACTCTGATCCTAGCTGTATGAAATTACTCTTTGCCTAGAATTGCTTTTTGATTTTTTTAAAAAGGAGACAAAAACCCCTCCCTATCTGAACCATTAAATCCATTTAATGGATTTTTACTCTGAAGGGATGGTAGTAGAACCCGTGAAGGAAAAGGAAAGTTTTAAGTGGTCTGGATGGAAGCACATGATACATGCGGGTCTTTTTCTATAGGGACTCCACACCGGGCTGCCAAAATCAAGCAGGAAATGGAAACAGAAGAGAAATTCTTGGTTTCTGAGTCAGACTTGAGGATTAAGTCACAGTCAAGCCACAGATGCCCTCTAAATCTTTCTAGGTAGGACTGTGGAAATTGGATGTGATGGAAAAGAGCTCTTGGTTGGTGGAAAGTCCTTGTCTAGAGTTATTTGAGGTTCACTTGCCTGTTTCATCTAAAAGACTCATCCAAAATACTGATGTTTCTCCTGTACCAAGCTGAACTGCAGGAATGTTGCTTTAGTAGAGGTTATTGAAAACCCAGAGGGAAAGCTGCTTTAGAGACCCCTTACAGGATAATATTCTGAGAAAATTGTCCTTTTGATGCCTTGATCTGAAGCTCCTGCTGCTCATTAACATAAGACACGGGATTTCTGGAGATCTGTCAAAAACAAGGGTCTACATTAGCTGGAAAACAGTGTGAATCCACCACATGCACATACAGGGTTGAAAAGCAAATTATGAAAAGAAAGCAGAGACTCAAATTAGGTATCTGTTAGTGATTTGAGAGCCACAGTATTTAAAAAAAAAAAGTATGTGCTGAGCTGACTTTCAGGAAACCGGCTATCTTGACAGATTGGCCAATGCAGTGTGACGTGAGAATACTGCCTCCCAAGACTTTTATTTAGGAAAAGAATTTTTTCTTCCCAATTAAACATCAGCATTCCCATGAAACCTATCTGTGAAAAAAATGAGAAACCATTGCACAGAAGACCTTATTTTTATTTTTTTTTTTAATTTCCCTGAGAGAAATGTTAAGGGATTGTTGTGTTGGATTTGCAGGACCATGTAGTACAACTGAAGATGTCAATCCTCTGAGCTGGAGACTTCTGATCTTGCCTGTCTGTAGAAGAATTGCTGGGGATTTCTTTAAGTTACCTCTGAGGAGGTTTAATCTGACAGCCATCATTCTTATATTCACAGTAAGGATGTAGGGTAATGTGAACGCTGTTGCTGTGTTTCACTTCTAATGTTGACCTAGAATATTCTGGTTTACTGACTAGCTTAAGTGTGTATTTGTTTACTTTTGCATAGCATATCTGTTCTTGGTGACATTAAAGTTTCTGGGTGGAGGAAGGAGATAAAATAACAGGGTTCCTGAGTCCTATGGTACCAGTATCATACAGTGTAATGTGTCATTTGATGTATTACTTGCTTTCTGCTGGTCTGGATAAACTGCAAGATATGTGTAAAACTTAGAGCCATGTGCTGTCATATACCTAGGTCAGATTTTGTTAGAGAAACACCCATTGTAATTCGAAAAATGTAAAGAGAGTAGACAAATAATGTGCAACATAATTTCATTATGTGAAAACCAACTGTATAATACAAAGACTTAAAAGGTTCAGTAATTTTTTTGACTTCCTCTGGAGATTGTTTGATGCCTCATTAATCTAAAAGAACAGGAAATGACCCATTTGTGTTCTGAAATTAGAAAAACTCTTAAATTAATGACCTATAACTTTAGTATTCCTGAAGACAAGACCTTGAAAAGAATCTTCCTGCCTTATGAAAATGATCTTTTTTAGTTGAGAGTAACTTGATCTAAATCATAGTTCATTCAATTACTGTTTTGCATGTAGAGCAGAAGAAAGTATGAGTTCTTATTACTAGATAGTTCAGAATGATCTCTCTGTCTGATATCCTCTCTGAACTCATAGAATCACTGATGTTGGAAAAGACCCTTAAGATTGTTGAGTCCAGCCGTTAACCCAGCACTGCCAAGTTTGTTACTAAACCATGTCCCTAAGTGCCATATCTGCGTGATTTTTGAATACCTTCAGGGTTGATGACTCCATTGCCTCCCTGGGCAGTAGTAGTTCCAATGTTCAGCTATCCTTTTGAGTGAAGACCTTTTTCCTAATATCCAATCTAAACCTCCCCTGGTGCAACTTGAGGCTAGTTCCTCTTGTCCTGTTGTTTGTGACTTGGGAGAGGAAACAGACCCCCATCCGGCTATAACCTCCTTTCAGGTAGATTCAGAGAGTGATAAGGTCAACCCTGAGCCCCCTTTCAGCCAGGCTGAAAACTCCCAGCTCCTTCAGCTGCTCCTCATATGTCTCTCCAGACCCTTCACCAGCTCTGTTGCCCTTCTCTGGAGATGCTCCAGCACTTCAGTGTCTTTCTTGCAGTTGAGGGGCCCAGAACTGGACACAGCACTTGAGGTGTGGCCTCACCAGTGCCAAGTACAGGGGACACTTGCTGCCCTAGTCCAGCTGGCCACAATATTTTTTATACAAGCCAGGGTGCTATTGGCTTTCTTGGCCACCTGGGTGCACTGCTGGCTCCTCAGCTGCTGTTGACCAGCGCCCTCAGGTCCTTTTCTGCTGGGCTGCTTTCCAGCCACTCTTCCCCCAGCCTGTTGTGCTGCAGGGGGTTGTTGTGACCCAAATGCAGGACCCAGCACTTGGTCGTGTTGAACCTCTTATCACTGGCCTCGGCCCATAGATTCAGTGAATCATAGTTAAAGTCTAAAATCTCTACCATGTGTGTGAAACTTGGTCATTGCTGTGTTTTTGTGTGTGTGTTCTGGGCGCCTACTTTCTTCTTGGGCAGACCGTATTAATACAGCTGTGCACAAATGTCTTTTAGTTGTTACAGAATAAATATATGCCTGTTCTAATGAAGAATTTCACATGCATCTGGAGTCTGCTGCATCTCAAATCAATCAGTATTTGGCTATATTTTCCATGAATCTTAATTATTAGAGTTATTACACTCATGTTGTGTCTTTTGATGTTTTACATGATCAGAGAACAACTCCAAAGGGACCTGGCTTGTTCATATAATGCTCCACTAAGGCTACAGACTATTATACAGCTAAAACAGTAACTTGCTTGCTTTATTTAACATCTGTTGTACTTCATATGTGATTCATTCAACCGATGCCAGCTCTTTCAGCTTGTCTCTCTCTTTAAGACACTTTAAAGATAAAGAAAAATAAAATTTTTATGAACATGCTGGTCCAGAAAGAGAGGAAACGAAACTTCTTATGTTCCTGCTGTTTCTTTCCTTGGCTAGTGTGGTAATACTGTCCCCAGAGATGAGCTGTTTCTGACTGGAATAGTGAGGAGCTGATAATGTAGCATATGAAGTGCCGCATGTATGTAACGGTACGTGAAGGAAAAGGTAGTATCTAATGTTAAATTGACTGATATAATTGCAGAAAATCTCAGAACAAGAAAGCTTGTCAGCCATCCTTATTACTCTTGCAATGCTGTAGTTTGGTCTAATCAAAGACATTATCTCTTTATGCAAATCTTGCTTTATATTTTTCCTCAGACTTTTGTGGCAATGCCACCACTGAGGCTACCCAGTGCAATAACAAATGCATAAACTTAGTTTGATTCATTACTTGTGAAGTTATTTCTAGCGTTCTCATGGATTTCTTATTTCTTACACAAGCACCCATGTGCTTATTGAAATCCGATACTAAAAATGAGTTAATCTGGAACTCAACTGAGATCAGAACAGGAATGAGGAATATTAGTATACTTGTTTTGTGCAAGGAAAAGACAAAAGACTAATTGACTGCTCTCTCTTTTTTTTTTTTTTTTTTTTTTTTTTTACATTGCTGACTTGAATATGTTAAAAACACCCAACCCTAATCAACAAAAAAGTATAGATTATTGGGTGAGAGATTTTACTGTGGAATGATAGTGTTTTAGTTTAGGTCTTATTTCTTTTGCCTGAACAACCATGGACTGTGTTTTCTACCTCTACCCTGATAATGTAGGTTAATAGACTAAATTATGCTAGGAAAGGAAATATACCTAAATACAGGTACCTGTTATATATAACCTTGTAGCCATTTGATGGAGCTGCTGCTTTTGCACTGCAAGCGATGAGTTTTGGCTCTGAGACTTTGAAGTTCTCATCAGCCACACACCTTGTAGATACTTCTGTATATCTCAATGCAGAGCATCTTCCCTTAGTTTGGACCTGCTGTTGAACAAATATTTAAAAAATCAGCTCTGTGCAAGTGTAAGGTTTTGTTTTCGTTTCTCTAGATTGAGCTGTATGTACCTAGAATTGTGATTTAAATTAATCCAGTGTATTTCAGGCATGTCAGAAAGAGGAGGAATGTAGATTTCAAACAAAAAATGTCCATCTTAAGTTTGGTTTTCAAAAAAAAAAAATCTTCCTGATATTCAAAGCACAGAGTTTATTGATGTACACATCAGTGGTAGTGTCTCACTGCTGCTTCTAGCTGTGTAGAGTGGGGTTTGCATTTTGAATGTAAAAGCTCTGATTCTCATTTAAAACTGTGGCAGATATAAGGGCATCCGAGACATGTGAAGGAGATGACAACCCTAAGCAAAGGCATTATCACCATCCTATGTGTGAGCCGTGTATCCTACAGTCTCGTAATGCTTAACTTTGGGTGCTGTGTTGCTTACTAATGACATTGTCTGAATATGTTTTTCCATGAAACATCCTTCTGGTGTTGCCTAGGAACAAATAGGATAGTTATCCTTCCCAGATACAGTCTCTGTTCCTTTTGACTTACTTTCAGTGACCTGTAGCTGGATAGCTTGTATGCTGTCTGTTGAATTAAGCAAACAGCCCACAATAAGCGTATGAAGACTACTTAATGTAAGTTCTTACATGCTTCTCTTTAGGTAGGTAGCAAGTTTTGTGGTTTTATGAAATCTCTGTAAACTCTGAGGAAAATACTTTCTTCTAAGGTTTGCTTCCAAGGTAGCCATACAAAAGTAACTTATGATAGCAAATTCAGAATGAAGTCATAAAGCACTTTAACATTCTACAATTGCCAATGAAAACAAGAACAGTAAACATGATTTCCCTGAGATACTGTCTTGCAGGCAACCTTACACTAATTTACAAAAGTTACTGCACGATAAAGCAATTATGCTTGGTGAAGCACATATGGAATCTGAGGCCCCCATAAGAATCCTGACCTGACCTGACTTTGCCTATCTTGTAGACTCTTCCCCTATCCTCCCTCCAACCCTGACATACATACCCATAGAGCTGCTCAGTGCTTTGCAAATAACTTTGAAAAATAAAATATGACAACTAACAATTAAAATAAAAGTATAGCATTTTGTTTTATAAGGTCTGGAGCTGTATGTCTTACACCATGAGGCCTAAAAACCAATAGGGCAGTGCCAAATTTTCTGCTGATAGAGCATTTCAGCTGTCTCTTGTACCTGTGTTTAACAACAACAATGCCAAGTTACAAAGTGCAACACCCATGCAGCTAAACTTTTCCTCCCTGACAACAAAGAATGTGCCACTTGCAATGTATTAGGCTTTTCCTTGAAAAGCTTAAGGCACAATAATGAGATGGCTTCATGGGAAAGACTGGTGAAGTAATGCATCAAGTGTGTGTTTTATTCTGTTCATACTTGTAACTAAGTAACTGAGACTAAAGAGATGGGGAAAAAAAGATGATGGGTCATAGCTTTTATATCTCCTCTTCTTAATCATAGTACTTTACTAGGTTTTAGGAGACTGACCTCCAGGTAGTTGAAAGGGGAGAGGCTCCTATGTGCAGCCTTAAAACTCATTCCCCAGGGTTTCCCTTATCCCTGAAGCTTTGGAAGCATTTTACTGCAAGGCTTACAGCAGTACAAGCTGCTGCTTATTTCCCAACCTCACTCCTATTCAGTTTCTCTAACATTCAGCAGTTGCTCTTGCTCTTTTTCTTCATCCCCCTTTTGTCTTTCTCCTGGCTTTCATGCAGCCGTTTATCTTTGTTTCCACAAAGCTTACACCAAATGTGAATAATAATATTTTATCTCCAGTACAGATCAGTGGGTAATATCATGTTCCAGATTATTTGTTTGTTAGACAATTTTGACTAGCAGCAGATTTTGTACTATATTTCCCTGAAAGACATTGAAATAATTACTGTTGCAGTCTTAATTTACCCTTCTATCCCTTGGAAAATATATTGAATGTGTTTGGATAATTACATATTTTATCAACAAAATATTTTTATCTACTTTTGAAACACCATTCTATAATAAAGGGAATTGTACTGTAGGGCAGAAACAAAACTATTACTAGCAATAAGAATTAGTACTATTAAGACTTGAGGAATCTTGAGATACAAAGAATGCCAAACAAAAAAGGTTGTACAGATGTTGAAGAAATCTTATATGGCATGAGGGACTGAGAAGCTTGTGATTTCATTTGATGTACACCAATGTTGGCAAGAACCTTTGCAGAAATTATACGTCCATTTAAAAATTATTTAATCCTTATTAGAATTCAGGTCTTGGTGATTTTCCTAGATGAACTGTAGTGGTGTCTGAAACTTTCAATAGCATAGTCTAATCAATACCATAAGGGTCAACATATTTTCCTTATGCCTGTTGTGTTTCAACTGAGGTTTGAAATTATTAATGGGTACAATTTCTTGGAAACAACTTGATATTTATTTTCTAAGCTTCCATGTGATATGGCCACTTCTGAGCTGCATTAACATTTCGTTGCATTAATCATTGTGACCCAAGATGGGCAGGTCCTTATGCAATTTCCTATTTTTCCCTTTTTTTTTTCCCTTCTCAAGTACTTGATTTTGGAAAGTAGATACAAATAAGCTGTTTGCATGCTAATGAAAATTAGCTTGCTTTTTCCAGGGAGTGTAACAAAGTCAAACTAAAACTTTGCTTTTCATCTTCTCCACTATTAAGGACTTCTGTGTAACTTCTAGCAATGTTCCATGCTGATGCTTTGTGTACACAGTTGCTGCCTAGGAACCATTTCCTTAATGCATGATATCTGGAAAAATGCTGTTCTATGCTCCTAATTCTAAACATAAGAGAAATTTTCAGATGGCACAGTGGTTTCATTAAGGAAAAGAACTTTGAATACTTGGAAAGCACAGTTTTTAGTGCATGAGTGGGGGAGAGTAACTGAAAAGTTGATAAAATGGTAAGTGATCTTATACTGTTCTTTGGAAGCAGTTTTCTAAGCGTTTGACTATTTTAGGGATGGAAGTCTCCATTAGCCATAGGAGTCCTTTCATGAAATGTCTTGTTGGATTTCATTTTCAGTGTAGGAGAGTTAAGAGTTCCTAGTTTTAGTGAAGTGATGAAGTATAATTTATGACATAGAACTGAAGTTCCACTGCAAGCTACATATGGAGGCAGAGAGCAAACAATTTTTGAAGAAGAAATATTTGTGGGGACAATAAGCAGTAACCTCACCTTTGCTGTAGATGTTTCTTTAGAGTTCTTATTCTATAGAATTTCTTGTAATAATAATAATTCTTATTATTCATCATAAGAGTATTCCCCCAAACTCACTGAAACAGCTTTAAGGCTTGATTGCAACATAAAGTTAACTGAGAACTTGGAATGACAAACCTAGCCCTCTTCTATATTATGTTACCATTTTTAATAGTATGATAGAATATTATTTTTATTATCAATTTCTTCTTCGGTTAATTCACTTACAAAGTACTTATTGTAGGGTATTCTTTCTACAAATTCAGTAGTCTTTCTCTAGACTGTTTTTACATCTTCCCAAATTTATTTACATGCACCCCTCTCAGTCACCTCCCAACTTTTAAGTAGGTCAAAGCTAAAAGCAACAATACATGGCCTTGTGCTAACTTAGGTATTAATTGTCAATTTTAATTTCTCTGACAGCTACTTTGCTCTAGGCAGATGTTTTCACTAAAGAATTCCGTAATGCCTAAACCCTTTAATACATAGCCACGAATCTTCATTTAGTTTCATTCATTTCAATATGCATTTACTTGTCTCTCTAGCCTGAATGTTGTCAATGATGATATTGTTCACATCTTTTAGCTCTTTTAGAAACTTTTGAGATTGTAATTTTATTTTGGTTTTTCAAATCACATGCCAAAGTTTGAAACACTTTATTTTGCTTGCTTATCTGTTACGGTCAAATAACCTACTTGTCAAACTGGTGGTTGGATCATCCAAGTATTGAAGCCTGTCTGTGCTGCAGTTACCTTTTATCCTGTACCATTCATCTATAATCTGTTTATACTAACATGAACTAATTTGGACTCTTGCAGTTTATTAAAAGGGTCTGCTAAACACCACACTTTAGAATAAGCGATTCTAAAGAGCTTGCTACAACATAAAGCTTATCAGTAACTGTTTCCCAAAACAAAGAATCTTGCATGTTATCCATGCTTCCACAGCCTCTTCCTGTGCATTGAGTGTTTTTGATGCATTAAGAATTAAAGGAAAAAAAAATTATCTTCCTCACATTTGGAAACTGTATGAGAGTGTCTATAGAGAGTGAAGGTAAAGCTTGTTGCTTTGTTAAGTCTTCTTTTAGTTAATAGAAAAATATCTGAGCCAGTATAGTATAACTGTGAAGAAAATGTTATCCCAAAGGACAGGTTACACCCAACCTGATCGCTTTACTCAGATTACTCTTTATATAATTCCTCTGCCTAAACCTGAGAACAAGGATGTACACTGAATCTTTCTGCTGGACTCCTAACAAAAAAGACTTCTTAGGAAAGGCTTTAATGTGATTTTGAAGGCATGTGTACCAGGACCAGAAAGTGTTGCTACTTCTCTACCTATAGGAAAACTTAAAAAAATTTATGAATGATGTTTGCCAATTAAACTAAGGAAGAAAGCATTTAAGAAAATTTAGTAGTGTAAAAAAACCAAACCAACCAAAGAAAAACCTGAAAAAAATAGAAGAAAAAACTATACTGGCTATCCATGATTTTCAGACATTTGAAGCATTATGGAAATACAAGTTTTGATAATTCATAGAAAGTTTTTGGCACACAGAAAAGATCCAATGAGGGGGAAATGCACAACAGGAGTTATGGAGACAAGCTGCCAGTATCACTCACAAGTATTTAGCTTCCTTGATGGTAAGGCTCAAATAAGTCTTCATGGTGGTTTTTTCTTCTGTGGAAAAATTTCCTCATATACTTAATGAGGCTGACTTCAAAAGAAGTAGCTGTGGCTTCACCATGTAAATATTTGCTGTTTGGGTAATTCCTCTTAAAAGAGTAAGCTTCATGTCATAACTCCCAGTGTTTTATTGTTTCCTCTAGCTTTCTGTACTCTGTTCTATTTTGTTTAAATGCAAAAATACCATTTACAACAGTCCATGATTGCTGATGCAGTTTTGTTTTTGACTGGGGCAAGAATATTCTTACTGAGCTCCTACCCCTCTTAATCAGCCTCTCAACTGAAAAAAGCTGCCAAGGTATGTCACCCCAGAGCCCTGTTTATGCTTGCACTTTGTTCTAGAAATAGTGTCCTGCTTGTGTGCCAGCTAGAGCTCATCTAGATCCAAACATTTAAGCCTTCATCAGATGCAGGTTTTAGATAAACTCTGAAGCATTGGAAAAGAATACCTGAGCGCATTGGGTGGACCTAGTAAAACCCCATGTGATGTGGTGTGGCCAGGAACAGCAACCGGTTGTGTTTGTCTCAACTCTCACCCAGTGTGTTAATCTGCATTGCACAGTTAACATGGGACAGTCACATCTGGAGAGGTCACAAGCAATGAAGTTGCAGAGTAGAAAAGGTCCTTTCTTGACACTGTGAATACAGAGAGAGGCTCAGAGGGCATCTCATACTTCTGCTTCCTGGGCTGTGCTTCTACAGAGGATGTAAATGAGGCCGGAATTGTTAATGTTTTTCTGAGGCTAATGAAATATATATGTGTGTATATATGTAGATATGAATACAAATATGGAGTTAAATGTCTTCATGTTAACAGAGCAGCTTTGCCTACCTTGTTCACCATGTTCCCATATAACTTTGTGTGCAACATGACTAAGAGGAGATTATAGTACTACAGCCCTGGGAAGCATCCTGAGAGCGTGCCAAGCAGAAGAGCGGTTGTTTAATATTACTTCTGTTTAGAAGAAATTATATCCAGGAAAATGCAATTCAGATCAGACCTTTCTAAAGCTTGTCAAGGCTAGTTCACTGTTAACTGCTTCAAAGCCAGTTGATGCATCATTTGTCAAGGTACTCATGTCATCACTGTGCTGGGCAAAATACCAAAATTAGGGGGGTCAAGGAGCAGCCTGTAAAATGTGATATTATTTGGGGTGCTCAAACTTTCAGTCCCTTTGGTTTCAAGTTTCAGTGATGAGATTATTCTGTGGAACCAGCAAGCCACATTGAGTAGGAGGGGCTGGATTATGAAAAGGAAGGAGGGCTCAATTGCAGTTAACCGGGGAGTTTGCTTCTGAAAAGAAGATAGACAACACGGGTGGGATCCCTTAATCCATGCTGGTGGGGCAGAAGGATTAATAAGACGGTGATAGAAGCAAATAGGGATTTGTTTCTATGGGGAAGAACAAAATTTTGCCCTAAGGGTTACTGTGCTCTGGAGCTAATTGTCGTTATAGGGACAATTGGTTGCCTGTCTCCCATTTTTCTTCCTCAAGCTTTTTATGATACTAAGCTGCTTAACTTTTAGCTTTGAAGGACACTGGAGAGATGAATTTTTTTTTCCTTACAGAAAGGAAACATGATGTAGGGATGTAAGCTTTTGTTGCTGAAGATATTGACTCTTAGCTGAGGTGGCTTCTCTTCTATGTTTTGAACTGTACTTCTTCGATTCCATCTATGGCAGCCTGACAACCAGCTGATATAGGCATTCATGCAGAGTAGGAGATAGTGAAATTTCTTGTGAGCACCAAGAACTTCCTGAGGAAAGGTCTAGCAGTTGGTTACTTAAGCGATGGGGGCATATTTTTCTCCCAAGATCTTGTTTAGTGGTACTGTACCTCCCCATGAGGCTTCTCTGGTCATAAGTTTGGCTGGTTCTGATTTACCCTTGCACCTACAAAGCTTGTATAAATTGAAAAAAAATGCAAAAGTGAAAGTTGATTTACTTTGTTTTTCCTAGATGTGGTTGTTGCTACGATAGGGGAAATGCCGACTGTATTCTGAGCAGCTCTACTGCAAAAGGTGGTTCTTCACCACACAAAAATACTTTGCTTGGCAACCAAGAAGGAATGGTCAAACAAGTCCGTCTGACTGTCATCCAGAACAGTTCCAATAGCAGAAACTGCTACAACCAACTGCTTTTCTGCCAGTGCAACTCTCGGAAAAGATTTCAAAACAAGTCCAAAGGAGAGTTATTTCCTTTCTTATTGAGGTCTTGGTCTAATCCTGATCTGAAACTGTGGTCTCTTTCTTATTCCATGTTTCTTAAATGGGTTGTTAAAGAGTGGCAAAAACTGCCTGCCTGTCTTGTTTGCAGCATTTTTCTTCAAATTATCATCAAAAAATGCTTTGGAAATTTTTTTACTATGCAGAAACTAAACTTTTACACCAAGCAAAATTGCTGTTCTCAGTTGACACTTGCATAAGAAGATTAATCATGTGATATTCAATCTTTTCTATTTATATCCGTGGAAGGGTGATTCTTGCATATGTTTTTGACAATTCAGTCTAAATCATCTGATTGTAAAATATGAGGACAGTTGAGAAAGTACAGTGAAAGATTTATAGGTTTAAATTACTGTGTTTTAAAACCAGAAATAATGGAATATGTGCTAAGCTTTTATAAAAATATTTTCCCAGTTAACTATAAAAGCAATTATAGAATAATTTTTTTCTAGTTTCTACTAATTTCTAAGGGTTTATCTTTTGTTATTTGTTTTGTTTGACTCAGGAAAATGCATGATAACCAATTGCAGAGGTTGCTGGTATCAAAAAATCAAGCTCTTGTCTCTAACACTGCTGTCTTGTTACACTGCATATTTTTCTTTTTTCTCTCTTCCTCCTGCAAAATGACAGTCTTGCACTGAATGACTTGGAAAAATAGCAAGTGTAAAAGGAAGTCCATGTAGAAGGGCTCTGGTCTTGGATATCCATTCCCTACATATAGTAGGCAATAACAGCTGTACAGAGGCATGCAAAAGGAATTTTTGAATTTTACCCATGATGCGGAAAAACCGAATGAACGGTTAATTAATCAAATGCTCACACATGTTTTGAACCCTGATGGAGACATACTACTGGTTACAGTTACAGTTGTTTTGACTACTGTGGAAAGTGATTTAAAAAAAAAAAAAGAAAACACATTAAGAATACAAAAGCAAATGTCACCAATGTGAAGTTTAGCATCTTAGTCCCTTGGCCATGGGGCTTCCAGGTACCCTTTCAGAGCAGATGAAATAGTACTAAACAGAGCAATTACTGCTAAACCATGCCTAGAGTACTTTATAGGAACTGAAGAGGAAAGGATGTGCAGACTATTTGGCTGTTTAGAACTCTTGTAATTTGATGTAATATGTCCGTTTTGCAATCTTTTGGACGAAGAAAAAGGCAGGATTTTACTAGTGCATCCAGTTGAAAGGGAGGAGATAAAAGGTGGTGACTTCAAGCTTTGAAATTACCGGTTACCTGTCATCACAGGTCTTTCCGCTATTAAGACTGGCAAAAGAGGAAATTGAAATCTTGTTCTTAAGTCACGTGTTTATTTTAAATATTATTAAATTACTTCTGGTGTTGTCAAGTAACACCGGCTCCTGTAGCCCTGGCCTATCCAGCGCCTTTTGAAGGAAGAAAAATTCTCAAACGTGCTGCACTAGTTGGGATCTGAAACAGTGATTTGCTGTCTTTGGATAAAAGGAAGATGTCAGTCTCTGGCCTTTTAAGTCTAGGTCTGTTACTAGTGTTCCATAGGAACAGGTAGCTCAAAACTTAAATGTAGTAGCTCAAAGTCATAGTTCCTAATTAGGTAACATGTAGCTGAGCGGTCAGTGTGTCTCAGCCATGGGAAGTCCCGGGGAATTAAAAGCTCCAAAGTATTTTCTACAAATCAGTTACTTCCTTTGGAATAGAAAAAAGAAAGGAGGGGGCAGAATCTCAGCACTCCATTGTATCTTGTGGATAGATGACACAGTGATATATGAGACCAACCCTGCTTTTGCTATTATAAATTCCCAGCAGTCGCAGGGAACTGGAATGCGTTCTCCGCAGACAGGCAGGCTGCCCACACTCGAGGCTATGAAGGACTGGGCCCACAGTGGTGGTTCTGCTATAGAACTGCTTCAGTTCTCTTTTGTCTCAAAATATTTTCTTTATGCACCAGAAAAAAAAATTGTAAATAAAAGATGAGCTGGGCTACAGTAAAAAAGTGTGCTTTTAAAAGATGATCCAATGACCCTATTACTTTAAATTTAAGAAGATAAGAAGACTTTAGGTGGGAAGATCTTGATTGATGATTCAAGGTGTGTATGAGTAGGGGTAAGTAATAAGATCCATAAAGGAATAAAGAAGGAAAACATGAAAAGGAAATTAAAGGTGAGATTTGGAAGACACGTTGGGAGTGATGGAAGAAACAGGTCTTGGAAATGGAGAGGATGGTAGGAAAGGGAACCAAGGGATTGTGGAGAAAGGAAAAATAAGAAAAAAACCCAAGCCAAAAGAAAAAAAACCTTGAAAGGTTCATAAGCTTCTCTGGAACAAGTAACAAAATTTAGATTCTAACTGCCTAGAAACAGTGATGATAATTTATGATGTGTGGTATGGAACTGGGATGCTGGAAGTGGAATTGGCTGTACTAAGAATCACCTTCTGTAGATGTTTTCATCTTCACTGAGAAATTTTTTCTTCTCTATCCTGCTCTTGCTATTATTTACATTTTGTCTTACATCACTCAAATGTTATTTTGCTTTATTTGTGCCTCATCAGATTTTTCCTCTGCTTATATCATTTACAGTTGTCACTGAAGATGGTTAGGTATAGTCTAGCAATTCTGGTGAAGAGCCTAGGAAAATACAACTTGACTCTAAAATATCTATTTTTTTTCTGAAATAAAAAAGATTTAAGGAAGTGGTGAATAATGTAATAAATCATGAGCTATTAACAAGACTGTTTTACTGTCAAAGTCCCCGTTAGACACACATACCATTAACAAGATTGGTAAATTAAGAACTGTGTAAACTGAGATGTTACTTTCCTTCAGTGGAAAAGAAAGAAAGATATGCACTGAAGCCAGCTTGAAATTGGCAATGCATAATGCATCATGTAATAATTATTATACACAAAGCTGTTCTGAAACAAATCTAGTTTGGTTAGCTTGTCATGTGGAGTGACTGACTGTACTTCAACAGCCCTTGCCTTAAAAGGGAAGCATGTGGTAAGATGCTTTGCTCTTATTTCAGGCTAATATTTCAAGGATGTGAGCTGGTGCCAGACTAGATTTTGGTAAATCCTCTTTATTAAATAAAATGTGGGATATATGTTTTATCCCTTGAGCAAGCTGTCCTTCAAAAGTTCCAGGTTCTCTCTGGTGGTACTCTTTTATAGTACGCTGTTTGGAGCCAAAGTGCTTCTTTGCCCCATGGACCTTTTGGTTTGGGAAGCTCAGGTGTCAAGCATGGGGACCATGGGTGATCCAGCAGCACGTCCCAGGGAGCAGAGTATTATTTCCACTGCTGGGTCCTTTCATCTTTGATAGCTCTGTTCCGTGTAAACTTCCTTCCTGCCAATGTATAGTCTCTGAAACCTACTGTAACAAAGAAGAACATTTGTAGGAGTTGAGCAAAATTGGTTTGGTTTGAACGTTCAGAATTTCTGAAAGAACTTTAAATAGTTTAATCTTTATCACTTGCTTAGAGGGTGTATATCTTAAAATCTGCTGTGAAATTCCAGAGGCAAATGCCACAGATTTATGTCCCAGTCTTCCACTCATCACTTTGAAAATGAAATCCTAACACTGTAATTTTGTTTTCATCACAGCATATTGGTGACATTTACTGAGCATAAGGCTACAGTGACATTACTGACAGTTATAGCCAGTGAGTGGTATGGAAGTTGGTAATATTTTTTGCTTAGTAGAGGGATACGTTGTTATGGTGATAGAGCTAGTCTGTGATTTAATCCAGAATTAATTAATGATGAACAATACTGCAAGTATTTTCTGTTTCACATACTATTGGTGCAGATGGGTGGGGTAGTCTTGGGAAGAGGGTGAGGAAGGAGGCAATCCTACCCTTAATTTCAAGATCTATATCACTGTTGTACTGTCAACCGAGTCTCACCTCTACTTCTCTAGTTTAATGGAATTGTACTGTACAAGGGCAGATGCTTTTCACATAAGAAAAGGAGGACTATTTCCCAGGGGCAGGGCCAAGACTTGTGAAGTTCTCCAGCTGATCCATCTCTTAGACTAGGTCCTTGCCCTAAGACAAACAAGGCAATGTTTTAGGATCAAAAAGGATTGTTTTGATAAAAGGGAGGGAACTTGACATAACAGGTGCTTGCAATGTTGTGTAGAGAATTGTTGGAAGATGCTCAGATACTTCAAGGATGAAAGGAAAGAATGCCAGATAAAGGACAGTTAGGTGATTTAAAGGCTGTTATGGGGTCAGTTTGCAAACAGTATTTTCTTGAATATAAAAATCTTGATAAATAAAGAATTATTTTAGTGTAGTTTTGTGGAATGGAGGAGAAAAATGAATAGTCAGCATTTTGGCAGAAAAAATGGAAAAACTGAGATATATGTTGATAGAAGGCACAGTCAAATGCTCAGAACCACTCACTATTTTTTTTTTCCTTTTTGATTTATTCAACTTTAAAGTGTAAGTTTTAGGAACCAGACTTTATCTGCTGAGATTTATACCTCAAATAACTTCATTTCAAGGCAAATGCATAGCTGCATAGCAGAGGTCAGGAATCTCCCACCTAAATAACTGAGTGGTCTTACAAGTGAGATCTCCCCTCTGCTGCACATGTCTGTGCTTCCCCTTGTGCATGGTGCTTTTTGGCTAACCAAGTTCAAAAGGAGACCAGCAGGAAATAGTGAAGAAGCTCATGTAGCCCAAAAATGTGTTAAAATAGGGCTAAAAGAAGAAAGAAATGCCAAAAAAGTATGACAGTCCTTGGAAATTTTAGGAGACTGTTAGGAGAAGTTGAGGATTGCAGTCTCTGAGGAATATAAAGTGGGAAGAGGAAGGAGTTGCAAACTACTTAGTCTGGAACTCTCACTAAAAGAAGAGACAAGACATCTGTACCTGGGTGCATGGACTTGGCATTTGTGTGCCTTCTTGGAGAGCATCCTACTGAAAGAAGGACATGGTCCCTACTGATGACTCTGTGGGAATGCTATCTTCTCCCCTGCCCTTTCACAGATGGAAAATAAAGCTGCCATTGGTAGCACTGGACCCCAGGCGAGCTGTGAACTCTGCAACAAACAGCTATTAAGAAGGTCCCTGCCCTCAGGGCTCTGCACCTGAAATGAAGAATGGGAGAGAAACAGAGGGTGAAATGAGGTACTGAAACTTATCCTGTATTTCTGATATAGATCTGGGGAACAGCTCATGTTCTTTTCTTCTGCAGGTGCCTGGCCTGCGGGTCAGGAGATCTTATTGCACTGGCCTGTGCGGAGTGGGAATATTGGGCTAAATGAGATTACAGAGTAAGAGAGACTGTGGGAAGAAGAAGCAGCTTTATGGTTTACTGGTTGCTTGGAAGTTGCACAAGTCCAACACGAGCTCTTATTATGGGCTAGTAGCAGAAAATCATAGGATAGTGGAATGTATTAGGCAATCTGTCAGTGGGAGAGTGAGTGCCTCTGGAGTATAGGAAGGTTTTGTAAGAGACACACCCATGGATCCTGGGTAGTAGCACACAGCAGAACATCACCCCTGTGGGTGCTGCTAATAGGTTTAAGTCTTGTTCCATCACAGACTGCACTTTCAGGTGCAGCTCTGACTAGTAAAATGTTGGTCCCCATCCTCGTGCTTTGGAAGGCATTGCTTAGGCTATGGCAGCAATTATTAGGCACAGCTGTAAGAGTTCAGTGTGGTGACTTCTCACAGCTCCGTTAGGAAGTGAAAAGGGCAGGTCATTCCAAGGGACTATAATCCCTATTGAGGCACCATGAAATGGTATCTTCTTTAGAATGTTTTAGTTCAGAAAGTCATCGTGTGTTCATTGTGCTGGGTAGGGTTGTTGTTATTGTCCACTCTGGAGGGATTCTGACATGGGGCTGACTGAAGGTGGGAAAGTGACTGGGAAGGTGGAGGGAGAGGAGAGGATTTAAGGTCTGCCTGTGACTCTCCTTGCTGTTCAATGCAGTATGAAATCCTAAGGCTGTTTGGTTTTGTTGATGCTTCAATTCAAAGTACAGAAACGTGCATAGTGTAAGATAAGCATGCCAAGACCTTTAAACAAATAAAATAACCTGGCTTGTTGTGTTGCATATGTGATGTCTGTCTTCTCACAATTTGTTTTGGTTTTTGATCTCACTGAATGAAGCTAAAAGATAATAAATACGCAGAGGGAGAAATGAAGTAAGGACACTGGGAAACTGAGCAGAACAGGAACAGGTTTACCTACCTTGCCTATGGTCTTCCTGTTATTGGATTCTGATAGAGCAGGAGGATTTGGGGCTTTTTTGCCTCTCAGGAGGTTAAGATTACTGATTGTTTGTTCTCATGGTTTCTGATTCCATTATCTGCAGTTTAGATACTGTGAACTGCTGGTTCCTGCCCACAAGGATCCTACCAGGTGTAGTCTGCATCTCTTTGGATGGAGTTCTCTTCAATCACTCTTTTGCAAGTTGGATTTTGTACATCTCAAAAAGAATCCTGGACTGAGGTTACAGTGACCAGTAGTTTCAGACTTTCTATTGTAGTTATTTTGCTCAAGCATTTTTCCCTTGAAGGAGATGAAGTAGAATCTGAAGTTTTCTGTTCATTAAAATGAAATTAATGGCTTGATCTTTCTTCCCCTAAGCCAAATTCTATTTCCACTGGAGTTAATAAGAGGTTTTTCTGAGTAGCATGAGAAGATGAAGCACTCTGTTTGCAAAAGCATCATTCATCACTGCAATCTGAGGATCAGAGACCACTGCCATGTACCAGAGTGAAAGTAAATGGATTAACACTTGCTGAGCTTAAAGCCTAAATCCTTTAACCTTATTATGCTAAAATGCATGCAGTTCTCATTCCTCATAAATTCAGTAATCCTTGTTGTGGTTTTCTGTGTGCTCAGTGAATGGATACATCATCATGTTAACCATGTTACAATGATAATTCAAATGACAGTGCTGCATTATAAAAAATGCAGGCTTTTATAATTGCAATGCAGAAGAGCACTTTCCTAAGTCATCTGGGCAAGTAGTAATTAGCTTAACCATAAAGGTTAACTTGACAAAATTCTGTGGAAAAGCAGAGGAATATATTGGGAGCTAGTGACTTCAGAGATTTTGTCCTAGGGATGACAATTCTATAGTCAGGTGTATGTTTGTGTGCTTCCCTTCAGCAACCCTACAGAAAAAATATATCCCCGTGTTTTAAACTATTAACCTTTCCCCTATTTGTAAAGACCTTGGGTGGCTGAGTTTACAAGAGAAGAGGAAACAGTTAGGAAAACAAACTAAGCTTATTTTTCCAATGTAACAAAAAATTAGAACTGTTGTCTGCAGTTTTACCAAAGGCTCTCATGTGTCTGTTTATGTGAGATTCTCCAAACTTGTGTGGTTTCAGTGGAACAAAAAAGGACTCAAGATTTTCAGATTTCTTTCAGCCAAAGAATACATTAGACATCCACAGGGGCAGGGGAGCAAGCCATGAAAAATAAGCTTCTGTGAGGCTTGGAAGCCTGACATAATTTTTCCTTGTCAGAACCTTTGGGCTGAATTCTGCCTTGCTTGCACTCAGTAGAATCCCATTGATTTTTTTGTTAAGATGCTTCCAGTGTGAGCCACATCAGAGTATGATCACTTACTTTCAAGTTGGCAGTAGAAATACTCAAGACTGAAGAAACTATGGTTATGAATGTGTGTGTTACAGATACTTCAGGAACTGCTACATTTCATCAAGTCTGCTTAGGGAATAAGAAAATGAATTCCATTATTTTAAGGAAAATGCCAGATGTTGTCATAATATGTCACACACTTCTGTCAGTGAAATGTTTTTTAAGAACAGTACTAATGTGTGGTATTATGCTGATGTTGTACAAATAACTAGATGTCAACCTCCATATCCTCAGCAAACTTCTTTAAAATCTGTGTGTCTGCTTAGATATTAAAGTTATTAAATATATATATATTATTTAAAAAAGAAAGCGGAAATACAGATTTGCTGAGGAAGCAGTGTTACAGTGTTCTCTTGGTTTGAATCAGCAGGGTGAAATTCAGAAAACCAGAACAAGGCAGGGAATCATTTTTAGCAGAAATGGAAGGACATAAGCATGCCTATTCGAAAGTTACTGCTCTGTGTGTCTATATAAATACATGTACACCCATAGCTCCAGAGATTACCAATGTTGGGTATGCAAACACTTTTCTCCTACTCTCATGGTGAGAGAAAACTGCCATCATCATTGCAATTTCAAATTTATATAAATTTGATCATTTGAAAGTTTGTAAAATGGCCGTGTGAGCTGCACCAATTTTTATTTCAGAAGAAAATTGGCCATAATCTCATAAATGGAACATATGACATTTAAAGCTGTATATATTGTTATACTGGCACACAGAATATATTTAAATACTCAGAATTCATTATTGCAAAAAAGATTCCATCCTGCTTTTTACCATTGTTGTTACAGCCATGGTGCTGGGGGTTGCTCTTACCCAACTGACTTTTCTCCTCTTGAGGGCTGAGTACTTGCATAGAAAAGTAGTGCTGTTTATTCACCTAGTTTGGGTGAAAACCTTCATTTGGAATTACATTTTTGAAAAGTGGTAGTTTGCTGTACTGAGAATATTTTTTGGGGAACTTGGTATAACCATTACAAATGGCATTGGAGTGTTATTGCTATCGCATCACCCAAATGAAAGACTCATGTTTTGATCTGAAGAGGTAGATCTGTGAAAATATTTAGAAGTATTAGTTGTGTTGGAATCACTAGAAATTGTGGTTTTGTTCCTTTGTGCAGCTGATCCTAACAGAATGGTAGAAAGAAAAGAGGAATTAAAGAGAAGACAAAAGGAGAACATGGGAAGTGAATTGATGAAGAGGCTCAAACCCTCACTTTCCCTGAAACCCTGGCAACTCTTTGCCATCACAGAACCATGCTAACTCTGCTACGTGTCGGATACTTCATGTTTCACCGTCTTACTTTTGTCAGATAGCGTTGGCTGTGCTTACCTCATTCTCTTGCACTACTTAGTGCATGTTACAATATGTTGTCATTTGTCTTTAACCTTTTCTGTAAGATCCTCAAAGCAATGATTAGTCTTTTCTGCTTTTAGCTTTTCACACAGAACCTGAGGCAATGCAACCTTTTTCTGTTTCTGCCCAAACCTCTGAATATGGTCCTAGACAATCAGTGAATTAAAAAAAAACGACCCTTTTGATCAGCACTAGAGATACAAATTAATGATCTCAGGTGGAAGTTAACTTTTATTACAAATTCCAAGATTCGTTGTCTATAGCTAAATAGCCAAACCCTATTTTAAGGCCTAATTGTAATTTAAGTGGTCCAGTCCTCTTGATATACTTGTATGGATAGCAGTCATGTTAAGGGTTGCTTTCATGAAACATTTGTATCAAGAAAAACTCCTCATGTGGGAATTTTGTACTTTAGAAGCTATATTGTTAATAATTGTTAATATTTGTTATCTTTTACAAAATTACTTGGTTAATCCTATCTTAGGTAGGTTATAGGAGAAATACTATTTATTTGGGGAAAACAAAAGGGATATCAGAAGTGGAATCAAGGTAAACTTAAAGATCATATTACTAGTTGTTTTTGGCTTGAAAGTTGTAATTTAAGGAAAACCAAGGAGAGACAACCTTAGACTTGGCCTAGATAATTGACAGATCTCAGCAAGTGACATTTTTATTTAATCGAATCAATATAATATGAGAAACCCTTGCTTTGCACATATCTCCCTGGAGGTGATCTCTTTACGCCTCATTCCCCTTTGAATTTAATATAAAAAAACTGCACAGGGTGAAGCTAAAGAGATAACACTCAGGCTAGATGGTCTATTTGCATCTTTTGGGTATTTACAGTGAGGTGCATCTGAGGTGCTCATGTAATGTCTTACTTGTGATAAAGCCAAGCTTCCTGATTATTGCCAAGAAAGACTTGCAGTTTTATATTTGTTTTCTTTTTTAATTATTTTTCAGCTTTCCAGAACGCACATTTTAATCCCCTTGATACAGTTTCAGAGAGCTGCTAAAACATTTGAACTCCTGCTTTTCTTGATTTGCCTGGCTGTTTCCTTGCTTTTTCTTTTCTTTTTTTTTTTTTTTTTGAAGAATGTATGTATGTTTTTGGTTAGTCTTCCCCCTGTCCCCTCCAACTCATGTTATTCTAGGTTGGTTAGTTTTTAATTATGGTTTCTTTGTTTGTGCTGCGAGGTTTGTTAAGCAGTGTTTCATAAAAAACAAGACTGTGATCAAGACTCTTCATGGAGGGCTTATGCATTGCTTCTC
>NW_016690351.1:1484427-1526417 GCF_001604755.1 Lepidothrix coronata | reverse complement strand
AGAGGGCACAGGAGAGGTGCGAATGAATCGAGAACAGCCACTTCTTCCAAGTTTCTGCCTGTATCTTTAAACAGTTTAAGAATACAAATAACCAAATTAGGAAGGTTTGTATCTAGCCTATGTAGAGTGGCTGTTATGCTTGTTAACTTGATCTTTTATCCTAGATTAACTGAAGTCTTTGAATTGTAAGGATAATACCTTTTCACGGTGGGATATTTAGAAAATGAGTTTTCTCTTTACATTGTACCGTCTGCTAAGTGAAAACTAGACCCTGTATATACATGTAATAAAAGTTAAAGGAATCATATGTTTATGCACTTTCCACCTTTCATGATTTTCCCAGTGAATACATACTGAATTCTTGTAGCTGTTACATCAGGAAACAAATCTCAGGAGCATAAACTTTACACTACTTTGTGCTTTGTAGCTCCCGAGGTTATGATCAAAACTGTTTCTCAGTTCATATGCCATATAACGTACGTCCCAGGAAGTTATTTGGTATTTGCTAAAGACACAAATGCTTGTTTTATTTCCTTTGATTGAAGAGTGAAAAGTTACAGTATAAACAAGGCTCCAGGTACTGGGCTAACGATCACAAAAATACCATCTGTTTCTTACAGCAGATTTCTAATTTTTTTTTTTTGCCTTTTCATTTTTGCAGTGGAAAAGCTTCAGGAAGGTCCTGGAAGGGAGAGGCCACAAGGGAGCATGGTCTGTCAGTTTGTGAAGGGTCAGAAGCAGGGAACTCATCTAACTTCTGCCACTGACTTGATGTGTGACCTTGGGCAAACCGCATTTCCTCTGTGGGACTCGCTCCTCCTTGCCTTGCACTGTGTGTCATTTAAAATAGTGTAAAATGCTGCTGTTCTGATTTAATACCTTTTCTATCTTTTTGCTGTGTTGCGTGGGTATAGAGAAGAGTCAGATCCTATTTGCTTTCTCTCATTTATATCTTGTGGACATTATTTCTTTCTGCTTTTTGTCTTCCTATGCACAAGTTAACCTGAGAACACAGGAAGCTTTCTCATCTCCACTGTGCTTCTAAAGTTAAACAGATATCAGTTCTTCTGTGCTATGTAATGGCCTTAAGTTTCTCAGAAGTTTGCAGCAAAAAATGTATTTTATGTGTGTGATGGAATACAGAAACCAGTCACAACATTTCAAATTTCTTGTGTACAAAAAGAAACTTAAGAAAAGCCCAACTCTAAACCAAACAAATCAAAACACTCTCTTCCCCCCCCAGATGCTAGCAGAGGAATCATGAAGGAGAGGGAAAGATATGTCCAGACTTTACAGAGGTTTAAAATGGGCTCTGTTTTCTTCTGTCAGTGGAATACTTAGACTAATCTGTAAATAGCATCTGTTTATCATTAATTGCTGTGACTCTGCGATCCTACCTCCCACTAGTACTTCCATGAAAAATAAGATGCTCTTGGCCAAACAAGATTCCATGGGAGAGGAGGGGGAAAGTAAACAATTAGGAATGGGGTAGGGCACCAGTATTAGAAAAAAAATGTAAACAATAATGGAAAATAATGTCCTGAAATTCTGTATAAGAGCAAATCAGTTGTTGTAGCACAAACTGATTAAAGGCTATATAGTAATTCTAATATTGTAGATTGTTTTCCAAATGTCATTTTAAATGGTAATACAGGCAAAAGAAGGGTGAGATTCCTCTTTGTGGCAGATGGAAAGTGCTGACTTGTTTAAGGGAATCTGTCTGTCTGGTAGCAGAAGCAGTCGTCTACCCCATGTTAGCGAAGACAGGGCTGGTTTCCTTGCTTCCTTACATGTTGTCCTGCTTCTGTAGGGCTCATGCTTTTGAGTTGTGAGCCTTGGCCATATTGCTGTATTTGGTTGAAACACAGTTAATATAGAACATGGTATATGTTTTGATTATGTCAAAATAGTAATAACAATTGGTATGCTGTAACACTGGTTTCTACACAATTGTATTTATAGCATCAAGTGACCAAGCATATTTTGAAAAAAAGACACTCAGAATGAACTTTATACAGTTGGCTGACTTTTTTTTTTTCATGCCTTTTTTTTTATTTTTTGAACACTGGCCAAAAAAAAGGGAGCTAGGTAAGAATAACCCTCAGACTTTTATTTAAGTCATGATGGAGTATTAGGAAAAATACAGGGAATCAAATTCCTGAATGAGATTCACTGATAAGTTCTTTCATTTTCCTCATGTGTTATTTCACCAATACTAAGGGAAGATAATTGGCCAAGTCCAATAATTCAAAATAGTCCCAAGTGTACCATAGTTAAAGACACAGAATGATTTAAACATTCCTAGTCGAAGTGCTGTGACTGTAGCCTCTTTTTGGATATATATAGTCCACTACAGGTTGATTTTTGTCTTGTGTCTAGTAGCTTTAATGCTGATCAGGTAGTGTTATCCTGAACTAAATCTGTTCAAAGAGAGTCCTGAGAGCCAGTCCTAATTTCATACACTAATTTCATACAATTGTTCCACTGCTTTCCTGCATGCTATGTCTATTTCCATTTATGTAATGCCCTGAAGAAAAGATATAAGATACAAGGACTCCCTGAAACAACATCTCAGCCTTGGCCATACTGATCACCATAACTGGTCTGCTCTGGCCTCCAATGGGGAGACCTGGAGACACACCATCTATAACGCTGCTGCTTCCTTTGAGAAAGCACGCAGGATCACCCTGGAAGAGAAAAGACAACGCAGAAAGAATCGTGCCTTGCAGAATATACCATCTAAGGAGTCTTTCTGCTGTGCCTTTTGCAACCGGACATGCCTGTCTCGTATTGGCCTTTTCAGCCACCAACGCGCTTGCAACAAACGTGGGTAGAGCCCTTCCTGAATCTTTGTTCACGAAGCCTAGCCATGAGATGAGAATGCCCCCACATCACCATTAATAGCCTAGGGTCAAAATCTGGGTTCTGGGAAATTTAGATTGACTCAAACTATCAGCATGCAAGTGAAAATTTGACTCTTTCTATTTTGTCCCTACGGCCCTTTTCATCAGCAAACTTCAAAGTTGAAACTTATAGAGAACTTCATCTGATGTGTATGTGGTGATGCAAAGTAAGATGGTACCTGTTATCTATGACAGTGGTGGAAACAGACCACAGTTCTCTTGGCTCAGCAATTCAGCGATGGTGGTTCTAAGGTCCCATGACGGACAATGCTGGGTCAGACCAAGAATTCCCCCATCTACTGTGCTGTTCCTGACTGGCTTTCTGTGTACTTAAGGAAAGACAAAATAAGTTCTGTCTTCACCAGCCCAGTTTCACCCAACTTCTGTTTAGTGACTTTTTACCAACTTACTGACTTAAAGATCTTGTCTGGTTCTTTATGTTTTGTAACTACCAACAGACCAATTATCTGTGAATTGTTCGTCTCCCCTTTGAGTCTATTTGCATATTTAGCTTTTCCACTGTCCTGTGGCAGAGTTCTGTCTGAAAAGTGGTTTATTTTTTTTGTGCTGTCTGAAAAGTAGTTTATTCTTTTTGTCTTAACCCAGGCCTGTGTATAATTACATGAAATGCCCCCTACTTCTCATTTTGAGGAGAAAGTGAGTAATTGCACCCTATGACTTTCTCTGCACCATTTTTACAGACTTGTGACGTGATCAAGCAAAGAGCTGTCTGTATTCCATATTATTGAGTCATTCTTTTTTATAGCCTCTGCTCTGGTGGGTGAAGCTGTTTTGTATCTCTGATTCACAAGGCCACATTTTTCTATGCTTTTTGAACTAGATGAAGTAACCAAGGTGACTCCAGGTTTGACTAGGTGTTTAGGAATGGCTTAATTTAGAGCCCATTATTAAGGGCATGTGCATTAATTTGCAGTTCTCTAGCATGCAACCTAGGATTTTGCGCTTTTTTTCTGGCACTCTTCTCAGTTAGCTTTAGTTCTAGAAAATATTGATTTTATTTATTTTGTTAATATGCTTGTCTGTAATGTGCAAACCTCACTGTTTTCCCCATAATTGTTACCATATTGAGTGATTAAAATCTCAGTTGCTTCCACAAGGAAGTTCTACAATTTATCTCTATAGTTGTTATGAAATATGAGCATTTATACCTGTTGTTTATCCTTACTGTTTTATCAGGAATTAGTCTGGGAGAGTATGTTCTCTCTTGTTCCATGGCCTTTGGTGTAAAGTTTGTAAAAACAAACAAACAAACAAGCACCTTCCTGGAAATTAAAAATTCTCTCTACTGTGTGATCGTTGCACACATGTTCATATTTCCTTGAAAAAACTCAAGAGTTTATTTTGAATATTCCACAATATATCATATTTGTTCATTATTGTTTATTCTTTGTTACAGTTTCCATAAATACAGTATGGAAGTCAGACTTACTAGACTGTAAGTCATAATGTTCCTCTGATCTGTTACTGAAGATAAATGTCCTTGAATTCTTGACTGAGCTTGTGTGGTACAGGCCTTGGAAAAGGAAACTCTCACTCCACCTGGTCAATATAATTCAGCTTTGAAGTAGTGTAAAATTTGGTATGGTTTCAAAGGTTTTTGTTTTCTCAATCTTGCTGTTCTGGGTTTAGTACCAAACTTATGTTGACTTTCATCAAAAGCAGCAGTATTAGAACTCCCAACTTATTTCACCAAAGCCATTTATGTTAGTACTTGAAAAGTGTTGTGATACAGAGGGACTGATGTGTTCTTTTGTCAGAGAGCCCAAAAATGAAGGTACTTCTTGGACTAATTTTAAATGAAAGTAATACTTTTTTGCTGGAATGAGTTTTGAATAAGGGCAGGTAAGCTAGAAAGTTACAATATTGTATCTGCTTACATAATCATGAGAATGAAAAATACCATGGATGATAATAGAAGTGGAACACATAAAAATAAATGAAAAATTTTTTTTTACTTGGTTGAAAAAGCAATTTGCTTTTGCTTGTCCTCCCTTTGGCTGTAGATGAGAGACACTGCTAAAAACGCTTCATTATCTGTGAGCTAGTAAAGCTTTTCTTTCATCAAATAACACTCACTTGATGGCGGAAAAAATATTTCCCTACTTTGAAGAAGATGGCAACATACTGTCATATGGCTTTGGAAAGTGACAGTGCGAACATAATGCGTTTTTCTTTGTGTAACTTACTTTCTGTAACACGAGCAGCATTTGAAACAAATAGTTCTGAGTGTGTTTATGTAGACCAATTCTTTGGATGCCAAATCAGAGGCAGCAATTAGGGGTATTAGCCAGAGGTGCTACAAATATGCAGAGTACATTGGTTTGGAGTGTTTTTGGAGGCTAGAGGAGTAAAATGATTCTGGCAGGGGTGAGCTCAGGCATGGGGGAATAAGAAGTTCTGTAATGTGTAACTTGCAGTACAGCTGTTTATTACACTGGCTATAGCCAAGACACTTCCATCAGATGATAGTCAAACCTTTTTCTTGGCCATCCTCACTCTTTCTCTCTGTCGTTGTATTCACGTATAATCAGAAAGTTTTATTACAGTTTTGTAATGAGTTCATTAAGTTCCTGTTCTGGAGCCTTATACCTGTCAGCACATAACAGAAGTTGCTCAATTAAAAATATTTACTAAGGGGTGTGGAAGTGTAGAAGGATCTAAAAATGCCAGCCTTGACTTTCAAGAGCTGACTGTCAAAGAAAGAAGAAAGAGCTTATATTTTTATAAAACAAATCCTTCTCAACCAACCAAAACAAAAAAAATCACTTGAGCTGTTATTGTGATGAAACAAGCACTTTTGGCATTTGCTCAATACAGAGTACAAAAGATTGATAATCACTTTGTCTTCCATTCATGTTTTCTGCTTGAAAATGTAGAGTCATTGGAGATATGTAAGGCAGTCCTGGATCTTTTAACGTATTGTGAAAGGCATCTTTTTTGGGTCACCAGATTTTTACAGAGAAATCAAACTGTTACAATAACTAAATATCTCAGAAGGAAACTTCTGAGGTTTTTGTTTCTTGTTTTCCTCAGTGCTGGAGTTTCTTAATTTGGTGACTTCTAAATAGTTGTGTATGCTTAGAACCTGTCAAGTCCAAACTTATTTTCAAATAACAGAATACTGTGACGTGTGTGCTATGAGAATACTTTGTTCTGGTCACATGAAAGTGCATAGAAATGAAAAAATTGTACTAACTTCTCTGCTGTTGTTGCTATTTAAGAAAACAATTTTCTTATCTGATGTCAGTCTAAGTAGGACTGTGGTTCCATGTGGATCTTGAAGATGGTGATATTTTTCAGAAGCACACTTTGTAATGTCTGTGGCCAAACTGCAGGAGGGATGAAAATTCTAAAATCCTTCTGCAGTCAGGTCTTGACTTTCTAGAGTGGGCAAACTAAGATTTATCATCTTATGGGGTAGTTTGAATAAACAGAAGGAAAACAAAACAGTCCAATTAGAACAAAAAATGTCACTAACCTTTGAATCAGAAATTAGCAGGTCCCATTATTGTGTTACCTCTCAAGGAATTGCGTTCCCGAGGTATCCTGTCCTGGCTTGATTTTCAGTCTACCTGGCTTCCTATGGAGGAACAACCTTCTCTTCTCCCTCTTGGCTGAATCCCCACTGAAGGCTTTCAGCTGTTAATCCTGGGCTACTTGAAATTAGTATATTCAATATGGCTGGTCAGAGTACCTAATGACTTTCTGCCTGAAACCAGCATGGACTTATTTTTGGATCTCATCTCTTTAGGCAGGAGAGCACTGCTCATATCCCCAGAGAGGGCTTGCCTAGCTAAGATGAATAGTTCTGCAGCTGACTGGGAAGATAAGCACATGTGTACATCAGAATGTGTGTATGTACATATGGATGTGATATATATGTTAACTGCCAGTGCAGAAAGTGAAACGTAGAGAGCAGTGTTCTCAGTTTTGGTCTTTCATGGAACAGATTTTCAGGGGAAAATGTATAAAATAACTCCATTTTCTAATCTAGTTTGATGAGTTAGCAGGAGTGGACTTGCTTAATTATTGTGAGTTTGGAAGCATCCCTATCCTGTGTTATTCATTGTGAAAAACATTCTGAATTATCTGATGAAGTTGTGATTATATTAAAATTTCAGCTTTTAATTTAAAGGGGGTGTGGAGGCTACGACCTGCTGTTGTTTGTTTGTATATAGTAATAATCTTTGACCTTTTCATCAGGGTTATATTTGTTTTCACTGCTAGCTGAAGGGAGATTGTTTTATCAATAGTGTTCAAAGTGCCTGTATAAAAATTGTAGGGAGAATAATTCATGCCTAGAGGGTTTATGCCAATATTAAATGACAATTTTCATTTTTTGTGTTGAGGTGGGTAAGCTGGTTGTGTTAACGTTTTTCCACTTCAAGGCTTGAGCTCAAAGGAAAGGACATATAAACTAAGAGCAGCTTCTCCACTCCCTGTTAAGAGTGGATACAAACCTTTTCCCTCTCTTCTGGAGAATCAGCACTTCTCTACTACCCCCTTCTTTGTGATTGTGATGGTAGTCTTTCCTCTGCATTTAATTTAGTCGATGGCACAATGTGTCCTGATAAATGGTGAAGACTGCTATTGACTGTTGGTTTTGATTTCCTGAGAGGATGAGCCTACATTTTAGATACTTTTTTGTTGTTGTTGTCTTTTTTTTTTTAACCAGCCAATTAACATGGAAGCTGTGTGGGAACTGGAACATCCATACTGTGGAAATTTTCATGTTACCGACTAATTTTTCTTTTCAAAACTGAGCTCAGAATGTCTGCCAAGATGACTGCCCCCTCAGGAGCTTGCCTGTGGGTGGGCTGGCTGGTCTTCTGTATCTGGTTTTCATTGAAAGTTTTTTGACAGTATCAGTTGCTGTAGAAATTTGTTTCTACAAATCAGTATTATTCTATTGGAATAAAAAAAAATTTTTTCTAAATTTTCTGACTATCTTAAGGAAAAAGAAACATAGAAAGGAAACTGTGGAATTTTATGACCTCACCTGACAATGCCCTCTAAATGTGCAGAGTAGTCTGTATCTGAATGGTCCAACTGGCAGGCTGTAAGCCCAGTGCTGCCTGAAGCTGATTTCTTTTTACGTGCCAAAGTAGATAACTAGAGGAAGTGTCTTCCCAACCCTCCTTTGGTGTAGAAGAATAAGTTGCAGTAGGAAAAAAATGAGGAGGAGCCAAAAGAGGTGATTGACTTCCCTTTTGCTCACCCAGATCACCAACTGCTATGTATAGCATTGGTCTTGGCAAGGTTTCTTATGTGATATGAGGAAATAGTCCCTGTTGTCACTTCTTTTTCCCCCCTCCTGTCCTGTAGCATGTACACAAAAAGTCAGTGCTGCTGTGGAGGGTGAACAGCTCTGCCTTTAGGAGCTATCTGGCCTCATGGAGGAGGCTTGTTCTGGAGTGTCTGGTCAGGCAGTTTAAAGATGGTGGAAGTTGCTGGTTCAGTCCTGCCTCGTGCTGATTATCCCTGTATGGTGGGGCTGTGAAATTGCTCTTCTCTGCCATTAGCTTATGGAGAGGCCTTGAAACTGGCATCTGGCTCCACCATCAAAAGACTGGGCCATGCTGTAGTTTCCCCAATCCTTGTAGGAGTGCTGCACATATCTCTCATTTGCTCTCCTGATAGGAGACAGCAAAGACAGCAAAAAGGTTTTATTTCTAAGATTGGAAGATATGATGTTGGGAAGAAGTGGCAATTTTTAAAACCAGTAGGTTAAAAGAAACTTTTGCATCCATCATGGATAGGAATACAAAGTGAAATAACATAAATAGTTTGATTGCCATTAAATCAGTCAGAAAAACACGCTTGTATTTTGAGTTCATCTTTTTATTTTTCAATTTTTGTCCTTGTGTGTTTAAAAACAGTCAGCACTGGAAGAACAGTAAGTGGACATAGTCTCTCCCCTTTCTTGTTAAATAAATGTAAATTGCATGTTTCTTGGACTTCCATACCCTTATAATAAATTACTAGCTTGTGAAGGATCAGATCCAATGTAGTCTTCATCAATGAAATCTCCACAAGTGCCCCAAAACATAATATATTCTTATGCTGTTGCACTTGGACCAAGTCAAGCTGTGCTGGTAAAACTGCCTTTGGCTGTGTGCAAGCCTCATAATCCACAGGTTATGGCTCTGCCAAGTCTAATGGGACCTGGGCACAGCATGAAAACATACTGTTCTAGCATATGCCTGGCTGTAAGAAGAGAACCCAGCTCCGCAGGTCCTGCCTAGTAAACATTTGGAGCAGATTGCAGCACCCTTTATCACTGCATTAGTGAGAATCACCAGGAGCTCTCAAGAACTCATTAATTATATTTTTCGGAGCATAGTGTTTTGGCATTTTGAGTACAGCTAATTACAAGCAGATCTTAATCTTATAGTTTTTTTCCTTGTAATTAATTATTTCTTCATTATCTTTAAACTATTTGACTAAGCAGTTTACATCCTGCTCTCGCTTCTTTAGCAGATGTCTTGAGAAAACAGATGTTTCTGTTTTTAAGAGAGGAGGTTCATCCTTTTCTAGATGGAAGAAAGCTCTATAGTTTAATTGGTAGCACGGAAAATGTAAGGGAACAAGCACATAGGTTTTTTTGTGCTAAGCTAAAAATCTCACACTAATACTATGACTGAAATATATATATGTATTAAATACATATATAAAATACATGTTCCAGTAATATATATTTATTTTTATATATGCAGATATAAAATATATATTAAAAAGATATGCCTTGAGGTTTTTCCACCTGCTCTGAATTCTTAAATATTTTGACTAGGATTTTAAAAAGATGCACAAACAATTGTTAATGTAGTCTCACTGAAGCTGGTGGCAGGCTTGAGAGTTTGGAAACATTCTGAATTGAGTAATTTGTTCGGAATCTTCTAGTGTTGTTTAGACGGTGTTAGATCATATGCCTGGTGAATGGTATTAGGCTTGATATTGAGGGTAAAAGAGTTATCTTTTTAAGAAGATTTTCTTAAAAAATGTTGCCTACAAATCATTTCTGATCTCATTGTCTAAAACTGCTTTTACTGACAAATTAGCTCCTGTGGTCAAAAGATAGCTTAGGTTAGTCTTCAATAGATATTTGGAGATAATCCTTGTTAATTAGGATTTATTAGCCTTCAGCCAGACTTCAGTGCTTGATTAATCTAAGGTAATTAAACTTTTTTAAATCTGTCTAGCTAATCAAGAGGAGCAGCCCTATCTAAAGCTGCAACTCTTCATAAGTAGAATCAATGGGAATTTAGTCTACCTGTGGATTTCTGGACTGAATCCAATAAACAGAAATTCACTTCTGTAGGTTTTGTGTGTTTGGATAGCAAAGGCATCAGATGCGATAAGTTCTATTTCCATTTGTCCTGTTTTGTGAGGCTATGACAATGCTATAGATTGCATAGTCCAGTCACTGACCTGACACACAATGAAAACATTTTCATTAAAACCATCCTATTGCAATAAGCAGTAAAGATTACCCAGATGTGAAAACCAGCAACAGTTGAGTGCAGTGCATTGGGCCACAGTGAATCAGAATTATGGGTATTTCCTTGTATTCCTCAATGAAAAAACCCTTAAGCTGCTGCCTTCTCTCAAATGAGTGATGAAATGTACACAAACATTGACAGTACTCCCTTCTGGTGTACATGTTATATAGGCTTTGTAAAAGCTTGGGTGTTAGCTGTGATTCAGGTTCTCAGTGGTATTAGGTACGCATGGTGACTCCTCCTTTGACCCCAAACTCAATAGGAGTAATGTGTTTAAATGCCTTAGCAGCATTTGAGTTTAGCTCTGGAATTTTAGATGAGTTTTAGATGAGTTTTTATGTTACTCCACAGTTTGCAATTTCAGCAAGATATCTCAAGAGACAAATTGTCCTACTTCTTGGGCTCATGTAGAATCTACAAAAAGTTCCTTTGCCCTATGTATCACAGGGTTTGTCACTACCAATGTCCTCACCTCTAGAAAAAAAGTGTCTGGCTTTTCCATGTCTGGTATCTGACAGAAAATGCACTGCTGGCTTTGCAAATGCTCCTCTCCACAGGCAGGGGTTAGAGCTGTTCAACTCTTATTTTCTCTATTCTCTTCTCTTTTGCAAGCCTTTCAGTATGACTAAAGACTTAGTGTTGCATGTTTCTCATACCATACTTGTCTATGCAAATAGTATCAGAGGAGAATTTAGTCAGTGGTACAATGGAATTGGATACTCCAGTTTCCTGCATTGTTTTGGTTTTGCCTCTTCCACTATGAAATGTTTTCCAGGCTTTGGATTTAAAAAAACACGTGGGTAGAGATGAAGCAGGGAGTTGGTATTTAGAAAGTCTCAGATTGTGTTTATAGAGTATTAAGAAATGAATAATTTCAAGAAATTGCTTTGCTGCTATCTGATAGCCAGGCTCTGACATAGGGTTTGCAGCTGTCTGGGACAGCAGTCCCTTCTCCTCAAGTCCTCTTTGAAATGGGAAGGTGGGTGTCTGCAGTCCTATCAGATAAGACTGTTGATACCATGCGTGACCCCAGGTACTTTGCTGGGTTGGGACTGATGCTGATGAGACCCACAGATCTCAGAATGCTCCAGGAAGTATCTGTCTAAAAAGTTAGAAGAACTACTGCCAGCACAGAGGGAGGGAGTGCTCCTCAGAAGGGATGTGTACACACAGATGTTTGGCTCTCACTGAAAGTTCACTTGATTTAGTATTAAAGTGTGGTGTTAATAAACTGAGCAGACTTATAACTGATGTGTTGGCCAACTGGTGGTTTAATATGATCCTAATTAGCAAGGTCCGTCATCAGATAAACGTGGCTAGATTTACTCTGATGTATCAGTTCTATCATCCAAGACCAGAGAGATCTTTTCCTGACACTGCAGATGTGCAAAACTTCTCTAAGCTTACATTGTTTTATGTGGGTCTGTGCTGGTTGGTGCTCTCCTTAAGCACAGTGGAAAAATGCTTTTATGAGGATCATGTGTCTGTTTTTACTATGACCTTTCTCTAAAGCAATTTGAGAAGATTCCTCTGTCTTTCCAGACTTTCATCTGGAAATGCTACCAGGTCATTTTATTTGTTACTGTTATAATTATATAAAATGAATGAAGAGGAATGAAAGGGTTGTGAAGAATGTACTGGAATAATAAATTGTGGCTTGTATTTACAAGTCATTTAGGTAAATCTTATAAAGGTAAAAGGAGGATATTTTTCCAGTGTTCTTTATTCTTAAAGACTGACTAAGGAAAAAAAAAATTGTTTGCTCCACATTGTGGCTAAAGGTGTTTGAATACATAAAATAATACTTGTCATCTAATTGTGTCCAGTCCTATTGCTTATGTTTTTTCCTTATGTGCTACAAGAATGCTTCTGTTTTGAGTTGCAAACTAAATTGAGAGTTGTAGGTTTTTTTGTTAAGTAATATACTTTTTTGTAAGTAATATTTTTAAATCAATTAAACATTTGCACTAGATTTTTATGGAGTAGGTTGTGTTCGTTTATTGGGTCATAAGCCTGATATTTCATTGCTGTCTTCTTGGAGCCCAAGGGCACATAGAGGGTTTTTTTTCCCTAAGCAACCATTTTGGAAGGCAGGAGACTAGACTATGAGGAAAGCAAACCCTGTATTTACTCAGCATTGCAAATTTTTACTCCTCACAGGTTGGAAGAATGAGGCTAATACTGTATTCATTACAGCTTTAACTGTTGTCCCCTCCTTCCATTTTTATTTACACCTGCAATGTAATAGCTGTTACCATTTCAGATATGTTTTGCAGAACCTAGACTTAAAAATTGACAAAACCCTCAAATTTTTTGTGCCTTTTTTATTCTGGGAAAAAAGCATGAGAAATTGACAGGGAACTCGACTCAAGTTCAGGAAATGAAGTAGGAGCTCTAAATCCTGAAGTTTACATTCTCATTTGGGGCAAAATTTCTACAGCTTGAGGTCAGTTTTTCTAATTAAACACTGGATCCATTTAAACACTACATCCATACTTTTCCTTTAACTTAACTCCATTAACGTGGCTCATGTTCCCTAAGTTAATGACTGAAAGAAGTTGAGACATATTGGAATACCCTCATATATGAGCCTTTGTGTGGCAACTTTGGGAACCACCCAGAAGAATAGTAGCAGTGTATTGTTTTCATCTGAAGACTGGATACTGTGATACATGAAATCAAACTAATAAAGTTCAAGGAAAAGTTTAATGTTTTGGGAGTCCTGTTCTTCACAGGCAATCAAACTTCAGTTGGTATTTATATTTTGTGCCTAAGGACTTGTATCGAGTTAAATGGAATACAGATTCGATGTGAAGCCCATCCATGGAGTCAATCTGTTATTTCCCTTGATAGTTTGTTCCAGTAATTCATAGATACTTGTTGCTTGCCTTTTCTTTGTGTTAAGTTTGCCAGTTGATATCTGTGGCTTCAACACAGATTTTGAAGGACTGAACGTTCCCATGAAAGGAAAGGGGACTCTTCCAAATCGAGGCAACACATACCTGAGTAGAGCATTACTGTTGATCATTCAGAGCCTGTTGTGTGGGGAAACAGAGGAATCAGAGTTGCTGCTTTTGCTCTCACATTCTTAATGAATAATAATCTGAATAATAGATGATTAGAAATCTCAAAGTAATATAAATGCCATAGAGGTGCTAGAAACAGTGAATGACGTACAGTGACTCAAAGCTGGGAACATCTTGTATTTTAAAATGTGGTTTCCCTGGGAAAAAAAAAAAACAACAAAGAATCAATTCTGAAGGCTGGGTTACAGTTATGGTTAAGGTTTATGGGTTTTAACATTCTTCTAGATTTTTCAATATATTTCTTCAGAAAAAAACCACCCTTATCTCAAGGTTCTGGCATATGAGGATCTCTCGTGAGATGGAAATGTAGAAATTTTATTCTTATCCTGGAATCAAGTTCTAGGTCCATGATTCTTCTTTCAGAGAGGCTGAACATTCATTTGTTTTTGAGGAAATCAACAATTCACCAAACTATATTTCATTAAATTAGAAAATCCATTCTTTGAGTTCCTGTTGCAATTTGATGTTGCAGCACAAACCCATCAAGGGTAACTTCTCCTGTTTCAGTTGCTTTCAGAAATGTTTCTTGCTTTCCATCAGAAGATCTAAGGAAATTAGCGTAAACAAACAGAGCCTCATTCCTTTCGTTCAGGTACTAAAGTCATAGTTTTATTTCTGTTGAAGATAATCTTTAATGAAGTAGGGGAAAACACTATTAATTGTCACCTTAGAAAACAATAAGTTTTCATCTTCTGTGTTCAAAGAGACATTTTGATAGGCTGTGCTGTCCATCCACATTATATATTAAGCAGAATTACTGTGACTGGGGGTGCTTCTTTTTATGGTATTAGTGCTTGTTGCAGCTAGCACTAGATGGTGCATAGGTTATACCTCTCAGCTGGACTACAGAGGCTTTTTTTCTTCTTTATTAATGTTTCTAATAGCTCCTGAGACCTCCCTTCTATGAAATTCTGGTGAAATTCCAGTTAAACTGTTTTAATTGCATTGACCTCCATATAACTAACAGCAGTTTGCATAAAAGGTCAGTCTTAAAATAGCATGAAATAGAACTATCTGAAGGTATTGGTCAACATGTGACTCAAGTATGTAGTTGTAGGCTGAGGAGAAAGGAATTTTAGTAAAACTCCATTTCTGATTGAGAGCTTTTATTTGTTTATAAGATTTGTTTATAAGATTTGTTTATAAGATTGCAGTATTTACCCAGAATGTCATGAAATGTAGACCAAAAGGTACATTTGGAGTGTTTGCATTGCTGTGGGTGGGGCTCTGTGTGGGAAATTACCTTTTTGGCTGGCTGCTATTGCTCAGACTTCATGATCTTATGCAAGTGAATACTCCTTCTTCAATACTTGTTATGTAAATATATTGTTCCAAAAAAAGTCAATCAGCCCCAGAACTAACTAAAACAAAACAAAACAAAAAAAGAACAAAGCAAAAATTGAATAAATATAACTCTGCCTGGAATTAGTTTGGTTAGCAAGCTCCTTTGTCTGTTGTGACAGATGCTCAGGGAACAGAAATTCACCAGCAGCTTTTATTCCCTAACCTAAACCAGTATTATACAAGTAAGATAAGATTTATCTCTACTCACTGCTTGATTTCCCACTTAACCCTATTTAAAGATTGTTGAGGATATATGAAGATTTAGGAAAAAAAACCACAACAAAAATACCATCTCAAAACCCCAGATCCTGACCCAGGCATTTTTGTTATTGCTCTGGCAGATGTAATACAGTGTAGCTGCACCACTAACCCCTGAGACAGCCTTGGAGGATCCGTGGCCTCAGTCTGAGCAGCTATAGCTGTGGTGCTGCATTGGCTTGCGAGGGAGCTGCTGTGGTGTCCTTTCTTAGAAAGTTCTGCTCAATCCCTTTGCTTTTATTGAAGCAAAATGAACAGAGGGCTCAGCCACAATCAATTAAGGTAGAATTAATGCATGATCCTATTATAACATGCTTAACCTTTACTAGATCTCTTAATTTAGTTTAAATCAATCTTAAACTGCATTTAGGTCAGAATAATTCTTATTTGAGAGAGATAATGAGGAAGAATTTCTTGGTAGGGTAAGAAACTCTTAATGGTTTCACTGATGTAATCAAGGGCTTTCATCATCAGTAACTGTACACTAGAGTGTGTTTTTCTTGTTGTGACTACTCTGTAAGTACTTCCACAATACTTTTCCTGCTTTTCTTTGTGTTGACTAATACATGCACAACATTTCAGCATCTTATGAGAACTGTACTTTCAGGGTCTGATTCTGGTCTGGACCTTATGAAGACATTTACAGGCATCTGATTCGGAATGCATCCATTTATGTTTCTAGCCATGAGCACTTTAATAGAGTTCTGGTCAGTGTTAAACATCTGCATTGCACAAATAAAAATGCAAGAAAGAAATTGCTTGGAGCCAGGGACTGTGGGTATGTCTCACACGTCTTCAATATTGCTGTGCTCTGTGTAGTTGAGACAAGGGGCTTCCCAACATACGATGCACACAAACATGATGTCTGCCCTAGAAGAGCTGGCTGTCACACAGTATAATATTCCTAACTTTCTAACTATTACTACATACCTAGTGGGATATAAAGAGAGGTTAGAAATATAGACGCAGGAGAAGTAAAAAAATCCAGCAGATGAAAGTGGTTTGAGCAGACTCAAGCAGCTAAAAGTAGTTATTTTTGTTGCCTTTAGTGAGAGTCACTTGCATGGCTTTAGCACACAGATATATATGCTGCAGGCTATGGAGTCATGGATGTGAGGATGGGAATGGGCAGGGTAGTGTTGGATGAACAAAGAAATTATCCAGTCTTCAAGGCAGTCGTTCACTGAACCGTGTGTGTATGTATCTCTGTAGGACTCCCTTCTCCTAATTAGCTATGTAGAGTTCTGTATCCTGTAGCACGAAGCTTGTTCACATGGTCAAAGTTGTATTGCTGAGTGTGTTCTGGATAAAATATACAGCCAGTAAAAGGAAAAGTGATCTCTAAGATAGCCCAAATGTTTCTTTGAGAGCTGATGATCAGAAGGAACACCTTCTGATAGAGTCCAAAATGTTCAGATTTCAGAATGAACAGAAAAAAAATTGAGCAGATAGACTCTAGCAATGAAGGATGTTGCAGTAAGGTTAATCCTGCCCTGGAATTTCATATGGATATAGGTAATTATCTAATAGTCAGTGATTTGGTTGTCTTACTACTGTAGAGAGCCAGAGGTTCTGTAGCTTTGGTGTGTTTTTGTAGCTCTGACTTAAGTAGAAGCCATGTGAGCAGACTGGAGAAGATCAGGCTGATAAGGATTTTTCAAGTGATGTTACAGTTCCCCTTCTGTGTACTTTTATATGTTTCCCATGACAATATAACTGTCTCCTCTCACTGTCCAGAAATACTGGACAAATAGCAAGCAGATTCATTGTGTTTTCTCAGTTGCCTTCAGATGTAAACATCCTTAGAAAACATATTGTGTCTTTGGATGAAAGAAAATATTCTAAATAAACTGACTGCTTAGGAGGGAGAAACAGACTTCTTAAACTGACTGTGATTTAGGTCTTACCAGTTCAATTCATCCACTTCAGATAGTGTTTACCCTTGTATGTACATGATGCAATACATAACAGCCTTGTTTTTTACTCCACCCACTTGAACATAAACCAGACATTTTTGAGATCAAAGTCATAAAAATTGCAAAAGGCAGTTATTTGTGTTATGGAAGCAATCTGCCTTTCAAGGCAGGTTTATTCTCAAGTGTAGATTCACCATGGGATTTTTTTTTTTTAATGATATTTTGGAATGAACGAGTCTGTGTATTTCAGTTTTAATAGGGAATTTTGATAGAGAATTTAACAGACATCTGCAGTAGAACAAACTTCCGAGTATTGAATATTACCTGTCTGGGATATTTGCTGTGTCTGAAGTTCTCATCTAACTTCTTCACATGCAGCTTTCTGTCCCTAGGAGTTAAGGACAAAAGGCACTGAGCCAGATTATCTCCCATCCTTCTGGAAGTTCCTTCTTTTGTCTTGTCCATCTTCATTTTCCCTGTCCAAGGGGATCTCACAGTATGCATTTCGGTGGTGCTTTCTGGGATCTGTGGGACACTTCTGTGTAATTTTGCATCTCTGCAAGTAGACAAGGAGCACTGCAAACATGCAAACATTCAACCCTTTCATTCCTTTCTCTCAATAACATTCCTTTCTCTCAATATCGTTCTAGGAATGCCTCTCACTACTGAAAATGCTCAATGAGTGAATGGATCAATCTGCAAAACCTTTAGGATTACAAAGAGGTAATAGGGCAGCAGTCCTCTGCCTCAAAATACCAGTTCAAATCAGGAGGGAGCAAGGGGTGCTTATAAGAAATAAGGTGGAGGAAAAGTGAGCACATTGCACGTAGAAGGACGGAAGGACAACCTCAAAGATGTCCCAACCTGAATCTCTTGAGATCAACTTCAGCCAGTATTTTGAACACCTGCTTTTCTAAGGCTTTTCCTGTGGCCTTTTTTTTAAAGTTGAGATTTAATGCAGATTCGAATAAGTGATGTTCAAACTGCATGAGGATACGACTTGTATAGAGTCGTAATAAGTGAAGTGTACATATGGTAGCTGTAACTCTTCCTACTTACTTCCAGGCTTTCATTTCGGGTAATTTTTAAGTTAACTACTGTAGAAAGCATAACAATAATGTATTCTGTAGGTTGCCGCAGTAGACTATTTTCTTGTCTGTGTCTTGACTTGTATTTTCACACACATCCCCCTCTGTGGAAGTGCCAAGGAATGAATGAGGATTAATGACCATGGTTAGTAGAGAAGAATAATTACATTTCATTGAGTTTATCCTCAGTATGTTGGTAAGTCATGAGACAGGTCATTCAGTTGGGAACTAAAGCTGATGGCCATGTTACAACAGTCAATAATCTTGAAATACTCCTAAGTGGTGGGGCCCATGACTAACTTAGTCTTTGAAAATTAATTATAAAAAGAATTCTACATCAAAGAAATGTAGAACATCAAATCACTTATACTGAAAAATGCGTTTCACCCATGGATTGGTAGCACGGTGGTTCTCTTCATCTGTAGATCGTTTGCTCAGATACAGCTTCATGAAGATACAGCTTCATCTCAGATACAGCTTCTGTCTACTGTGCAGTGACCTGCATCTTATAAGCTGAATTTGTTCACTGTGTTTTATAATGAAGAGGGGCTTCTGGCACTGGTTTCAGTCTTTGCTGTGACAGTTTGGCAGAGAGAATGGATAATGCTGGTAACCATCACTTCCTGGTGTGCCTTAAGAAGATGGCTGTTGTATAAAAGGGTAAATGGGAGGATTCTGACACCAAGTGTGCAAAACAAAAGGTAAATACTGAATTGCATTAGACTGAAAATAAAATTCTCATTACTTCCTTTTGCTTGGATATACATGTTTGGCTGTATCTACTGGCCTGGCAGCCGCTGTGGGACCTGGAGTTATGCTGGTCATGCCTCAGTTTACAGGGGGAAAATGGAAGGTTGCATGTACCATTCTTTTCCTTTCCTGTTTCCTCTTGTCTGTATCCTGCTTTTTTTTGGAAAAGGATGGAGTTTTAGGGCACTTACGTCAGGTCTCAGCCCTTGCCTTGGAACCCTGGACTCAGAGTTGGCAGAACTTGTGAAACAAGTGCTTGGTCATAGAGCTGTGTTAGCTGTTTAGGTGCTGATCTCTAGCACCAATGCACATACTGTGGGTTGCGCACGGTGTTATGTTGCTGTCATTGCATTCTGTTTTGTTGCCTTTAGTTCACACTGTTCTGTAGCTGTTGCTCCCACTGTAGCATCTTGTTAAACATGACACATGTGAACATTCAGGCTGTTGTCCGTGTCTCTCTTCCAAATAGCTGCTCATCTCTTTTGGATAGATGTAAAGATAAGCAGCAGTTCTTTAAGAAATTAAAGAAACGTTTCATGGTATATTGTACTTTTTTTCAATTGTACACTCTAACTTCCTTAGAATACGCAATGAAACTATTATCAGCACCAACTTAATCTTAGTTAAAATTTACTAATCTATTGTAGCATTTCAGTGCATTGTTTAATGCACCCAAACATATGCTCATGACACTGCCTGTAATTTGAAACTCAGTCAGAAACTTTTCAGGCTCTATAATCTATGCAGAACATGTTCACAAAAGAAATATTTCCACAGCTCCATTTTAGAGAAATAGATAAATGGATCTTAAAAGATAAAAAAGGAGGAATATTGAGACAATTTGTATTGGAAGAGAGAACTGTATAGTATTTTCTAATTCAAAACTCCTTTCATGGAAGAACAAATGCTGTTGAACCTTTACTTATAAAACAAAAAAAACCTTCTCACAGAAACACTTCTTGTGCAGTCTTTTGACAAATATTAGTCAGGTGGAGAAGATTGAATGAAACAGGTTAATGTGTAGTGTGGGTAAAAAAACTGGGATTCTTCAGGACTAACACCTACTCTGAGAGCAAGCTGCCTACTTTCTGCTTTGTCATATTGTGTTTGTAAGTTATATTTGGTATCATTTTTGTTTCTTCTATTTTGTGACTTTCTCTTCAGTGATGACATTTTATCAGAAACAAGGTAAAAATGTTTATGACTGTATTATGACCTCTTTACACACTGGAAGGAATACAGGGAACACTCAGTTCCTTTCCAGTACACCAATTTAAAATATTTTTTTAAAGCTTAAAGTTTTTAATGCTTCGCTAATCTATTGGAGTAACTTTTAGTAATTGAAGCAGAATCTTGAGTCAATCAAGGTGCAGTGATAGCGATTCTGTGCAGTGCAGGATCCATGCACTCAACGATGACACCATGAAGTACCTTGTGATGCAGAAGGTGTTTTGGCAGATAATCAGGATGGGCTGAAACATGTATTAAATACTGTTTGGTATCAAGCAATAACATCTCTAGTGTGCTTTGTGTTGTCTGTAGACACATTATTAACAACAACTGAAAGATTATCAAATCTCAACCCCCTTGATTCTAATACATATTTTAAATACTGCTAATGCAATTCATTATTTTGAAAAACATGAAACAGACTTTTCAACATGCAGCAACAGTTTGGAAATATTCAAATACTTCTGTGTTTAGAGGCCTCTGTCGCCACAAAGAAAAACATGCTAATTTCAACCAGATCTTTGTGTTCTCAGCTGCAGTAGTAGCTGGGCATATACAAAGCTTTTCTCCCCCCAAGAGAGATTATAGGTGTGAATGACTCGTGGAAAACCATATTAATTTGCTGCCACAACCAGTTGAACTATAAAACGAGTATAGATAATACTGTGTTTTGTTTTCTTGCTTCTGCAGCAGCAGGTTTGCATTTTTCCTCCTAATTTCTTACAAAGAAAATAGCTTTCAGAGCTTTGGTTTTAGAACCTGTGGTAGAATTGCTTTCATGATCTCTTCCATTTTCTTGCTGCCATATATCTGGCAGTCAAGCGTGAGCCACTGAGGACTTTGTGGACTTCACTAAAGCCTTTGGCACTTACAACTGCCTTTAGGATGGTTATAATTAACCTTTCTGTTCTTCATAAAGTATTTTCTCAAATTTTTTTCCCCTTGGAAAACAGAACAACTTATTTTTTAAATGGATGTTTGTCATTTTTGTGAAATATTGTTGTTTCAATTAATCTAATGGTCAAGATTTGGTCACAATTGTACTGTGAGAACGTAAAAGATTCACACTTCATACCAACGTGGAGGTGTGAGCAGTTGTGAGTTGATTCATTCCTGAGAGAAACAATCTATAGTTAAGGTATGGCTTTGTTTCAAATCTAATTGCAACTAAATTTCAGTTAGTTTTCATTTGATTCCGGTAACACATCCTGTTCAGGTTCAGTTCAGGTTGAAAGAGGGGTTTCAATGGAGCCCTGGAACAGACTTTACTCACAGACTTCTACATCTTTCCCGAAGGAGCTGGCTTGCTGCTCTCCTTTAGGGATCTGCCTTGAACATAATGCTTATCATGCCTTTGCAGTGATGCCCATATAGCAAGCATTTGCTGTTTACATTAACAAGCCTTTTCAGAAATAATTTTCCCTTGCCTTGTATTGTGGTACTGAGTTGCAAGCACCTGGTGTAATATCCTATATCAGCAGCCAAAGTCTCAAATGTGAATTTTTATCCCTGATTTTTATTTCAGGTGTGCAATTCAGTGTGGTCATTGTGGGCAATGCAATGTCTTTTCTTTCTTTTTTTTGGCTTGTCACGTGTTATGACCAGATTTCCTCAGGATGAGCTATACACTGAAAACAAGATTTCATTAACATTGGTTTACGCTCTCCTGCAAAAGCTTATTTTTTTGATTGAGCTTTCCCTTTAGTTCTGTCAGTATTGAAGGAACTTGGAAGGACAGACTGTTATAAGAAGTGACAGAGTGGTCACCCTCAGTGGTCACTAGGAGTTTGATGTCTGGCAGATTGGGAATACTTCCAATGGCATCTCTGCCATTTTAACTGCCCTAGCTGCGGCCTTCGTGATGAGCAGCTGGGAAGCTTTAAACCACGGGCGGAGCCACAGCCCTGTATTTCAGAACTCCCTTGTGATAAAAGGAGCTGGGACTGAGCAGCCAGGCTGGGCCCTCTCATGGCAGGGGACAAAAAGCAGGGTGCCCAGGAAGTCCCCACTCCCTTCCCAGCCCTTGGTGTGGGTTGAGGGGTAGCTTGCTTTCTTTCTACCATTTTGAGAATATGTATTTTTTCTTGTTTTGGGCACAATAAGAAAACGCAAAACTACCACACATTAATGTAATTCTTTTGCCTCTGTAGTGAAATTAGAGTTTACCATTTGTATCTTGGCCTTGGGAAGAGAAGTGTAGGAAATTCATCAGACCTTATCACGTTATGGGTTAGCCCAAGTGAGACAGACTTGCTGTAGCCAAGCTGCCTCTCTGTCTGTTCTGTGGCAGGGAGTATTCCTCTTACTCCTCTTGCTCTCAAGAAAAGGGAATCTGTAATCTGTGAGGCTTCTTTTAAAGCACTGTGAAGTCATTTTACTAAAGAGAATGGATAGTGATGAAGACAAAGGAAGAAAATCAGTGTTAAGTATGTTTCTTATTTTTTTTTTATCATAACCACACAGAATTTCAATGGCTTTTCAAACCTTGGAACTTCTTAGGGAAAAATCTCCGGGTTCAACATAGATTTACATGGGATTTCAAAATCGTTCATTTGAACCCTTGAACTTTGAGATTTGACGTCAAAGTTTGGCAGAAAAGTAATTTCTTAAGAGTAAAGATTTGGTTTGGTTCTTTCTTTCAAAGACATTGAGTTAGAACTTTTATAGCTTAGGTTCATCTTTCCTCAAGCAATGCTGAACAGATGGCAGTGGCTGCAATACAAAAAAAAAAATCAAAGAAACTCCTAAACGAAACAAACCCCCCCAAACAAACAAACAAAATATGTAAAAATGAAAAAGTCTGGCATTTGTGTGAGAAGTCCATGTACCTCATTTGGAAAGCCTTTTTACTCCAGAAGGTTGCTACAACTAACTTTGCCTTGGTCTCAGTGGTTAAATTCCACAAAAGTAGAATAGTTTTTGTAATTGGTTGCAAAATCATGGCTGAGTGTTCCTCCTGAGGCTCCAGATTTACTAAGCTCAGAAAATACTCTGAAATTTGGTTTGATCACCTTCATTGTTTTATGAAGCCAGTGCATGCTATGTACGATTTTATTTCTTACTTGTGGCACATTCCGTGTTCCACTGCATGATCTTTTTGTCCTTTAACACAGAAGTGTGAAACCTGTCTCTAGATGACCCATTGAACTCTATGTCATGGTTTGTGTTTGTAATGATTTCTCTTTGTGAAATTCAGTCAAGACTTCATACTTTCTGAAGTTCTGTCAGAGATGGAGGCAGTGAGTTTATGCTTTCTATGGAGAAAACTCCTTCCTGACCATAACAAATAAAAGCTTGTAAATACAAAGAAAGCAAATTTTTCTTGTGTCTCTTTGTGAAAGAGGGAGAATATGATTCTGTAAAGCATTTGTATCTTCTGGAAAGCTTCTTTACAGTCTTGAAGCTATGAACTTCTAAACATATTTTTCTTACTATTGCTTACATTTTTTTTTTGAATAATGTGTTTTAATGATCATCAATTCCTTTTCAGAGAGATTTACACTGCTCAGAGCAATAACTGTACCATGATCAGTCTTCTGTTAAAACTCTCTGACCTGGTTTCAGCCACGAAATGTGTAGATCCTTGAACCAATACTGTAGGGGCTATGTGGAACTTGTGGATGCTAAGAACTTCTGTGATTGTTCAGGAAAGTTTAGGACGCCTCTTGTTTAGAAATTATGAATGTTTTGTACCAGATATCTTTCACACCATATACTCTTAAAGGTTATGAATATTGTTGTTTCTGGGAAGTTGAGCTCTGGCTCTTCAAAGCAGAAGCTGAGGGTAAAGAACGTTACTGACAGATTTGATTGTTAACAAGATTAATGGCTGCCACTTCTACTTGAAATACTAATATATACATCCTGCTTGGTGGAAGGAATAGGTAGATGGAGAACTTCACCTCTGAAAGGACTGTTTTATGTGGTGTGAAGTTTGCCTAGAAGTGAGACCGAATGCTCCCTGTACCTTTTGTCAGGGTGACACATAGAGCTATCCTTACTAGTGTGTCTCTTGCAGCTTTCCCTCTTGAAAGTTTGATTACTCCATCAGAAGTAAAAATGCAATATAAGAGTAGATCTCATTTTGACTAAAGGGGAATTATATTTCCATTTTGCACGAGAAACTGAACTGTGGAAATGTACATGGATTTTCTGTTTCAAATGAACAGTAGTAATAATAATAATTTTTCCTGACTTAACCTTTTTGTGTGGTTTTTCTCTCTGTTCTCCAAATATTTTAGATCATTAGGATTCCAAATATAAGTATTATTTGAATAAGATTTTGATCCATTTTCCAGTTTACTTATTCTTTCCATTCATCAAGAGTTTTGAGGAATAGATGGGAATATATGGGAAGAGTCAACTTTAGCACACTATGCAGAGAGGAAAAAATGTATCACTGTTTTCAAATTCAAGTAAACAGGTTTTTTTTTCATCTCTAATAACTGCTCTTGGCATAGAATACAGACTTCTCTCATTCATAAGCTGCTATGGCTCTGAAAGATTTGATGCTTTTGATTAGAACAAAGGTGCAATCCAGTATTATTTTACCTCTCTGGATTTCCAAAGACATGTGGCTTCTGGAAGTGACACTGATAGTGGTTTGGGAGTGAGTGCTTTGGTCTGCTTTAAATGTGTGTGATTTCCATTCTGAAGTGCAGCACAAAACAAAAAAGCACTGAAATCTTAATCGGTGACATTTTCCTCTGTGTCAACAGCTGTGTTCCTTCAACTCCTCTCCTTCCGTAGGAATCTCAGTAGGATGCCAGGATGCCCTGCCGGTTGTACAGAAACCATAGACACATTGTCTGTTGCATTAAGAGGCAACTAATGTGTCATTGGCTGCAGTTTTAAACTTCTGGTTGCCATTTGGAAATATCCAGCTATTTTCAAAGTTGTAATGAAATTAATTCAATTTCTTTTTTTTAAGTATATGAGAGAGCCAGTGTGTCTATTACTGTGTTTATAAAGAAAGGCTTGTTTGTGTAGATATAATTTTTTTTGAGTGTTTACATCTTACTGTGACATTTACCTTATTTTTGTATGTGGGAACAAAGTGATGTATCATTACTTTACACTTCTCTTTAGGTGTTCAAGGGCATAGTAGGGTCTCGGGAGAAGACTTAAAAAAACAAAAAACCAACCCACAATCCCCCCAACAACTCTTAACTGTATTTTATTTGCATTCCAGAAATGTAAAACTGGGCTTGGCCATGTTGTTCTAGCTTGGATGCTACTTTGTGTCCATGGCTCTGTTAACTATGCTGGATTTGGCAATCTGGCTTGTCAGAATTCTCTCTCCAGAAAGGTGTGACTAGCAATAACCTTTCATATGCACTGTATAACAAAATCTAATTTGCAAATAACCTGATTTTGTATGGAGACTGTAAATTGGTTGGCTACAATCTTCATGGTAAGGATGGCTTACAGGGCCTGAAAGCACAGGAGGCCAGGGATGTATATTGTCTCAAGAGCTCCTAAAGTCATATAAACTTCCTCTTCCACAAAACCAGTCATGGTGGTTTTCAGTGTGGTGTCAAGGTGATACTCTGGTAGAAGCTTGAACGTGTCTAAAGAACACTGGGACTGACCTTTACTGATCTTGAACCTATCACAAGAGATGAACAGAATTCAGGATGTACTGTTCATGGAAAATCTGAAACATTCCTACAGAGGGAAGATTCTTAATTAGGGGTCATCCCTCTGAGCCAGCCAATTTGGGAATGCAATAGCTGCATCCTATGGTGACTTTTTGCATGATGCTTCTGGTAAGTCTCCTGGGCATTAAATCTGGAATATGCAATCACTTAGTCAATGTTTCTCTATTGCCATTTCTTAAAATCATCTACATCTATCTCTATCTTTCCTCTCTCTGTAGAGATGGTCTTCATACTATAAATGTAGATCAGAAGTTTGTTAGCTGTGACACTTCACTCTGGTTGAAGCTATTAATATTCTCTGTTCTAGTATATTCAGTGATGCTGTATACCACAGCAACTCAGCCTAGCCTTTTCCCTAATTGAATGTCCTCTAGTTACTGCCTTCAAATCTTGGCTGAGTTTCCTCATTGTCATGCAAAATGCACTTTTGTATTTATTTTGTTTACATTGTTTTATCTGAAAGAACTCTAGCATGCAGAGAACTCCATGTCATCACACTGACATCTAACCCTTTGTGCAACAGCTCCATGGCATTGTTGACAAATGGTTTTACTTCTGAAGGCAGAGTGTAAGAGAGAAGCAGAGATGCGTATAGAAGGGAAAAGTGTATGTGGAGACAAATATAGGATGAAGCTAAAACCACATGGTATTAGAGAGTGAGAAATACAAGAGTGAGTCACTGACAAGAGAGCACTGATCTGGACGTGCAGGTAATTGAAGACAGACAAAAGGATGGTTTCAAGCACAGTTTTATTAGGTTAATAGACCAGGCATATTTCTGATAGGTCCAACATGGTGTTAAGGATTCTTACCACATAACTTGTAACTCAAGATTGCCCTTCTTTGGCTTACCCACAGGATTTAGCTTGTAACCTGAGCAAAAGTCGGAATGTAAAGACTGTGGCCTAAAATAGCACAAAATCTAATTTTGTTGCTTAACCAAAGTTATACTTTAAACTGCAGACACAGTGGAAAGTACAGGTAGTGGAAAAGCAGAGTAACAAATGAGGAAATCTCAGGTAATGGTATTTTTATTTCACCTCTATATGGATGTGCTTGAAGCAAAATCTGGTACTAGCTAAAAACTAGATCATATGACTGAATAGTAAACTAAATAATGCTTAAGTAGGGCACGCTACTCGGACAAAATATTTGTGGATAGTTGATTAAAAAAGTGACTCATGGATTCCAGTGCTTTATTAACAATATAAAATGGCTAACTAGGAGAGAAATCAGGGTATCTTATAAACGATGTTTTCCAAAGTCTGATTTTTGCCATTTCAAAGGTACTTGCTGAACTTCATATTTGTTTTAGTTTCTGTTAATTAGGGAAGCAGATAATAAAAAAAAATGCTTGCATTATAAGTCCTACAGATTCATGTGCAGTCTTAAAAATATTGTACTTTGGCTCTTCAGAACCAGAACTCATAAATTGGAGTGTTTATTAAAGTATAAAAGATAGATTTGCAAGCTCAGTCTTTAGGGGTCCTTCCACATTTATATTATAAAAGTTAGGAAAGACTGAAACTCAAACTTTCAAAACCCTTAACTGTTGTTCCTTCTGTAGACTCAAAGTCTCTCAGGAAAATACTCTATCTCCTTCTTCTCAGAGAAGATTTTATGGATTTTGTTTTGGTTATTTATTTTAATCATACTGGATACTGACTCATGGTAGAATAGAAAAATTTAGATTATTAAGAATAGATAAAGTTAGATTAGTGGCATGAATAATTCTTAAACAACCAAGTACCATGTTTCAAAGTCCCAAAATCTGTGAACCTCCCTGCTAGCGATTAACTGATGACATGATTTTGTGATTATTTTTGTTTCAGAGTGTTCCAGTGGAAGAAATTATTCTTGATCATTAAAGCAGGGGTTGGGTTAGTTTAGATGGTGTTAAGAAGTTGTGTTGTTTTTGATGAAGGAAAAAAATAAAAATACAAGCAAACAGATCCACCCCCTACATTCTTAGAGCTGGATAGTCAGAGCCTATGTCTACATTAGAGAACCTGGAAGTGGTTTTAGAGTTTGTAGATCCATTTAGGTTACTTGGGCAAGTCCCTTCTTCCTGGTTCACCACCACCCTGATATCTGAGGGAGAAAACCATGGCCAAGAAATCTAAATGGAAGTTGTAGTGCCTTATAAATGATGCCCTCCCCAGAGTGCCTTGGCTACAGGACCCCCACGCTCTGCCCTGGGAAATGCTTAAGCTGGGGTGGTATGTTCGCTAGGCAGTCGTGTTCCCTAGAATGACATCTGGTGACAAAGATTCACCATGAAAGTAATGACTTTCTTTTCCCAAGTACCAAGTGTAAAACATGATTTTATGCCTGATACCGTTCTCAGGAAAACATTAATTCTGTTTGTACTGCTTTGCTTTCATCTCTTTACAGCCATGGTTCAGCTTCATGATGTGACACACATTGCTCTGGTGTGGGCTGCACACAAGTGGTGTGCTGGGCTTTTATGTTAAGCAGTTACGTAGCACCAGACTTACCTTATGGTCTTTGTTAAGAAGGAATTCCTTGAGAGATCACTGCCCAAGGAAGTGTGAAGAGCGTAGACCTGTATGGGAGCTGTATGAGTGTGAGATGGCTTGACCTTCCCAGATAGTCATTCTGTGCTGCCTTAGGATGAGTGGAATAGAATGGGACAGATCTGAAAGAAGAGGGTGCCTCAGTCAAAGGATAAGTAAATTATTGGTAGATAAAATGCTGTGGAACTTTGTGTCTCAATTTGATATACAGGCACATTAAGTGCAGAGATCTGGGTCTAGCAAATGCCAAGCCTTCCTTTACTAATCAGTAATGTGACAAATACTGTTTCCCAGAGAAACTGAACATATTGTCAAGATTATTTTGACTTTCTTTTAAAAAGGCACTTCTGGCTGCCTGTCTGCCTCTAGCCTGCCTATTATTTACCCTTTTCTGGGGTGAACAAGGAACATTTAGTGAACATTCTGGTTTCCTTTCAAACAATAAATGAACTACCGCAGGTGAACCTGGCTAAATGTCCGTGATCTGCTATAATAATTGTAGGAGGGTTTAAGCATTCAACTGGTAATCTTTACAGGCTCTAAAATCCTAATTCATTACTCATAATCTCCAACTTGTGAAGTCTTTGAGATTCCAAAAACTCAGAAGGTGGTTTCTGGTGTGAATGGCAGATTATTCATTAACACAAGATGTGTTATCCTGGTTGACATTCAGTTATAGTTTAATTGTTGGATATTATTTCAGGTATAAACATATGAAAGATTAACTTTTACAAAGGGCTTGAGATTTCCTTGTTAATTTTGTGCTTTGTGTGCAAAAAGAATCTTTTCTAGAAGCTTTAATGCTAACCTTACAAATGGAAGTTCCATGAAGAACTGTTGCCACTCAGTTCAATCATTTGCAGTGTTGCTTTGAAGAGATTGTTTGGACCACATTCATCCCCACTGGAAAACTTACTGAGGCCATTAAATGAGGAATAGGGCCCCTAGTTCTTGTTCAGGTTTGCTAAGGAATGGTGCCATATGGGGCAGTATGCCACCAATATGATTTAAAATGCATTTGAACCAGAGCAGGGAAAATAAAAATTCTTACAGTTGCAAACTGTGATTGTGAATGTTGCTGAATGTATGGGTCTCTAGATTTGAAAAGAATTCAATGTATTCCCTGTGGCTTAAACTGTTCTCTTAAACTTTCCTAATCCTTTCTTATCCCTTTGGTCTGAAATAGAATAAATTTTATCTGAATGAAAGCGATTTGTCTCTAGCATAATAATAATATTAATTAAAAAAATCATTCTTTCTGTAGAGAGGGCTGAGGCTTTATGTTTTTGTGTTGTCCAGATTTTGAATTTGTGATAACTTAACTTCTCCCCCCCTCATTTTTTTATTTCCTTTTTCTTCTCTTTTAGGACCTTCTTTTAGGCTTCCTGAGCTTATTCCAATGTACTTTTACAGCTTGTGTCTGTGTGTATGGTTAAGAAGATGATAAACTGGAAGAGAGAGAGAAGAGGGATATGTATCAATTGTCATAAATTAGTGGTCTAAGGTGCTCTAAACTGTGAATATCGTCCTCAAACCAAAAATGTATCCACAGTTATTAATAAAGGAAATCTTTAGAAGTGCTTTTATCCGTAGCTGGTCCAAAGTGTGACATCTGGTGCAGCATTCTCTTAAACACACTGTACTGCTGCATCAAATGTATTTAATGTATTTAAAGCACTTATAAGTTTGTCTTTGACTCTTTGGTCATACTCCACCCCAATATGTTATGCAATTGTTTGTGAAGGGGTCCAGTGTTTGTACCTGAAGAAATCTTTGGCCCTTGCATGATGTATTTCTTTGCGTGCAACAGGGCTTCCTGATATCTGCTTCAAATCAAATTTTTACTTGTAATATTCATATGTGCCCCCTTGTCCTGTCGTGTATTAAACTGAAAATAATTTTTGAATAGACATCCCTATCATGTAGGATTTAGTGTACTTTTCATAAATGCCATCTGGATTTGATCCTGCTGTAGAGAGGCAGGATGCTTTGTTTCTTGACAAAGTTTTCTATCAGAAACACTGTCAGGAAGGAGTCCGTGGGCCTTTCTTCCTTTCAAACCTGAGATAACGCTCTGTCTGTCTACAGCTTTACTTCACAGGCTTTTTAAAAGTCAGAAATCCACAACCACAAAAGGCTTGTATAGTCTAACTAGCTCAGGAAGGGGTTTCAGGAATGGTGCTGCAGACTTTCATTTATAGAGTCTGCAGAGCTGTAGCGGGCAGTTTGCCAGAGCAGCAAATTAACATTATTTAACATTTCTGAAACTTTTAATTAAGCTTGTTTTAGGCTTGCAGGCAAACTGGAGCATATATTCCCATCCCCCATTTAAGAATGTTCTTGGCTTCTGGATGAGCTTTCCTAAGTGGTCCCAGCTCTTATAATAATGTCATCCTAATGAGCTGTGCAAAACATGGTGTGTTTTGTTCTTGGGATTTCATGTGCAGCAATTTTGCTTTCAGTCCACGTGGGTCTGCACCCCATGATTTTTATTTTGAGTTTCAGGTTCAGTGGGGGGAGGAAAAATAGAAAAAGCAGCATTTCACAGGGGTTTATGTGGGTTCCATAAACTGGCCCATATCCTTTCTAAAGACGTGTGAATCTTAGTTAACCTTTTACAAAAAATTTTGTATTTGTAAAGAAATTCAAAAGGGTCACATTGTGTAGTTTATGGCTTCATTGTGAACATTTTTTACAGCTGCAATTCTTCCTTCTGAATGTTATATTATGGCTGTTGCTCTTGCTATATGGCTAAGGTAACAAAATGGTTCCCCTTTTAAAGCCCTGTGTGCAGCTGGCTTGTGAAACATTCAGTTTTGCAGATGAATTGTTCTATATCTTGGACTGTGGCTACACATACATTTTTTTGGAAGGGTTGAGCAAAAACGTACAAGTTCAATCACTTGTATGACAGTGAGAAGGAAAACCCAAGTCCAACCTTGAGAGCAACTAAGGTTGGAAAGCTACTTTTACAAGGAAGTACTTTATACTCTAAAAGAAGTGTGTGAGTATGCTTCAGAGGGGTTATTTCTGGTTAAATTATAAGTCAAATCCAGGCAAACCTGGAAAATGCACCTGTGGAGTGAGAGTGAACAGAAAGGCTCCAAGCCTTTCTGGATATTTTCCTAATCTTTAATAAAGCTATGACTTAGTAAAGGAGGAGCTCCTCATGTTACATCCTTCAGCAAAGTAATCTGTTACTTAAGAAAGGTGCAGGGAGCAATAAACATAGGGTAGTTTTTTTTCTTGTTCAGAACATGAAGGATTGTCAAAGCTGAAGCTTTTCAAATGTTTCTGAGTCAAAGTAGGGTCCAACTGGAAATGTTTCAGTCAAAGGAAGAATTGCATATGGAGGAAAACAGATGAGATTCTGCTCCCTCCTGTCTCATTCTGGGCATGGATTTCTAGTGTATAAAAGATCCAATTCCAATCCTTTTTCTAAAGAATATGTAATTGATAAAAAAAGTAGAGAAGCTCCAACAGAAGCAACTAGAGTTTGTTTTCAACATAGTGAATTTCTTGAAGATGATCAGCTTGCTTGTGGAAGAGCAGTGGTGGTCTGCATAAGAAGCCTTTTCAAGGAGTGGCCCCAGTAATGGGCTGCTTATGAATGTGCTTGGAAAGACTGGAAAAGTCTGTTCATTCCTTGTAATAACGAAATACACATTTCTGGAATCTGGTTTGCTGAGTGGTACAGAAGTATCGTTTAGGCTGTGAGGACTGTTCTTTCTTCACTTTATATCTAGAAACAGTGTTTGTGATGGGAAGCTTACTTTGTGTTCCAGCCTATGTTTTCATTCCAATTTTATTGTGGTTCTTTGGATGATATAACTTAAGAACTATGAATGTAACAGTTAGTGTGTTGAATAGTTTAGCAGCAGTTCTTGTTTAAAAAAAAAATAAAAATAGTTGTCACACAAAGTACATGGGACTCTTCTGCCTGGTGAAACTCAGCTGGATGTCATACTGAGACTTTAAAAGTTTCATTAGCAACTTATGGTCTGATAATAGAGACTGTAAGTTAGCAAAATATGCAACTAAGAACAGTATTTTGATAATTTTTTACATAATTTCTAAAAACTGAAGAACATTAATGTTTTGCTGTCTTGATTAATGTAAAAATTAGTAATTAAGGGGCTGATGGAGCTTGTAGTGTCTTCTACTAGCTGAATTGATGCCAGCCTGATCTATGTTCTAGTTGCTGCATATGTTTTAAATAGGTAGTTCCAGGTTGGCTGATCTGCACACATACATATTTGTCATTTGATAGTGCATAATAAAGGTATACTTTTTGTACAAATGGGCTTTTCAATCTGTAATTAGTAAAATGAGAAATGCACGAGAATGCCACATACTTGGTTCTTTCAACAACTTTTCCATATTTCAGGATGAGATGATACTTTTCCAGGAAATTTTGCAAGAATTCTTTGTATGAAGTGATGAAGTAGCAGCTTCCTGGTCTCATGCTGTAAAATTCTTAGCCATTAATATTTACAGCACTCTGGTAACTAGCAATGTAAAGTTTTCAGTATTAATTCAGTTTCACTGGAGCAGTTATTGTTTATGTTGTGGTGATGGTAGAATGTATTATACATGTCTCTGTTTAATGGATGGGATAAATGGCTTCAGCTTGGCCCGCAAATATAAACCATCCTAATTTGAGAGCAGTCCTGTAAAAGAGGAATGCATGCCTCATATTAGGTCAAAGCATTTGTAAGGAATGTGTCCAAGACACCTGCAGAAAATTAAAGCCTTTACTCCCCTTGTACACAAAAATTTCAAGAGGTAATTACCTTCAGTGTGAAACATAATACGGCTCCCATTAGATGGAACACATGGAGTGAAAATTGAATAGATGTCGGGAGTACTTCTGAGAATTAGTAGGGCTGTTGAAAGCAGTAATAGGAGTGTTTTCTTTGCCTTTGTGCACAACTATCCCTATCCTTATCTTTTGGAGTTTATGATGAGGCTATTGTCATTCGGCTCAGCAGACAAACATGGACTTCCTCCGACTCACTGTCTCCGGCTAGCTGCTTTGTTTCTGTGGAGCTGGCTGCTGCCTTTAGAGGCTCCCACTTCTCCTCTCAGCCTGCCCGACTCCTTTGCACTCAGTTCCTGGTCTCTGTGCCAAGTGCTGGCAAGGAAGTCTCTACTTCTCTGTGACTGCAAGGATGAGAGTGACAAAGTGGGGCTGCTGGGTTCAACATCTCACTTTGTTAAGCTGTTCTTTTACCCTTCAGGGAACTTCCTCTGTGGAGATGGAGCTGAAAGTTAAGATTTCATGCTTTGTTCTGGCAGCTGAGCCACAAATATCCAGTTTCCTCTCTTATTGTTTGACATTTTGTTTATGTCTCTGTTACAGAAATAGAGCAAACAGTCTTTGTGTGCAGGTTTTCTGCTCCCTCTAACTACTGAATGACAATCAGGTTCTGATTTGGAGCTTGCACTGGTATTTCCTCTGTTTCTGCTAGTTTTGAAGATCCCTGCCAAGTGGTTAAATTGTGTGCCTGCATAGCTGTAGTGACTGCTTACTACAGGTTTTGTAGCTATTTCAGTTCCATCTGATGGTTGTCAGGTAAACAAGGTGTGAGATCTGCAAGCAGCCTTTGGCACTCAGAGAGTACTTGGAGAGGCAGATGGTGCCTTGGCTAATGGGACATTGTAATAGGGATGTCTTGACATGCAACCTTCTGGGCCACATTGGCTCTATTCCAGAGCTATTCATTGTAATTGCTTAGACTTCTGCTTGGTTTGAGTGTTAAGACCTATTTAAACATGAATGGAAATATCTAGCCTGCAGTAGTGACCATAAGTTTGCCTGAAATGCTTCAAGCTGCAGTGAACTTGTGGAAGGGTTTATCCATTAATTCAGGGCTGTTTTCAGCGACTCTATTGTAGAGTTAATCGTCAGTTTGCAGCCTTGTCGAATGGAGTTTGAATTGTTCCCAAGCCTCCCAGGAGGGAGATACAATTTCAGATGTCACAGAAATACCTCAGGCTCTGTCCCCCAAGGAATGAACTCCTATGGTTTAATATGTAGTGGCATATTGTTGACTGTGTTTGGGATGGGTGAAATTCAGGATCCATCCAAGCCTTCGACTACCTAAATAAGAGAGTAACAATCCTATGATGCTCCTTTGTTTTTTTCCTTCTCTCTACTCTTTCTTCCCTACAATGTAAATTATTTGTCTCAAGGGATGGGAACAAGGTGGGAGTCCTCGTGTACAGTACTTCATGCTTTTTTGGCCAGACTTATGGCAAGCTATGATCTGTCCTTTTGCCAGCATTAAATGGAATAGTCAAGATTCCTGCTTCTGCCAGTTCAGAAATAAGTCAATAAAATAACTGCACTGTCTCAAAATGCATTTCTTGTTCTACTGCTAACAGTGACTGCATAATTTGCATAATTTGCATTTAATAATTACTAGATAAAACCTAGTTCATTTGTGAGCAAAAAAACTTGGTTTTGCCAAGTCAGTCTTACAAGCTAAGCATGGAATTGGAAAGCTAGATGCTGGTCTTTTTGTGTGTGTTGCTCTCACTGGTAATCTCCAAATTATGCCTACTGTATATATAGAATACAATGTATGTATGTATAGAATACAATGTGGCATGTATGGCAGCTCTTGTACAAATCAATCCCCTGTTAGAACAAATAGTTTTTTAATGTGTAAGTTCAATAAATGATAACAATCCACAGTTTCATTTCAGTCTGTAGTTCTTCCCTCAAAACTTCTGAGCTACTTTGATTCATATCTTGATTTTTATTATGGACTTCTTTTTTCTCTGTGAAATTAGAGACTCAGACACTTATTACACTTGTAATTCAGCATTTCCTTTTAAATAGTGGTTTAAAGATCAAAAGAGCTGTGAGCCTGTGTTGTCTGTATTTTTCCGGAATGGGAAACTTCCCTTACACTGCTTTAACTGTCAGCTTTTCCTGTCCTTTTCTTACCCTTACTTCATTTCAATATAACTGTGCTTGTATTTAATTTAGATGGTAACATTGCTTGTATAGTTGCCTATGGTTTTGACAAGCATTATGGGTGCTGTAAATGTGATATACATCAATTAGAATCAAGCTGGATTCTGAAATTTTAGTACAGATTCGAACTTGAATGTTTCTCAGGTTCTAGGAAGTTTTGGGAAGAACAAAGTCAAGTGGTTTTGGGCTTCTGGTTACTTTTCTATGTGATTGGGTTTTTTTCCTTGTTAATCACTGTTTGTCTGAATGTGGCTAAATAGCAATTCAGCTGCCCTTCTGGTCTGTATTCTGATCCTAAAGTAGATTATTAGAGGTGGGGTTTTGCCTCCTTATATTTTATTGTGTAGCTTAGAAAAGGTTATGTTTAAAATTTTAACATGGTTATTACTTGCAATTGTGGGGATACTCTTTGGGTTTTTAAGTCTCTGAGCAGATCTATGATGAAAAGTTAGTTTAAAATAAAGAAAATGGTGTTTGGACTGCACTACATGCTCTAACTGTTGTAACCATTCATAAATGTATTCTTGCAGTTGAAAAGTTGTCATCTGGGAATATCCAGAGCTGCCTGTACTATGATTGGGTTTTTAACTTAAAATAAAGACCTGAGTTCACAAAAAGCTTTAAAAGTATGAAGTTTTTCCTGTGCATCAAGTAGAATTATTTTATTTTCATTAGATGGTGTGACCCTGTTTTTCCTTATAACAATGGTAATACTCTGATTTGTACCTAAAGTAGCAAGGTAGGATGAAAACTGCCTGGGGCAGCTCCTGTGATTCTTCTGACCTTCAGCAGCCCAGCAACATCTTGTTCTTCTGGACCACTGAGACACCAAGGCTCTTTACTTCTCATGTTATTATTTATATATCTGGTAATCAGTGCTCAAACAGTTTATTGGAGGTAGTTGAACTAGATTACCCTACCCCAGCTAATCCAGAAAAACAAAATTGCTTCTCCCTTTCAGCTGTGGTTATGGGGAAATGTTCTTTCTCTGTTTGAATGAATACCTGCTGTGTTATAGAACAGCTCAGGTAGTGTTGCAGTGTGTGCAGTTCCCACCTTGGAAGCAGTCTTTGAATACTTTCCATGAGCATCCAGTTCACAGCAAAACATGAGGCTCATGTGATTAACATGGGTATGGATAGGTCATTGCTGGAGGTGGCTGCTCTCCCTGCAATACCTCTAGAATTTTTCCTTCACCTGTAACTACTTCTGCTTTATAAACTTCTTAAAAAGATACTGGTGTAGTATCCAGCAGAACAAGGCACTTACCTGGGTTCTAGAAAGACAGTCATACAAATAATAATGAACCCTAAAACATAACCTTGAGAAGGAATAAGTGTTGGCTAGGACAAATTTTCCTCTCTGGATCTTAGACAGGTGCCATCCTAACGAAAACTCCAGAAGTGATGGGAGATGGAAGAATCATTTCAAAATCTAATGTAAGAACCAAATGGCTGCAGTTTAGTGTTACTTCATAAATTGGAAAGTTAAAAGTGATCCTAATAGCTGAATTAGTGAGCAAACAAAATGCTGGTCAAAGGTGCATAATAAAATTAATTTAGTTATACAGTTTTCCATGGGAACTTGAAAGAATTTTGTGGATATGATTTGTTTTTGTGCATATGATTTATTTTTGCGCATACAGGTATGTGCATGTCCTTTAGCTTTTCAATATGGTACCTTTCCAGCAAAGGAATAAAAAGCAATTTTGATAAATAGAATTTTCAGGGGTATAATGTGTAAACCATTTGAGTGCAAGATGTCTTAATTACTCTTACAGGATCTACAAAAACCAGAACATTTTGCCCAAGAACTGATTTGCATCTCACGACTGAGCACTTTCTGAGTCTGTCCTGGTCATTTGCCCTAGCATGGAGACATTGACATTCCAAATAATATGAAAATTTCAAAGTCAGTTTTAGAATATATGGAGAGAGCTGAAGATGGAACTTTCTAAGTTGTTTTTTATTTGTGGCATGCCAGCGTTTTGCTACTGGCAATGTTACTATACTTTTTGTGGTTGTTTTGAACAGCTTTCAGAATAACACACAAGATTTCCGCGTGTAGATATATGCATATAGTTATGGTGTTTGTGCTTATTTATGTGCCATGCGTCAGAAAACAGACATTCCTCCCATAAAAGCCATTCACTTTTCATACTCTTTTCCATCTTTTGTTACTGTTTGTTTTGAATGGTTCAATTGCTTTTACCTGAGTGTTGTGTTGATTGTTCTCATTATACAATTTTTTAAAAAAAGAAAGGCATAGGGAGAGACCTTCTAGACATCTGTTTTAAATTAAATTTAAATTAAATTTAATTGCTTTAATTTCCCTGTATGCCATCTTCTATCCATCATTTGTGCTAATCCTCAAACAGTCAACATATGCAGGATTTCATACACTGTCTTGTAGGCACATCTTTAGCTTGTCTTTTCAACTAGGTCATAAACATATTTGCTTTAACATATCCTTATACTGTGCTTCTTGGGTTTTAAATCCAGAATCAAAGGCACAGTGTCCTTCGAGTGTCATTTCAATGTGTTCAGCATCTTTAAAAAAAATACAAGTTAAACAAGCCCAGCTGGCAGTTCACAGGCTATGTTTGGTCATTCTTTCTACTCAGATTAACAGGGCTGACTCTTAGATGCAATTGTAATTGTGTAAATCCACAAAAACTCGAAATTGTCATTCTGATGGTTTCAGAAGAAAAGCGTTTTTATATCAATGGCATTGTCTGGTTTTGATGTTCCTTAAAATTTTCTCCCCTTCCATAGCCATGATGAATAGAAGATAAGTAAAAGGTTAGGCAGCATTATGCAGTAATCCATGCAACAAACTGTCCTTTTTAGATCTGTTCTGAACTGATTAGTTGTCTAATTCTGTTTTAAGGAGAGGCTTTTATTTCAAAATGGCAAAAATATCTGAGTCGTGATTCTGTGGTCTTCTGTAAGAAGATAGTACTTTTATAAATAAATAGCTTGGTTGTTTTTATCTTATTGGAGAGAGGTACTATAATAATGGCCAGTCTTCGCGAGCGAAGATTTGGGAAAGGTCATTAACCCTTCAAGCCTGCGCAGTGGATTTTTTTTAGGTGAGACACAGCTTGCGCTGAACTGAGCCCACCCTTTAATCCTGAGGTTCATCTGCCGGGGCCAAGCAAACTTGGACAGTGGCAGTGAGGGTCTCAGAACGTAGGTTTGTTTAGAGTGACCTTCTCTTAGATGGATTGCCTCACAGGGCTAACGAGCTCCATCTGCCCGGGGGGCTGGGAATCGAACCCAGGTCGCAGCGGTGAGAGTCCTGCACCCTAACCACTAGACCACCAGAGGCCCCTTATGTAATCAATCAACTTACTTGTCCGGAGAGAGGTACTAAAGTTGGGACATATGATAATGTCTAAGCATAAAATAAAGTCACTGGAACACAATGCTCTAATTACCCAGGAGAGGACAAATTTGGCCGCACACAGACCATAAGATGTAGGTGCAACTTCTTTAGGTGAGTGCCAGAAGTGATCTCAGTGTTGGCATTTGTTTGGCTTGAATGAGAAGGTCACATCCACAGTGTGAGTTTGTCCAGAGGCACAACTGTGTCGGGAGGAATGTGCGTGGGCTGGAAGGTGCCCATTGTCATATGTGGCAATCCCAAGGTAGAACAAAACTGATCACTAGCCATGATTTGGTTTCCCCAAAGCAAACACCTTATAACAGCCTTTGGAATATTATAACTAGTGTGAGATAAGAGGGTTTGTAACTTTTCCCCTTCTACAGCACTAGTCTGTCATCACTGAAATGGTTTTGTACAGTATATAACATTGCTGCAGGGAGGTTCATTTGGGCTAGATTAAGAAATAGCTGAAGGTTCTGTAAGAATTCAGAAAGCAGGGCTTTGCTCAGCCAGCATTATATTCCATCAGAGATTGCTAAACTGGTCTTGAAAAACAGTTTTCTTAAGTACTAAAATTCAAAGATAAATTTTTTCTTGCATCACATCTCATAACCGTGAATAACTAAAACGTTTGAACTATCTGAAAGGTGACAGTGTGAGCTGCAGTGTACTGCTGAGTTTGCCCCAGGAGCAGAGGCTTGCTAGCCCAGCAAGCTTAGCTCCTGGAAGTTCATAGAAATGCAAATTACATGCCAAATAACAAAATGAAAACAAAAAGAAGTGCTAAGCTACTGAAGTGGCTCAGCATGCTAATGACAGGCTTCATTAGAATATCCTAATACGGACAATTGCTGACACTACCAGCAGAATAGATATAATGACTCTTCATTCGCAACAGAGTAAGCACTATGTATTAGGGAATTATTTAGAGCTGTTTTCTTCAGAGTCTGCGTTGGACAGACTTGGTAGAATGAAACTTTCTTACAGGGCATGATTTTGAATAATGTGGGCAAACAAATATCTTTTTTTACTGCTGTTTTTTTGTAACTTGACATCTGCAATGATTTTTAAAGTGCAAATTATTTTAGAAAGAGATGAATCTTTTCATCCTTCATTGCTTTCTGCAATTTAAGACACAGCAAATGTGAAACTCTATGTGTTACATATAAAATAGTAACTCATATCAGGAGGCCTGCTTGATTTACCGTATGGGTTACTCCAGCTTTCTGTTTCCTTTGGAATAATAAGAAAAAAAGAAGTGTTAAATTTAGCTCCTTATGGCATCAAAAGAAAATTCCAGTAGCCATAAATCCTTTTCTTCAGCCCCTAAAAGTTTAATTTCATGCTATCTTCATTATTGCAAATAAATAGTGAATTTATTACAGAAATTATTATTAAAATTATACTTTGTGTAGGTCATGCATGTGGGTGTGTGCCTATGCATATTATAATTTAATATTGACCTTTTTTGATTCTCTGTTAACGAACGCAGAAGTATTCCAAGCACAGGAGATCATCAAACATATGCCAGGTGCAGCCTTGTCTAAGAGAAGAGCATCAGCACAAGTGTGCTTATGCCTCTGAAACAAAAGTATGATCTGTTTCAGATGTGCAATATAAAATGAAGTGTTAAACTACTTGCAAGCAATTGTCATTTTTTCCCCCTCTGTTGAAAAACGAAGGTGCTCTGGGCTTTGTACCATACACTAGAAAGGCATACTACAGAGGCACACAAATCTATTTTACAGAAATCTGGAGACAAAAGTTGTATAACTCCTCACAGAAAGATAATGAACAGTAGGAGAAATGCAGCATTTGAGGGCTAACTGGAAAATTGGTCTCATGGAAGAACACTCACTTTATGAGCAGGTTTTAATAGTAACTGTATGCAGACCTTCCTGATCCAATTTGCCTTTTCTTTTTTATTTAAAAACCTGAATTCATTGCCAATAACTTGAATAAACGCACCTCTAAAAAAGATAATGCAAAGTTGCATTATGAAAATATTTATTCTTTTTTTATCCTTAACTGCAAAAAATTTTTTTTTTTTAGGTTTTCAGTCCTATAAGTAATGGAGTGCATAGAGCATTTAGTATGTGTCTCCAGGTAATGCTCTCACCTTGCTGTTTTGAATGACTCACACAAGTGATATTTTTAAAAAAAAAATCTATTTTGGCAAATCTCAGCCTGTCTTGATACCTCTCCATTCACTAACAGTCTGGTTTTTCAGAATGCTCGCCTTCTCCTGGACTTCAGGAACACATTTGAGTGTTTTTTAAAGTGTGTCAAAGAATGGACACCAAAAATTTGAAGTCACTTGGATAGTTTTTAAGAGAGTCATCTTAAAGGTCTATATTTCTTTTATTGCTTTTGAGAATTGTTCACCTACTTTCTCTTTGGCTTGTTTCACAGATTTGGGGTGAAGGATACTAAGGTATGAAATCATCTGCATTCTGATATTAGCAGTAGCTTGAATAGATGGGCTTTGGAGTAGAAAGTGGTGCTAAAAAGTAGAAAGTAGAAAATTGGTACTAAAAGCCCAAAGAACCCAGGAAGGCAGTTTGATGCTATCAGACATATGGTTCCATAAGAGCTGGCAGAGGCAGTTGTTGCAGCAAGTATAAAATAAAAATCTTGTGCATATGTAATAAAAGAAGTAATGTCCTTTATGATGAAAAGTCATTTTTAGAGTAGGACATCAGATGGAATGTGAACCATCATAGAGAAATGAAGTCAAGATAGACACCTTTACATTATTTTCTTCTACTTTATTATAAAAGATTATTTTTTTCATTCTTATCTGTCTAAGCTGGAAATCAGTGACAAAACTACCAGCTGAGATTTAACTTGCAGCAGATCTTACTGGGAAAGAGTCTACCTATGTGTCTGCAAACATTAGCTACTTTAAAAAAAAAAATAAAAAAAAAAAAATTTCTGCTGATCATGAGGTATTTGTACAATGATACTGTACTTGAGGCAAGGAAAAAAGGATAAATGAAGAGACTACCCCTTGACTCTGGTTGTTGCTAGTTTTACTTTCCTTATCTGCTTAACTTTCAGACCACCTATTCAGCATATTTTTGGCAACAAAGAAAATATAGCTCCTTGAATCTCAGAAAAATCAAAATTTTCATATTTATAAATTACTTATCAAACATGGTGGTCATTGGCGAATTGGTATCTGAGACACATGATGTCACAGTCTGATGAGACTGGACTGTTTGCTAAAGAGGATGAGTTATGAGGTAGACCAAACTCCTCCCTCTCTGCAGTTGTAATGTGAATTAAGGGGCTTTACTCGAGGAAAATGTGGAAAAAACAGAAGA
>NW_016690351.1:1480644-1484134 GCF_001604755.1 Lepidothrix coronata | reverse complement strand
AGGGTGCAGGACCTGCAGTGCCTGGTCGTGGTCGGCAGGGGGCGCTTCCGGGCTCCGGCAGTCACCACGTGGCAAACAAAAGGGGTCTGGGGGGGGGAGCAGTCCCGGCCCGCAGGGGAAACCCGGGAGGGGGAGATAGGGGGGCCCCTTTTATCCTCAACGAAGGGAAGGGGGTGAGGAGAAAAAAACAGTTCACCCCCCCAAGAGGACCCACCGCTCCCAGATGGCAATGTCCCCAAGGTTTCCCGCCCCCCCTCCTTTCCCTCCCGGCAAGCACCGACCTCTCCGATGAAAAGGGAGCAGGGAGGAAAAAAACAACACTAGGCACCGGCGAGAGCCACGAGGCACTGACAGCGCAGGGCTGGCAATCAGATCTCACCAGGGTGAAAGAACCAGGGGAAAGACAGCCAGCCCACAGACTCCTCTCCAGGAAAACCCGAAAAGCCGTCCCTCAGTCTCCGGGCCCGAACCGCCTCTCTCCCCTCTCCTCCCCGAAAACCGCCCCCCGCCCCTGGTTAATTGGCCATTAACCTAGGGCAGGCACATCTTTTGTAAAGTTAATTACCTCCCTTCCCCCCTCCGAGCTCTGTTTACTCTTACAGGGAAAGCAGGGGCTCTGTTTTCTCTTACAGGGAAAGCTCTTACAGGGAAAGCAGGGGAAGGGAAAATTCCTCTTTCAGTGTTATAACCCAGGACACATGATTATTGCTAAACAGTATATTGGGGTTGGAAACAAGGGGATTTACATCGACGTACTCAGGAAGACAGGAAGGAAAGCAAACTGTTACCACAAAATCTTTCAGGAAACAGAAATTTATTTTATAAAAGTAATTTTTTTTCATTTACCTGAACCATTTGACATTATTATGATACTACTGGAAAAAGCTTGCTGGTACATGGTGATAATTTTGCACATTTTGGGTACTGTATCTGAATACCCAGAGAAAACGAGGAGCCTGTCTGTTTTAATTTGATTCATTAAATACCAGGTGCTTATGAAGAGCTGAATATGTCAGTCAGTCCATATAATGTCTTCATAACATTTTGAGATTCCCAGGCAGGAAAATGACGTATCATGTCCAGTCTCCAAGTTCTTTCTGAAGTCTGTTTGTTGGGTTCTGTAGGGAGACTTAACTTTCGTGGAAATAATTTGCAATGATAAAACCATTAAAAAAATATGTAGTTTGCACTGGTGATTTCTCACAGCTTTTGTCCAGATAATATAGCTGTGCAATATTGGATTGGGCTAAAAATGATGAGGGACTTTGTACCTAGGACTTTTGCGTGCTTGACTACTATTCATTCATCTTTATGGCTCCTGCTTTGACAAGTGAAATGTAGCTGCCTTTACTTTCCAGACAGTATCCCAAGTGTTCCAGATGAGATGAAGCCAACTCATGAAAAAGCACGTGGGCAGAGACATCCAGTTTTTATGCTGATCCCCACCCCACGTAATCCCCCATGGCTGACAGGCCAGTTGAAGATGTAGGTCAGCACTGACTGGACAAAATTTTTCTCTTGCATGCAGTTGGGCCACATATTTTCTCAGCAAGCTTAGGTAATACAGTATGATGAATTATGCTGGTAGGTTATTATCTTTATTATTTCTCATTTTGCTGAGTCTGGTTGCATTTTAAGATCTCCTTTATGCAGACTATGATCTACTGCTCTGTTCAGAGAAGCTATTCCAGGAAGTCTTGTAATACTTGCATCTCTGAACCAGGTATGCTGTGTGCTTTTGGGAGAACATGAGCTCCTTTGCTTGCCAAGAAGGGTGGAGAAAAACCACTCTGAGGATGTCACAGCAGGGTTAAACTTTTTTGGAGAGAAGCAAGTACTGTTATTGCTTCTTTGGGAATGATTCCTACCTGTCCCAAACAAGACGGTGCAGGCTTCTTATCTAAAGCAATACTGACAGGGAGATTTTGTTGGTATTCTGAATGGACCTTTCAGGTCATTGCCATTTTATCTTTATTTCTCTGATTTCTGCAGTTCCATCAAGGAAAGTGCATTTCATTGGGAATTCACTTAGTGCTATATTTAACCTTCACATTCTTTTCCCTATGTTAGAGCTATATGTAAACAGCCAAGGTTATAATATTCTATATTAAAATATATATATATTGTATTACATAATGAGAATACTTTTCATTTCGTGTTAGAGCTTGGTAGTAGCTGAGTTGGTTCACATGATTCACCTCTAGACATAAGTCAGTAAGGGAAAACCTCAGTGGGAGTCTAAAACTATTGGAAAATGTGAGTGGACTATAAACAAGAAGTAGTGAAGTGCATGCACACACATGTGTGCTTGTGTTCCCTATCAAGCATAGTAAGCTGATCCCTTTAGGACTGATTTTTCGAAGTTACAGGTTGTGGTTTGGTTCTCAGTCACCCCTTACTAATTCCACCAGTTACCTTTGAAATGCTCTTGTTAGAGCATCTGAAGGTAACTCTCTTCCCTCTTCTTTGAAAAGTATCATGCCTGTGTATTTCAGAATTTTAACTCATGTCTGGATTCCCTTTTCTAAGAGAGCTTTCAGTGAGGATGAATTTTGCAAAAGGTTGATTACTTTTCATGCCAGTATAGGTGAAGGCAAAACGGTAAAGCAGCTGAAGGCAGATGCATAATACCTGAATTGGCACCAATACTCTGAACTTAAATCACATCTCAAGCAGCCTGCTGGACTTCAGTTAAAATTCTGCAGTGATGAAGAGTTTTGAAAATGGTTCAATTTGAAAATGGAAATTTTCATTTCAGCCTAATGTTCTGAGGCAAAGTTTTTGGTTATTTTAAATGAAATGTCATTTTAAGAATAATTTGAACTGTATCTCAGGATTACATCAGTTACATGAATGCACACAGTAATTCTGCTACAACCTGTAACTTTGCAGTGCTTTCTAAATCCATGAGTTTTCTTGTAAAACAGCTGGATGCCTAACAAAACAGAAATTATCCCCCTTCTAGTAAGTAAATTTCCTTACAAAGGACATTTAAAAGTGCTTCACATAACAGTAATCAAGAAACTCTCAGAACTGGAAGACATAGATGAGATTATTTAACAAAATTTCTTTAAATGTGAGATGGCCACTACATATTAGTGTTAAATCGATCTTCAAGAATGAAAGGAAAGCTCAGCAGAGCCTGATGGCCGTTGCCATTTAAATGATTGAACATTATAAACACTGTCTCTGTGTTTTCGGTGCAGATTTCCTCTTTCTGTAGGACAAGGCATGCATATTGTGTGGAGGCAGAACTAGGCAAAACATCCAGAATACAGTGAGGAATGGGAAAGAGAGAGGGCATGGACCAGATTGTCAGCTGCTGATGAAATTAGTGATGGAGCAGTTCTGTACAAGCACAGTGGACTCCATAGCAGAAGACTGCAGGTCCTGCCTTAGTCTTGGAGAAGAGAGAGGACTTAGTGACAAATGTGTCTTGCCACAAAGGAAGAGAATCAGACCTTTAAGGACATTACATATGGGCAAATGT
>NW_016690351.1:1245812-1477367 GCF_001604755.1 Lepidothrix coronata | reverse complement strand
TCTTTGTATCTATGTACCTATCTTATAACCTATCTAATCTATCTATAGCCTACTGACTGTGGGCAAACTGCGCTCAAGCTGTGAAGCAGCCGAAGCCCTAAGGTGTCTTCCGGGGCCTCATAGGCTGGTCACAGGAATGAGCGGGTAAGCCCAGTCCGGCAGGGTGCGCCTGGGGCAGGCGAATGGCTGAGGCGCCGTCCCTGCAGCCACGGCCGGGGTGCCTCCCTGTGCCGCGCTGTTTGTTTTCTTCTCTTACTGCTGTTTCCAGGAAATTCTTCTTCTCCCAAACTGCGATCTTCAGATTTTGTGCCCCAATTTTGAAGTCCATCCCGTGGCAGGGGGAAGGGGGAGGAGAAAGAGAGTGTGAGAGTGAAGAGTTGGACCTCATGATCCTTTTGCACTCCTTCCAACTCATCTTATTCTGTCATTCTGTGGAAGAGAGGGAAGGAAGGATGGAATTTCTGAGTATTTATTTCCTTTTTTTTTCTTTTATATCAGAAGGGGTTTTTTTATTAAAAAATTTTTTTTGTATGCTTGACGTATGCCTATGAAAACAGAGTTATTTTATCTATATTCTCTGTTTCTAAAGTGTTTGATAGTTGATTGCTGCATCACAACTCTCGTTTGTTTTTATAACCTTGTGATTGGTGTCGGCCTCTGCGTTATGCCATATGTGACCCTTCTTCCTTGTTTATTTTCTCTCATTTTTTTTCTTTGCCATCTGGGAAAAAAAGGCCATACTACCGACAGCTTTGATTCTGCCAGCACTTGAGAAGGAAAAATTCCTCTTCTACCTCCCTAGTGCTGTGATGTCATGAAAGGTGTAAGAGAGTGTCATCTGCTTGCCACTTATTTAGTAATTTAACTATTACAATTCTGAGTAGCTGATAATTCTTCTCAAATGCTAGGAAAATACTTTTTTTTTTTTTTTTTTTTTTTTTTTTTTTTTTTTTGGAAAATTTTAAGTTTCTCTACTTACCCCACTTAAAATATTTTGAACTTTGCCTGTAAATCAGTGTGGGCCAGACTCTGAAATGCTTTTTTAATATAGTAATTGTTATATCTACAATTTAGCAGATAACATCTTAAACCTTTTGGGAGACAAGCTTAATGGTGTTCGATAATATTTCAGCAATATGATGTTTCCAACAAGATGGTGGTTGTGGTACTATTTACCGCTTTTGCTGCATCTTCAACGCACTTGAGCATAAGGCGTTTTCAGAACTTAAAACTTTTATTGTGTGTGGCATTCCTCTGGCTGACTACTGAGTAGCAGTTTGCCTTGGGCAAAACATGTTGTGTTCTTGATGAAAAAAGTGAGAATTTATCAGTGTTTTTCATCTCAAAAATCGTTCCAGATGAGCGCCCAACAAGCTTAGCATACTTTTAAAGCAAATCATGCCGAACTGATTGTGCGAGTGTCACTGAAGAATAACAGCTCCCTGGTGATGGTCAATTGGTTGGGAATTTTGCAATATAATGAGTATATAAATGGGTAGCATTTTCCATTGTGTAAATTTTGAAGACATGGAGAGGAAAAATAAATACCCCGAAATCCCTAAACCAGTAGTAACGAGTCAAAATAGTCAGGTGGATATCTTACATAGTTTAAACTTGGCAAAATTCTGCACAAGTCCCTCAGTGTAAATAAGTGTTAGCCTGTATTACATGGTCATTTGTACCATGCAATGCTTGTCTAAGCCACAATAGCCAGGTCAGGTGAATTCCACTCTTGTGACCAGCTGATGGAAGTTTGCTGTCTTGATGATTGGATACTTGCCAAAATAATTCATACAATGTTAAACATTACTCGTAGGCGAAACACATCTTTCTAATGCTATACGTCTGGTGATAAATGCTCTGAAAAATAAACATGTATAATTGTAGGCTGCTTGCAGTCTGTTATCCCACAGCCTTAGCTGGGTTCTCCTGGCGCTGAATGCAGAGGGCAGTGTGTGAGGGGTGGAGCCAGGGATTCTTCTGCAAGTGGCATATTTCTACAAAGCTCCCTCACTTGAACAGAATTAAATTTGAAGTGCTGTTTTGATTTCGCTCTTCACACAACAATGAACAATGAATAATAAAAGCTGCCAAGCTGCTTCCCCCCTCTACCTCCATAAGGAATGAGGGGGGGAAAAACGCTTTTTAGATTTTTTTTCAGTGTTAGGTGTATGTAGGTATCCATGTTTTATGTTGTCTTTTCTTTTTTTAGCTGTTTTTCCTTGATTTTGTTGTTGTGAAGGATCCTAAACACACCGCACTAAGTAACTCTCCTAAAGGATATGCAGATTGTTAAAAGGAAAGTATGAAATGCAAATGTTAGAAATGTTCCCATTCATCCTTATTCTGGTTAAATTAAAGCTGAAGGAGTCCCTTAGAACTCAATTACCTGACAAGCTTCAGGTGTGCAGACTTTGATTAACAGGACCAACTCTTTAAACCTATGGCTGTTCAGACATTTTGAGCTTCTGTGCGGGTTGTTACATGACTCTGACCAGGCTCCTGGGACTCAGAGTGTCCCTCTTTGCTCAAAAGTAGAGTTGGATTATATGTATTTTCTCACCAAATTAAGATGTGCAATCTTGTGTTAACAGATTGATGCTTAACCTATGAGAATAAAAAAGCAGCAGTACGGGGACAAAAGTGTACTGTAATGCTTTTTAAAAAAAATTAAGAACTTATTGTGAAACCTTTATTGTTTTTAATGCTTGTTATTTTCTTTGAATGCCCTTCATGAACTAAAGAAATTGGAAAATGTGAACATACTGGAAAGGAAGGGATGCAAAGTATTGAAAGGACATTTAAAACTAGGGTAAAGTATTGCTTAATGTTTACAGAAAATGTGTGGGAAGCTGAGTATTTTTGTGTATAATATGTTGATGTACTTTACAACAGTGCATACAAACCACGGAAATGTCACCGAAACTATGCAGACATAGACCAGATGAGTAGTGTGCCTATACCTTCCTGTTTTTTCTATCATGTATAGAAAATTGCGGACTTGTATCTTTTGCTAATTTTTGTTGGTGTTTTGGAAAGAAAGAAAATGTAGGCTCGAGCCCATTTAAATAAAAAAGGCAGAATTACAGAAGAGCAAATGGCTACGTAGATGCTCTGTGTTGACACCGCACATAGTAACAGATTTTATTACATAAAATAAATCTAACCTGGCAGTGTCTCTTCATATGCATGTCTGAGGCCTTCTAGAATGCTGATAACTGATGGAAGTCTGCCTGAGGGGTGTTTTGGACAAATTCTATTAATAAAGGTTTTGGAATTAAGGTTGTGGCTTGAGGGATTTGTGAGAGGGAGGGGAAGGAAAAGACTATTCAGTCTGAGAAGAGCAACTATTTAATAATATGTAAAAACAAAGGGTTGGGTTAGTGGATGTATCATGGACTTTAGAGAGAATGGCAAACATCTGTGTGTATGAATCTGCCTCCCCCCGTATTCCCTCCTCACAATACCAGGCTGATAAATCATTCTGCAGTCGAGTGCCAGGTACATGACATAAGTTTTGGGAAGAATTAAACACCACACTTTACAGCAAGGAAGACTGAAAATCTTTCATGAATATCTGACAAGTGCCATCTTTAGTAGTGATGTCTGACCTAATAACACTTTATGTCTTCCCTGTTTCATGTGAAAAATCCAGGCTTTGCTGTAGCACAGCAAGTAATTGCTGCTTGTGTTATGTTCTGACAAACACCCGCTGCAGACACGAGACAGAGCAGTGTAAGTTTTGGCTTCCTAAGTTGAAATTGTCTCAGTGTTGGATTACTGCTTTGCAAATGAACAGCGTGATTTTTTCTTTCTTCTTTTTTTTTTTTTTTCTTACTCTGGTCTTGTGGTCTGATATTAATACATTTTTGAAATGGAAACTCAATGAATTAGATCATTTTTCTCAGTTTTTATCCCTTGGGATATCTAACCTATGTTGCTTGTTTTAATTAAATTACCACATTTTCCATATGATTAAATGCCTGAATAATGAAAACTTATGGGACTCAGTTTTAATGCACCATGTATGAGCGACGAGGGGAAACATACGATTTTACTCAAAGTGAAATCTTTTAGTAGCAAGCATTTCACTTAATTTCTTTTCAGATCTAGTGAAAGTTGCAGAACAGTAAAATAGAAAATATGGTATCAGATGGTGGTGTTCAATAGGTGGGAGCAAATATTCTCTGAAGGAAGTAGTCTGATGGGAGCAGAACAGAAAACGGTGTCATGTGTTCTGGGGGCATGCCAGGCAAATATTTTCACTGTTATGGTATAGTTCGCCTTGGGTTTTGGGGCAAGGGCCACTAACTATATAGTAAGGTATGTCTTGGAGGAAGTTTTTTCATTTAGAGGTGCCTGGGGTTTAAATCAGGACAGGATTTGGCTTAGCATAGATAGGTACTGGGTATCTAATCTAAAAACCATGCCAGTCATTTTTAAGTCCTGAGCGGTAAAAGCAGGCAAGAAGTCAGGAACTTCAAGTGAGTAAAAATGCATTTAGAAGTCCATTTAATTTTAGTTGCAGGGGAAGACCGTACTGCAGTTTGTTTGCTTGGTAAGCACATTCTTACTTCACTGTATTAGGATCGATAGGGGATGTGCTACGGTAGTGGCATAGACACCCACTCTTGCATTAGGTGAACTCAGTAGCTTTGCAGAAATAGCTGGGTATCATGCAGGACCAGTTTCCTATCCTGGCTTTCGAGCTCTTTGATGTCTGGCTTTATTAAATTTTAAAGGCTGATAAGAAACTCTAAGCTGCTGATGAGGAAACCAAACTTCAACAGAGTTCTCAAACCATCCTTCTACCTTGCCTATGTCCTATCCTAGCTGCATCCAGGTAACTTTTTCCTCTGTCTCCAGATGGCTAACTTGCAGCCTATTCAATTTATTTGGTTTTTAAATATCTTCGCTAAATTAATTTGGTACCAATTATGTTCAAGACATTTATAACATTGTAGTATCAGATTCTTGGACTGGCCCACTTTTTATCTTTAATACTGACCCACTAACTGAAAATTCTTTCTAGTTTTCTGTCATTAGCAAGTTCTTGTTTGAAAACAGATGATAACTGACAATAAATTTGAAATCAATATCTCTCACCTTGAGTAATTTTCAAATTTTGTTCAAGAATTTAGCAGTACAGCTAAGTGACATCTCCATTCTAACAGTTTCTTCATTTACTTTTGTATTTCTGCAATCTTCCCTGTTTTTCAGCTTTGAACTTGTGCTGTGATGTGCTCTCCTTATCTGGAAGTTTGATTAGATTGCCAAAGAAAGATCTGTCTTATATTTTAAGTAGACCCATGTTGTATTTGATGAAATTTTTCAACTACTATTCTGTTTTGAGTGTGCTCTGCCCTTGATTTTCGTTTTTTTTTCTGTATTTAAATTTTGCATTGCATTGAAGCCAGGTTCATGTGTTTATTAGGTTTATTCCTTCTCTGTTGTTTTTAGCTATAACTATTCCATGGGTTGTTTACAGGTGTTATTTCACTGATCCTGTGTAATTTTACTGGCAGGCTGGATCTAAGAAGATTTCAATTTCTCCAATTTTTGATGGAGTTGAAGACAGCAGGAAGTCTAGAGGATTGGGTGAAAGGCAAAAAGAGATGCTGCATTGTTTTTTTTGAATTTGAGAGGAGTTGATGCTTCATAACCTTGGCATTTCAAATCTTCCCCGGTAAGAAATGAAGAAAGAAATTGTGATGATCAAAGACATACAGGTTGAAACAGTTAAAATAATTTTTCGTAAAGATCACCCCATATTTTTGTTTTTACTTCATTGTGGTAGTTCTTTGAGATGCATAAGGTCTGTTGTAGTTATTTTTCAACAGGGGTTGTATGCCCTTTCTTTGAGTGTTAGTGATGACAAAGGGCCAGGTAGATTACTTTTTGTTCTGCTATGGCATATTCTGAGAGTCTTGCTTTGATTCCTGTAGGATCTTTATACTTAGATTCAGAAAGGGAGCTTATTTTCTCCTTTTCTTTGATGTTTCATTCATGTTCTGTGAATGTTAGAAAGTGTTATAACTATTTGTCATAAATTGACTTTGTCTCCTGTGATGGGGAGAATCACTGCTGTGGTAATACTTTATTGGGATTAAATTCTATGTAGGATATCACTACTGTGATGTGGTGGGATGGGCTAGGAGAGGCCATTTTTCATTTTCCGCTCTCCAGTTACTGTTAACAGGTTTGTTGGATTAGTCACTCTCCTTTTCTTCCTCTTGCTCTTTCCATACAACTCACATTTTCCTTCCCATAATCTATCATTCTACTTTCCTACCAAACAGAAAAGAACCATTTGTTATAATTTTAAAAATAAATGTTAAACAACCAGGAGTAAAGAAAGTTAACAGACAGCCAAATAGTTTTCACTGATGATCTTTCCTGATCTTTGTCCCACTGCATAAATAAGGGAATAACTAAACTACGACTACATTCAGAGATGAGCAAAATGCATATGTGAATGTTTATTAGCTTTCCACTTCAGAGATTTATTTCCCTTCTTGTTTAAATATTTTGAGAAACATACTGCAGCATTTAAACATGAAAAGTATACATTTCATATAGCTTTCCAGTTTCTGCTCTTCTATGGATGAAATCAAAAATATGTTGGCTTTGAAGCATCAGCATTTCCAGCCTGACCTCTGGATGCCTACTAGGCAGTAGTGAAAGAATTTTGAGGAGAAAAAAGTGTGTTTCATACTTGCATTTAATCAAGAGACATTGCTGTCTCCCAGATTTCTGCATCTCCGCAAAATGTAACAGTACTTATTTCAAAGCCAAGTTTTAGACATTCCTCCAATTGGTAGTCACTGAGGCAACAGTTATAGCTGATTATTTTGAGAGGACAACATGGAAGAGCTGATCATGGAAGATAACTTGGGTCTAAGTCATTTGTATGTGACTCAGTTTGAATTCTATGTAAGGATTCACTGAAACAGATGAGTAATTAGTCTAAGTGAGAGAAAGACTTCCTAAAGTCTTCTCAACTGGTTGAACTTAGGGACACAAAAATTAATAGCAAGTAGTTTTGAGGAAGATCACTAATGTTAGGATTAGCATTTCAATAAAGATATTAGAAACAGTAACTCAAGGCTCTACAAGAAGTTATCACAGGGATTAATGAATTTAAAAAAGCTAAATCTTGGTCGCAGGGTAGATTTATTAATGGGATGGTATAAAACTATTGCCTGCAGTATTAGAAGATCCAGGAAGTTCTTAAAATTCTATGCCCTTCTGCAAGGGAAAGATTTACCAGAAACTAGACAGTTCCATATCTCAAGAAGGAAAATGGAATCAGTAGTGAAATATTGTTCATCCAGGGAAGCACAGCAATATCAAGAAGGTAAATAGAATAACTATGAATAGCTGATGGAATAGAGATTGGCCATAATATGATTAAAAACACATACATGGAAATATTGTCTCAATTCCTATCAAGGAACTTACTGTAGATTAATGAGAAGATGACGACTAGCAAAGACTTTCCTAAAAAGTTGCTGTCATGATGCAGATGGAGGCAAAACATGGAGCTCAGAAACATGAGGGCTGGACAAATGGAAAGGGTTCGTGTAACTCATCAGTTACAACTCCAGTATCTGCCCTATAGAAAGTCAAAATGATTACTTATGTATTACTCTGCTCTCAGTAGTGAGCACTGGTATAGCCTTCCACCCCCCTTCAAATGTTAATTTTGAGCATAAAGGAAGCCTTTCTGGCTTCTTCTGGATAGCTGTGGAAAACTGATTTTTTGTCTGTTTTTCATGAAACAGCCTTTTTTTTAGACAGTACTCTAGATCCTCTGTATTTGGAATGACAGGTAATAAAACACAAATGCTGGGCTTTGGGAAAGGAAGTGCAAGATTAGAGGGAACTTTGTGTTAGAGCTCTTCCTGCAGTCAGTTTTGGAATACTTTTTTTTCTTTTTCTTTTCTTTAGAGCTTGGAGGGACTTAAAACATGAAGGAAGCACAAAACACCAAGTAGAAAGACCTGGGTGGTCTTGACAGCTAGACTCTTTGGAGACCCAGCAATACAGATTGCATAACATGGATGTAGAGACTATTTCTGAAGGTGTTAATTCATTTATGTGATGAGTTTATGGAAAGAGTAAACAGCATCCAGGATTTCCAGTAGAAACATGGAGTAACTTTAACCACCCAAATACAAGTCCTGATGCACAAGACTGTGAATAGTGCAGCAGTGAATATAGTTCTAGTCACCAGTGTCTGAATTAAAAGATATGCAGACAAAGGCAAGCTGGAGTATCAGGGAAATGGAAAGTCAGTTTTTGATGACTAGAGAGCTTGACTTGTTTGCTGTGGCAAGCAATGGCTGAAAGCAAACATGATTTCTTGGTATTGAAGGTTAAAATATTTTTTTCTATAAGAAAAGGAGTTTTTTTGTCCATAAATAAATTCAAATAAGAAATGGGAAGATTTATAATATTACAGAGAGACCTTTCTGTCATTTTTAGGCTAGACCGTGTGTGCTTAGTTTGAGTTGCATGAGATTGTCTACACTGAACTTGATGATCCAAGTCATAGGACAAGTTGAGGTCTTTGATGTTTGGAGATTTTTTTTAATGTATCTCTAGGCTGATGTTATTGGCATGTCTGTCCTTTCTTGTGATTCACGTCTGTGTTTTACTGTGTTTACATTTGCATTGTCACTGACTCACTGGGGTTTGGTTTTTCTTTTTTGTTCAACAGAATATTTTTCAGTCTATTGGGTGAAGGAGGTATAGGGATTACTGAATGTGATGTTTGCTAGGGATTACCTCCCAAGATATGAATGGACTGACAAAAATGTAGGTACTGCAGGAACATAGTTGTGGTTGGTATGTCTCTTTTCCCAAACAGATGGTTTGGTCCTGACCTTCCAGTGTAAACAGCCAGAAGAACTGTAATTTGTTACTTTGGAAAAAGTTTTGTCCTATAAACATTTATCCTCAATAATAAACTCTCCCAGAGATTAAATAGTAGTATAAACAGGCAAGGTATATCGACATCAGGCTTCTGAAATTCCCACCAGCAAAATATTTTAACACAAGTAAATGTCTAATATTATTAATTTAGTAGTTTTCTTCTGTTTAGTACTTGTGATTCAAGAGACTGCCAGCATAGCTGGTTACTGAGATGGAAAGGTTTTTTATAAATATTTATAGTAGAAATCTCAGTAAAATGGTAGGGGTTTTGTACCTGAAGTGGGGGACACTTGCCATATTTTATCTATGAAGTTGTACTGATGCAAGGTGAGAATAACTCTGCTGATCTCACTGGGGTGTTTGAAAGAAGAGAGATAGTTAATTGGTTGTTTACAGAGAGCAAATATGATACCTGTTAGCTCTGAATATTTCAATTTATGTTGTCTTCTCTGATTTAAAAGCCTGAGACTTGCTACAGAAGAGCTAGAATAATGCTTTCAAAGTAAGCTTTCAAGGCAGAGAAAATAAAACAATTGAACAAGACCAACCTTTTATACAAACTGTCTAAACAGATCAAAATCAACCTGAAAAATGTCTCCTGAGCTGCCTGTTAAACTCCTTGTACTTCACCAGTGTGATTTATAGAACTGCAGTAATATGGGAAGAGGAACATAAGTTATTTTGCCTCGGGCAGACCTGCTTAATTTAACCCTGTCTCACTCTGCTTCCAGGTTCAGACATTCAACAATGAGGGTGCCCTGGCATCTTGTAGTCTCTACTAACATGAAAAAACTACTGCAGATTTTCAAAATATGAAGAATGTGGGTGGTATTTCAGAGCATAGGTATTCTTTCAGATGTTAAAAATGTTTTACTCATAAACATTTGCTCCAACTTTAACTTATCTTTATCAACTTTTCCATGGGAAAAGAGGGAGAACAGAACTTAAAATTGTTGTGGCTGGCATTTGCTTGAGGTATTTGCCAGTTTTGAGCAAAGAGAATAATACTAAAACTTCCTGTGGCCCTGCTTCAAGTGTGACTTATCTAAATCTAGGCTCCTTTTTCATCTGTGTCTCCATTAACTTTGGTCTGATAAGTTGTATTTTTATACGTCTTCAGCCTTTTCTGTAAAGACTTGTAATTATTTAATTTTGCTTGGGTTTTTCTTTGTGTGTGTGTTTCATATTCCTTTTGTTTATGAAAATGGTGATTGTGCTTATATTGCCCTTTCTAAGTAACTTTATAAAGCAAATCCAGATACAGTAAACTGGAACCCAGGGCAAATAAAAGACTAAAAGTTATGATTCTTGCGTATATATGCAACTTTGTGCTTAGGAATAAATGTTTTCAGGTATCCTCAGTTTGCTTTATCAAACACCGTGAATATATCAATTCAGTAAGGAGTAAGAGTTGGAGATAAATGCAATGTTTAGTTGTTAACTCCCAGTAGAAATCTTCTGAAATAGTCTCTTGGTATGTTAAAGCTGTTGGTAGTTCATTTACTTGTATTTGGTTAGAGTGGTGTAGTTTTACCATACCTTTGCAGTATGTTTTAGCTAAAGGGCAGAGTGTTGTCTGAAGTGTTCGAGTGTAGGAAATTGGTGGTTCAGAGACCTTGCTGTCACTAGTGTCTCTGAGATGAAAATATTTCAGTTGAATGTTAAAATGTGCTCTGAAAGTCACTGTCTTCTAATGTGACTGATGGTTTTGCATATTTTGCCACGGCCCGAAGGAGGGGGAGTAGGGACGTGACACTGCACAGAGGGTTCTGACATGGTAGAAGGTCAGGGTGCAATGGCCCCTTTATTGAGGGGAACAAGTACTTATATAGGGTTCGGGTGAGGGGAAGTCTGATAACTGGGGTGGAGCATGAGATTGACATCTCAGGGTAACACAGGATTGGGAAATGAGGGAAAGGTGGGAGGAACTTGGGGGTATCTAGGGGAAGGGGACCAATGGGAGCTCACTCCGCACTGCGGCACTTATCAGTGTGGGATGAGCGGGAAAGCAGGGGAGAACAAGGTGGTAAACAACTTTTGGTGGGAAAACGTGTGGGCAAGTACAGACATGCCCTGTACAGTACAAACCAGGGGGATTAACATGTGGGTATATAGAACACGACATAAACTAGGGAATAACATGAAAGTTCATAAATAGTCGACTTCTTTAGGCTCCGTATAAGTCTCTCCAGGCTTTAAATCTCTCCCAGTCACTCTGATGTTCCTCCACAAAATTTCATGGATTTATATAACTGTCCAAGCAAAGGAGAATGTTGTATCACTAGGGGAAACCAGGCTTATGGTTTAATTCCCATCTTTGCACTATATGTTGTTGGTGTAAATTTATTGAAGTAGCTTCTTGAAAGGAGCAGCATATATTGAATTCTTAGGTAGTTTTGGCATCTGATTAATTCTTAAAACTCCTACCCCCTCTGCCCTTGGTTCGCTAGTTTTGTTTCATCTGTAAAGGAGACATCAGAAGGATGCCTACAGTATAATTGACTCCAGTATTAATGAATCCCTGAGACACTGAAGTAACAGTGGTGCTGCTTGCCTCTGAAAAATGCTGCCAGACAGCCAGCTCTCACTGGATACATATGGAAAAGAGACAAGGAAGAAAATGTTTTTAAGTGAATATAATGCTATACATATACACTCACTAGATTTTGGCATGAAATTGGACAAGGAGGAAATGGCTCAAGTCAAGGGCAATATCAAAAGAGGAAAGGCATTATACTATGACTAAGGGAGACAGTGGTTTAAACCCCGAGACCCACTGCCCACTTCCCTACTGCCACAGCTTGCCACAGAAGGTATTTCAAGTAGTTAAAAGATAAAAAGCAAAACACCAACTTTGTGCAAAAGGAAGATAGACCTGGGCAACTATTTTCTGGCTGCACAGCTATTTAAGTTACAAAGCAGTGGTGGAATTGGGCTGTTCTTTTAAATAAGGCTGAAAGCTGTTCAGCTGCTGATAGTCTGAGGGTCCCAGAGAGGGGTATGATGTCAGTCCCTGCCAAGTTAGAGCTAAACTTTCTCTAGAAGGCTTAGGCACTGCTTTCTGAATTCCAGAACAAGGCACTTCTCATTTGCTTTCTCAGTTAGGGCCCTTAAAACAGGTGTAGCGAAGCTTTGTTTGGGTAGGGGTCAGGACCTATCATGCCAAAAGCACACTGTGTCTACCATGATAGAAAAGGATTGTTGCTATTTTCTTACCTATATAAGTCTTGGCAAAGACAGGATGTCGTTAAACATCAGAGGGAACCAGAACAGACAAAGCTCCCTAACAACTGCTATTTATGTGCTGCGCAGAAGTACCCTATTCTGTGTGAATTGGTTTGCCATTGAAATGGGATGTGGGAATAACTGTGGGAAATCATCTTGAAATGCAGCACTGGAAAGCTCCACTACAGACATAGTGGTCTGTAGGAAACAAGACAGAGAGGGGGGCAAAAAAAAAAAGTCAAAGAACAACAAAAGATCAGTCAGTGAGAAAATAAATATCTCCTATGTGGTGTTCTCCTCTTAATTCCTGATTTTTGGTTGTTGCTGGAGCATGGATTAGTGGTAGCTCAAGACTGTTTTTCAGTAATATTCATAGGGGGATTATAACTTAAAATGAATTCCTGAATTCTGTAGATTTAATGGTTTCTAGGAATTGGGGCTTAAGCCTGTTCCTGTTCTGAAATGCAGAATACCAAATTTAAATTTCAGTAGTTAAATATATGATGTCTGAGTGAGAGAATTCCTGAAAATCTGTACATGGTTACCATTATTTTTTAATAAGTTTATTGTGGTACTCCTACTGGCTCTGAAACCACACTGACTTTCAGGAAGGATTCCTTCTGCTATAGTGGGTATTAGTCTGTTCAAGAGTATTCTTGCCAGGATTTTGCCAGCAATGGAGAGCAGAGTAATATCACGATAGTTTGAGCAATCTGATTTAATACCATTTTCTTATATAAGGTGATGATGACTGCATCACGAAGGTCTGATGGTAGTTCACCGAGCTCCCAGCAGCGCACCACAAACTTGTGAAATTTGGTGTGGAGTGCAAGGCCCCCATGTCTCCAGACTTCAGGTGGAATTCCATCAACCCTGGCTGCCTTGCCGATTTTCACCTGCTGTATGGCCTTGAGGGTTTCTCCTAAAGTGGGGGCAGTATCCAGTTCATACTTTACTGGTTGTTGTGTGATGGACTGAATTGCTGAATCTTGAACTACATGGCTAGTACTGAAGAGAGTCTGAAAGTGTTCAGACCATCGATTCAGAATGGAGGTTTTATCTGTTAGAAGGGTTTGACCATCAGTGCTGACTAGAGGGCTTTGGACCTGGTATGTAGGCCCATATGCTGTTTTCAAGGCCTCATAGAAACCTTTGTGATCACCTGTATCTGCGCATAATTGAGTTTTTTCAGCAAGATCAATCCACCACTTGTTCTGGATGTCACGGAGTTTCTGTTGGAGCTTGCTGCATGCAAGACGAAAGGTTGTTTTTCTTGCGTGACAGGATGGCAGTGCAAGGAGTGCTTGGTGGGCGGTTCTCTTCTTCCTCAACAAGTCTTGGATTTCTTGGTTGTTTTCGTCAAACCAGTCCTTGTTCTTCTTGAGGGAGAACCCTAAGGATTCTTCAGAGGATTGCAGGATGCTGTTTTTAATATGATGCCAGATTGTTACAGGAGAGGAATATTGATCACCATAACTGGTCTACTCTGACCTCAAATCGGGAGGCCTGGAGACACACCATCTATAACGCAGCTGTCTCCTTCGAGAACACACGCAGGATCACTCTCGAGGAAAAAAGGCAACGCAGAAAGAATCGTGTATTGCAGAATACACCATCTAAGCAGTCTTTCTGTTGTGCCTTTTGCAATCTGTCACGTATTGGCCTCATAAGCCACCAGCGTGCCTGTAGCAAATGTGGATAGAGCCTTCCCAAATCTTCGTTCGCGAAGCCTAGCCATGAATAAGTTTATTAGGTTTCTTTAATATTTGTAAGTAGTTGATTGTTTTCCTTCTGATCTTCTGCAGCTACGTCTTCAAGCTTGGAAATCTTGCCCTTCAGGGATGACTCCTTGGAAATGACTGTACTAAATGAGATGAGTACCTGGCATTTATGCTGGGTCAAAGACTCAGATTTATGGGTAAGTTCATGCCATCTACTTGGAAGGGCTTTCAGTATGGCAGCTGGAGATTTTCCGGACTCAAAGCACGTGGTTTTTGGTCGAAGGAACAAAATCGATGAATGCTCACAGATAAAGCAAGTGTATCAAAGAGATGTCCTCAGTTTTTGTTGTTGACCTGTATAGAAAAGATCTAGAGATAAAGGTAACTGATGGAATGTGTTTCAATACACTTGTTTTGCTATAGTTATCTTACAGCAGCTTTCATTAGCTATATGAAGCAGGAATTTACTGTCAGTGGAGGTGGTTTTAATTATGCATATGTGTGGTAGTTTGGCCTAGGCCTTCCTTGGTGACCAGTTTGTAACCAAGGAAGGGTCCAGATTTACCCAGTATTCCCTACGATTTTTATGTAAGCCAGACTGTAAGAAGAAAGGAGGAGAGGCCTTCGCTCTTTTTTCCTTCCATTGACTTGGAGGTGCAGGTTCCCTGCTGTTGAGTCTGCTGTGTTGGGGAGCGAGGCCTGGTTAGGCCTTGCCGACCTTGGAAGACAGCGGTTGCCGGCGATCGTTCCGGAGCGACTCTCGGTTGTCCCAAGGAGAGTAGTGAGATATTTCTTTGCTAACTCTTTTAGTTGTTAGATATTGGGCTACTAATCGGGATATATATATATTTTGTTTTGGTTTTGTTCCTTTTCCCTTCCCCCTTCCCTTTCCCTTGTGAAATTGTATATATTTCAATTGTGTATAACTGTAACATAAGTGTAAATATATTTTTATATATTTATATATATCACTTTAGCTGTCTCTCTCTCGTTTCGGGTTTTTCTTTGTTGTTTTTCTCCCTCTTCTCCCTGAGGTTTGGGTGGGGGGGGACACGGGACACTTCTTGTTGTAAGGTTTGGAGACTTGGCAGGGAGCCAGCTTCAAACCATATCACTCTTATCTGGTGTTTCTGCCCGGTTATCTTTGGTTTGTTTTGGTTTTGCCACGATTGTTTAGGAACAAGTCTGGGAAGGGAGCCAAGTTGGTGCAAACACTGCCCATTGTTTGGGAACACTACCAGGAGAGCTGCCAAGAACCTTTTGTTTATATAAACATAGCTTTGTTTGGGAACAAAGGAAGAAAAATATATAAACATGGCCTTTTTATTCATTTTCTTGGTTATTTTGGCCATTTTAATATATGTTTCTGGGTATCCAGTGAGAACTAACCCAGAAGGCATCTACCAATATCTGCCTTTCCTTAATTATGACATCAAAGGCCTAGTGACTGAGGTCCCTGGGATCAAAATTGGCCCCAATCCTTACCTAAATTGTTTGGCAACGGTTCTACTATTCCTAAAAGCCATGGAAGTGGTGTTTAACATTGGAAAGGTGGTGTGGTACTGCTTTCCTTGTTGCAGGAAAGGCCAAAACTCAAAGGGATTTGCTGGAACTTTGGGAAGGGCCTTGAGAAAACCAGTCTCTGGATGGCAAGGAATCTGGGCCAACTTTGGTAAATTGGTAGGGCGCGTGACACCTCCCATTAGTTGGGATTTCACACCAGAGCAGGTGTTTGATCCTGACAAAATGGCACCATCCCTGGGTGGGCTCGAACCACCAACCTTTCGGTTAACAGCCGAACGCGCTAACCGATTGCGCCACAGAGACCGCAATCTGGACCCTTCCTTGGTTACAAACTGGTCACCAAGGAAGGCCTAGGCCAAACTACCACAATATGTTTATTTTATTTAGATCTGTGCTATTTTTTTATTGGCAACTTAAGTGAATACTATTATTGAAAAATCACTTCAGGTTTAATTTACAGAATTTCCGTGGTTCTGTACCACCTCACCTCTCAGACAGATGTACAATAACATATTTTTGGCAACTGCTGCATGCATGTGTCCTCTTCTTTCACTGCTGTCTTGCTGCTCGTAGTGGCTCCAGATGTACTGCCCATTGCCTGTGAATTGCAACCTTTACACTGGAAGAATTCTGGGGCTGGTTTATCTGAGCTTTTTGGTATGCCAAACTTTTTCCTCTTTTAGGGGATTATAGAACTTGAAGTAGGGACCAATCTGTCTCCTACTTACAAAACAGAGGAGTAGAGAAAGGGACTTGAGCTGTGGAGATGGCTTTACCATCATTCCCATCCTTCAGCATGTCTTTGGCTTGCCATCTTCTCTTTTCTTAGCAAGGCATGTGAGAGCTTCACATCAAGATGCCATCTTTGTTTTTATGTAAGTTCTCAAGAGGATGAAGTATGAACATTTTTCTTGCATGTTTTACTTAAATATATATTTCCAGGATTGCATTTTTACTTAACTTACATTAATAAAATTTTAGAATACAGTTTGGGGGGGGGGAAGCCACCTTTCTTTCATGTTTTGTTGAAATTTGCATTTGTTTTGCCTAAAATTGCTTACTTTAATGATCTCTGCATTTAAAAGAAAATATGCAGCCACAGTTTGCTTTCATTGTTGGAAAATCAAACGACAGAACATAGACCTCTGTAAACAGAGATGATTAAATTCTTCTAGAACCACGGCAAATCTTTAATGTCAGACAAACTGTTCTCCTTTCCATCAGTTTGGCTTGTCACTTGTTATGTCATTGTGTTCATCTGAACCTAAGAACAACTCCCATTTGGTTTCAGTGTTCTGTGATCCTAATTCCAGACTGATACTCTTGACTGACAGCTGACAGTGTCAATTTATTATATTTGTACCTATTATGGTTCTATCAGTTCTGAGGCAATGATCAAGAATGAAAATAGGGTAACTGTTAACACGGGGAACTAGAGGGGAAAAGCAGAGAGGAGCATTTGGCTGACTTTTGATGATTTCTGTGGTATTTTCCAACTGAAACTCCTTTGAAAACAACATGTAGAGTAAATATATCAGGATGAACACAGGATATTGGTGTGAAACTGTTCTAGGTGCTTCACAGAAGAAAACTAGATTGCATGCCAACTCACCTGGTTTTTTGTTACTTCATTTCCTCTGCTATTTGACCCTGCACCATTGCTCCTCCACCCCACACTTTGCACAGTCCTGCCCTGCAGCTGGAAGGAAGGCTGTGCTACTTCCTTCTCTCATAAAAGCATCCTCCCCAATGCCCCACAGAACTTAGGAAAATAATGGCTTTTTCTCTCATTTTGAATTCAGGTAATTTGAAATCCAGACCATTTAATCTTTATTTTTACCTATATAAAAGAACTATGTATTATGCACATGGAGAAAACCAGTAATATGATATCTGGCGCTGTCTGAGTTGAGTTGCTTTTTCATGTCTTTTCCATGATGGCATTGTAACAAATGACCTAGGAGACCTTAAAATATTCTACTTTATTTCTTAATTCTCATGAAGAGTTTGTACATGTAGTTGTGGAAATTGCTGGGGCAACATTTCTAATAAAGTTCTCATCCAGCCACAGAAAAGATGTCAGGGGTTGGGTGCTGCAGCACAAATTCCCATATATGATCTTGGTAATAACAGTACTAGATCTGGAAGGATTACCTGGTAGCCACTGGATCTCTCCACCATGCAATCCAGTTCCCTGCTGGAGTGGTACTTGCCTGTTCTTTCTGGTAGTATTTCTGTTCCTGATCCTGAAAACTCTCACCTCTTTCCTTTTACTAGTGGTTTAAGTACTTTCCAGGCATCTTGGCTGAAGCACCAAGCATGATGAAAAGAAAAATATGAGCCTTTGCATATGTCACCTCTGTTTCTTTCAAGCTTGGAAATGAGCTGCTTTTCAGCAGGCTATGGGACTGTAGCTATTAAGTAGCTATTCCGTGTGTGGAACAGAGCTTTGAACATGACATGGGATCTCAAAGTGCAACCTGCTGGCCTCACAGAGTGTCTGTTGTGGTCCATGAAGAATGTTTTTAACTGTGGGACAGCTGATCTTTGGAGGAACAAGGAGAGAGTGTCTCCTAGGGTAGGAGTCAGTGTAAGGAAGGAGTGTGAGCACCATCAAGGCACTGGGGCTGAGACATCCCTGCAGCCATTGGGCTGCATTGCCAACCCTCATTCATCTGTCACTGCAGAAAATGTCCTAAGGGGTGGGAAATTAAATGTCACTTCCCATCCTCATAAGCTCTGGAGGGAAAAGGAAAAGGGGCTTGGAAATCTTCCTGTTTCAGCAGCACCTCTTTGTGTTGCTTTTGCACACCCTGCAGCTCAGCATTGCCTGAGCCTTGCAGGTGCAGGGTTGGATGGGCAGAGACAGGGATGCTAGACGTTCCCCCACTGGCTTTTTGAACCACTGGGAACAGCACATCCAATGTCTGGGTTGTTGAGTCTCTCAGATAGTCTGTGAGTAGAGCCTGGATGCTAAACTGGAACAATGAGATAACAGAGAATGAAATGGACCATGGAAAATATAACTAGAAAATACTGGTTAGATCATCTAATTCGTCAGTCTTTCAAAGCAGGATTGTTCTCCAACATATTTTTTGGTGTGTTGTCCAGTTTTGTTTTAAAGAAGCCCATTAAAATGTTTAAACTGAATATTTTGCTTTAGCTTGGAGTGAATGTATACTGCATGATCTCTGTGACACTGCTGCATATTTAGATTTCTTGCCATGCTATTAATAAATCTAGACAAAGACCAGATGCAAGCAAGCTGTAGCTGAACTCAAGCATCTGCAAAAGCTGGGCTAACCTCTTTAACAGCATAACATATGGCTGTTACATTAACAGCCCTTTTTTTTTTTTTTGCTAAAGCAAAGCAGTTTATTGAAAGCATGAGGGAAAAAAGCTAAGAACAGAAATAAAGCATGACCTTTGATATAAACTCTTCTCCTCTGACAGTTTCACCATTTAGTATAGATTGATGGGTATATACATCCAACCTACTGTTACAATTTTATAGCCTACAATTCTGTTTCACTTGGTATCTCCTTTTTCATTCTTTTTTGGTGTTTAAGTCATAGAAGAATTTTAGGGAAAGCATATATAACCTTGCATGCTTATATGTTCGAAGTGTAACAAGCACAAGGTCTTTAAAAATGGCAACGATCTGTTTAAAAAAATGTTATGTCACAGTGTAATTATTTGTTTTTTTTTTTTAAAAAAAAGCTGTTTGAGAAACTTCTGGTGGTGGTCTGTAAACTTTCTTGTTTCTTATTGGAAAATTGTTCCAACTGTGGTGTTTCTTGGTGGAAGTTCATAATGTGTTATAACCTATAGCAAGGAAAGCTATGGATTTTTCTTTATGACAGTACAGAAGAACAAAACTAATGACTATTTCATTTGCCTGAATAAACAAATATAATGCAAACACATGTGAATTGTTTTTAACCCTTTCTGAGAGGCTCTTGAGAATAGCCAATTACCGCCAGTCTCTGATGCTTCTTAACTAGTGGTACTTCTCCTCCACAAAAGTGCTTGTGACAAATCTCTGGAGAGAAGGTAGGGAAGAATATTTTTCTAATTTTTTCAAACTCTTCTGATATAAAAGTCTTGTGCAGAGCCAAGAGTTGGACTCAATGATCCTTGTGAATCCCTTGTAACTCAGCATATTCTGTGGTTCTGCGAACCCTTTGTTTTCAACACATGTGTAGGTTGGTGTTCTGTAGGTAGCTGCATTTCTCTTGCTTCACCCCAGCTCTTTGCCAATGCAAAGCCGTCAGATCACCTTACTAGGACAATTAAAAATTTTTCCCAGCTGTGAGTGCAGAGAATGCCCAGGAAGAATAGCAAGGTGTGGGCAATACCTAGAGATGAGTCCACTTGCAGGTGAAGGCAGGGACAGGTCCCTGCTGCAGGAACAGCAGCCTCAGAAGGCTATTGGGCAGCCAGGCCAGCATGAAGTTTTCATCAATTTGTGTGGGTCCAACAGCTTAGAAAGAGGAGAAGGCAAGGCTGTGACAAGGGCTAAAAATGCTTCAAGAGAGATTTTGTTTATTTGTTTTTTTCCCCCCTCATCACAACCATATCTTGACACTGCTATATTCAGATATGACCCAGTTCATGAAATTCAGATCATCTTTAAACACAAAAGGAAGATATTAGCATAGATTTAAAACAAACAACAAAGCTATATTTGTCTGTGTTGGCTTCCTTTAGACAAAAACTTGGGACAGTATAATGTTTTCAGTTAATCAGCATAGTTCTGTGTAGTTTAATGCAAAACTGCATGTGACTCATTAGTTTTGACTAAATTACACTGACTTCTTGGACTTCTTTTGAACGTTGTTGCTTGAAAGCCTCTTGAAATCCTTGTTAGCAATATTGGGCAATATTTATATTGTTCTTATTCAGAGGTTGAAAAATATAACAACCTATTTTCTAGTTAGTTTAATAAATAGTAATTCCCAGGATATCATTTGTACTCAAACCTACAGTCTTAGGCAGTGCTTTCATTGTCCATCATGCCCAAAATCTGTAGTTTTGTGAAAAGAATACACTAATAATGGATTTGAGACCTTAACATAAAAGTGAAATATTTTCATGGAAATGAAATTTTTGAAGTAAAGTGGTTAAAGTATTTTCATTTCAAGTACACACTTCCAAAGGAAAATAGAATAACATTTTCTTTCATCTTGTTTTCTGTTCTGTAATCTTTTAGTGTTTTTATTTTTACATGCATAGCACGTATTACTAATAAGCCGTAGTTTATCTCAAGTACGTATGAATTTAAAAGTAATGAGAGGAATTTACTTTCCTAATTCTCAAACTGTGTATAGATAATACAAGAGTGTTTTTCTGAAGATAAATTCTGTCATTTTTGAACATGACAAAGAAACTAAGGTACTGACTAAATTGATTTGTTCGAAAATGGTTATCAGGAAGGGAGAGTTCCAATGTGTAGAAATCCCTTTTTCCTCTTCCTTTTCATACCCTGGCAGTCAAAAGAGTGTCATGAGGAAAGCAGCTTTGTCATGTTTTAGCTGTCCAGTGAATCTCGTCCCATTTTTATTATGATATGTGATTGCTGAAATCCAGCTATGTAATCCAGATATGCTATGTGATTACTTTATTTATGTAGGTTTGTAGATTTTTATGTCATTCTGGTTATGTTCCTTAAGGCCCCAGTCACAGTCTTATGCACATTCTACAGCTATCTCTGAGTGCTTAACAAACTAAGTTTTTAAATGATAGCATCTGTGGAGCAAGGACTTCCCTCATCTTCCTGCAAAATGTGCTTGTTAAGTCACTTCATGTGGCCTATTTTAAGGAGTTTGTGTTGGAAGAATCAGATTGCTTTTTAGACTCTCAGAGCCATCTCTCCAATTAATCTTGCCAATTGTATTTGAAAGAAATTTATATATTAATTTGTGATTTCTATTCATTGTTTAATGAGTTGATATATTGATGTAAGCAGAATGAACATGGTAAAAAACTGCAATGACATTATTTGGCAAGTCAATGATTTCAGAAGTAGGAGGAGAAAACTATCAAACTCACTTACTGTGATGATTAAGAAAATCCAGAGTTGGAATCACTCTTTAGTATCTAGTATGTTTCCCATAGCAGGAGAAGAGATAATAAGCTCAGTTACAATTGTATAATATTAATCAGAAGTATTAATCACTGCTTTGCTCAGCAGTATAGTTTCATGCTACTGTATCACAAGCCACTCAACAAATACCTTCTCCACACAGAGGAACTATAGTCAAGAGAAGATCGGCGTCAACATCTGTGTTTTAGAACCTGGTTTGCTAATTGCACAGAGCTACCCTCTGACACCTTTGCCTAGTATGTCACCTGCAAGGTAATTTACAGGCACACATATCTGATGCTTTGGAAAAGGATTTTTCCTGTCTCAATGGGATTAAAAGACAGGGTAGGACGTAGCACACAGCACCAAAACACCTGGGAATTCAACATCTGATCAAAGCTCTGCTGTGAGACCTAAAATTAGTTTTTCTTGGATGCAAGTGCAGAAAGTTAAGCACGTTTAATGGTATTTTTCAAGTCTTTTCCATTCCCTCCTGATGTCATCTTTGAATTTGTAATTCATCCTTAACGGGTGATGCAACATTATTCATTGGAAGAATTTATTTGGAGTAGGCTTTTTTGTGGTATTTCCTTCCTGCTGACATTTCCCAGCACTGAGCATGTTGTTCACAGTGCTGGAGCCTGTGGACAGCTAATGCCTGGGATGCACCAGCCATGGGGATTGGGACCACACCAGCAGGACTTGGCTCCTGGAAATGCCTGGCTTCCTGGGTGCCTTGTAATTCCTGGGAGCCCAACTATGTGAGCATATCCGAGCTTTGTGGAAAGCAAAATATCACGTTCTGTGTTGTAATGGTTTGTGCAAAATATAAATGAGAAATGAATTATCACCTGGATGCTTGTGAGGGAGAAGAAGTTAAGAACAGTGGAAAGCATTTATCACAGAAACTATAGAAGAAAAATATGTTGTTTCTTATGGTTTTAATGCAATCCTTTGTAGTTATGTAACTTTTGGGTTGCATCACTTTGTTGCAGCACTTTGTCTTCCACTTATGAGATTTCATCAAATCGGTATTTAATTCAGATGTACTAATTTGGTTCCCCTGTGCTAAATATGAAAGTTTATTGCAAGGACAATTCTTCAGTTTTATGGAATGGAATACTGGGTGCAAGTGAATATATTGGTTACATTTGTTTGCTATAATAGGTTAGATATTTGAAAAAGTTTTTTCACCCAGAGGGTGATCAGGCACTGGAACAGGCTCCCCAGGGAAGTGGTCACAGCACCAAGTTTACCAGAGTTCAAGGAATGTTTGGACAGTGCTCTGAGGCACATGGTGTGATTCTTGGGGCTGTCTTGTCCGGGGTTGGGAGTCGGACTTTGATGATCCTTGTGGGTCCCTTCCAACTTAGAATACAACTCACTGTAACTACTCCTGTATTGTTTCAATGCCATATAATATAACTGGATAAATACCTTCTAAGACTTAAATATTGGATTGTTTGTGTATTCCAATTACCAAAGTGTAATTACAGGGATTTCATATGAGTTAGTTAGAACTTGCCTCTATCTGTCATCTAGCTAAATTTCAATAATAATAACACAGTTCAGAATTAAGTTAATCTGAAATTGGAATATAAAATCTGCTAATTGGAAGTTTCTAAATTGAAACTATTCCATAATTTAGCTGGACTTAAATTTGCTGTCCTGTTTTCTGTCATCTTACTGTATGAACATTATCTAAGAAACATTTTTGATGCCAAAGTGTCTGCTCTTCTCTTTCACACTGAAGTCTACTAAGCATCTTTTTGGGTCCCTCCACTTGCTTTATTTGCCTATATACCCACTTTGGTCTAAACTCTCAATTTTCTAGTGCACAGCTGCTACTGTGTGGAAATGTATGCAGCAGTAGAGATTTATGATTGTTGTCTCCATTCATATAACCCTTAGGAAATCCTGTCAATTACTGGAATTCATCTTTATCGTAAGGAGAATTCTCCTCTGTCCCTCACTATTTTACCCACAAACACCCTTTTCTCTTGAACATTGCATTTTGTAACAGGGGATTTAATCTCTTGTTCTTCAGCACCTTGTCCATCACCTTCCTCTTCCAGGTCTGCAAACCATGTCTTCTGCATCAGTGACATAATCCTTGGTACCTTGCCAGGTGTTTAGATTAAGCTAGGCTGTTGATGTGATGACATGAGATTTCCAGAGTAGCTATGATATTTATCCAGGGAGTCTATGGTCTGCCCCAAGATGTTGTACTTCAGTTCAGACTGGCTACCTGACATCTCATGATACATCACAATGCTTCAAGTAGGAATTTGGAAAAGGGATCTTGGGCTTCTTGAGTGATGAGGGAGCAACTGAGCAACAGGTCTGTGACAGCAACAACATCATCTTTACCAGAATACTCAAAATAGAGTGAATGGCTGGTATGAGTAGCACTGAGGTTTTATGTTTGTTTTTCATCTAGATATTATAGTTTTATGGATTACTGGTTAGCACACTTTGAAAGCAGAACAGCTCTTAGTTTTATGACCCAGTAGGACATAAGGACAGCAGGCATATATTAGTGTCGAATTACAGATTCTGCTTTCCTTTTTTATACTATCCACTTCGAGTTACTTAGAAAAACACATTTTTATTTAATTTCCTGTAAAATTTCTTAATTAAAAAAAAAGGCCTTTTTCAGATTCTACAAGTGCCTCAGATACCTTGCTCAGCCAGATTTTTTCAAATGTGTCTTGTTCTCAAGTATTCTAACATTTGCACAGTTTATGAATATAATTACCTTAGAACATAGATTAATAAATGTAGGGATCTTTCTCATCTTGTCTGTCTGGATGGCAGATGAAATTTTTTTGCGTTTCATCTGCTTTCATTAGTGTACATAGCTTTCAATATCATTGCTGTTCAATACATGTTTTAATTTGCTGTAAATTAGAAAAAAAAACACCCTATCTCCCTGTTTTATTTTTGCTGTAGGAATAATAATGCCAAGAGGAGGGAATTCTCCCTGTCCCTTCCCTTGGCCTCTTTGTCATGCTACATGACGTTTTCAATCAGAACATCCAGACATAGTCTGTAAAATGCTTTGTTTCTTTTCCTGAGTTTGCAGTAACGAGCTTTTAGCATAGCAGAGAATGAAATGGGTGACCTGTAATCTCATGGAGAATGCTGCTTCTAAGTGAGGTAGTAAAGATTTCTCACTGAGGATGTAATGCCATCTGCTTTCAGCACTATATTGGCTATTTCACAGAGAAATTTATTCATGCGTGACAGTTGTTCTGTTTTTGGACAGAGGTGATGGACTCTGCTATTATAGTATCTAAAAATCTGTCGAAACCTTTTTATTCACTAGTCTATTATTCACTAACACTAATTTCTGTGTGGCAATCCCTTCTGAGTTCTTTCACTTAAAAAGGCCATGCCGTCAGTCATAAATGAGAGTTCTCCTGGCAGTGTTTTCTTTTAGTGGGGGGAAAAAAGACAATTGTAGTATAAAATTTTTGAGATATGGAACTTCTGAGATTGTAATGACTGGAGGTCCTTGTTCTTCTAAGGCTGCTTCCTAGACACTTATAGAGAGAACTGTGATAGTCAAAGCTTGAAAGTAGTTTTATTTGTGATCCTGCTTGCTGCCCTTGCAGTGGGTAGCCAGTGAGATTCCTTAGTGAAGGCAAATATTCTGTCAGTCTTGGATCCCAACTAACTTCGATGAACTGTTGTAGAAGAGAGTTTGGCTTTCTGAACAGTCTGGAGCCATAGGCAGCTGCCTATTCTTAAAGACAGTGCTGTTGTCCAAAATCCTTGACTTATTTTCATACATGAGTATACAAGCCATATATGCTTTAAAGTATCTGGAAAACAGTTGGGAATAGAGCGAATTAACTTGGAGATTTGGTCAGAGTGGTGAGAGGCCACATCCGTGACCTGCTATGAGCTGTTCTTCATCTGAGCTGTTGGCAAAGAGACTGTGCTTACTCAGAATAGGCCACGATAATTCAAGTGCTGATGATTTCATTGATTTCAGTTCTAGTCTGTAAGGAGCAACCTTGAAATGGCATTCAAAATTTGAACTATTGCAGAAGGTGTTCATGAGGAAGTTGAGCTTTTCAGGGCATTGTGGCCATCTGTTTTCTTCCTAACATAATTCAATGTGCTGGCTATGCTGTGTGAAGTAGAACAGAGATAATTTGTAATGACCACTCAGCTAATTTCACTGTATTTTGTGGCTTTTGTACAAAAGCCAAAGTTTCTCTCATACCTTCATGTTTTGAATTCATCTGTGAAATTCCTTCAGCAAGCAATTTCTCAGTTGCGTATATGGACTCTTCTACAGTTAGAGAATTTTTGCATACATTTTACATTTCTGTTAACCCCATTTTATGTTCTGTGGTTTTTAATTTATTGTTTTTTTAATATAGCATGCCATGGCATTGATAGACTGAAGGTTCACTACTCTATTCACCATCATATCAGCTAACTGATCAGAGAAGATTTGAGAAAGTGCTTAAAACACCAATGATTTTTCTATGTGAAGATTGACAGTCTTGTAGCACCTCTATATTTGAGCTACAGCAGTATGCAGCATTAGGAAATGGTTCTTTGTTCACTGCAGTCACAGGACTGTTTTTATTTCTTGATGGATCATCTGCACTGCAAAATGGAGTAGTGTCATTTCAATTACATATGCAATTTGATAGTCAAAGCTATATGTAATTAAATTTTAGTGAATTTAAAAGAGCAACAAGGTAATATGTCTCATTCTTTGTGGAAAATAAATATGAAAACATGGCCATTCTAATGAAGGTCTGTTTCACACTCAACTATTTTCAATGTATACTTTGCCCAATGTTATTTATATATGTTATTAAATATTATTTATTTTATTCTTTTATAACATAAATTTCATCATGGGAATTTTGAATGACCTGTGGAGGGCCACCAGAAGTTGCTGTGGATTTCTGTTAGTGTTTGTGTGGGAGTGAAGGTACAAGCTTTGGGAGATCTTTTATTAGTGGGAAATGTAGAATTATGAAATCTGCATTCACTCAAGCTTGCAACTTTGTTCTTGTCTTAAGGCATGTGACTCAAGCCTTGAGGCTTTACTTGCTCTGCATCTGAGAATGTGAACCTAGTTCTTTCCACTTGAAACAATGGGACAAGTAGCAAGTAGAAGAAAGGTACAAACTATATTTGGAATTTGTGATTACTTATACTTAAATCTGTAATATGTTCATATATATCAGACCAAATCAGTACATATTCATAGAATCATAGAATGGTTTGGGTTGGAAAGGACCTTAAAGATCATCAAGTTCCCACTCCCTGCCATGGGCAGGGACACCTCTCACAAGACCTGGTTGAATTCTTACCAATCTTTTCTTTAAAAATATTTTGTACTTGGTGCAAACAGTTGAGAAGTGGGGACTAACTAAGGACAAGCAAGTAAACAGAAGGCTGGGAACTCAGAAGATGATTTTCAGTTTCTCATTTGAACTCGCACCACATTAGTTACAAGTCCTACTGCTGGAATAGTTCTCCCCAGGAGAGTGAAGGTATGTAACAGACTGGAGAGCAACCTTTGCTTGTAAAGGTGCTGTGATGAATGATATGGGGCATTTTGAGGGGGAAAAAAACCCCCACCATAGCATAGGGGAAATGTTACAGGTTTTTTTTCCAATTTATTGAAAACATTCGTTTGGGGTTTTTTTCTTTTGTAAAAGTTCTGTCAGCAGTTGGAGTTTTTATACATTGTGCTAATCCTACCTTTATATAAAAGTCATAAATCTTATAAATTAATGTGTCAGGCAGTTACCAGAACTCTTCAGTCTGTTTCTTTTTATGGAGTGATCTGACACGTTTTGCAAACAGCAGACCTAGGTGCTCTGCATGAGTTCCAAACTGGATTTGTAGCAATCAGCTCATAGGAATGGACTCTGGCCCTACTTCCAATCGGGTGAGAAAATGTGTTTTAAGTTAAAGGCAATAATACTGGAAAAAAAGATATGAATTATTGACCTTTTGACATTGGATTTTAAAGTTTAGCATATGTGGCCTGTGAATGTTTTTATTGGTACTTCCATTAGTTCCCTAATAATCTAGACATTTCTAGTTATGTTACATTTTCTGGAGTGTAGAAATCTCTTTTTTTCCTATCCCTATTCTTCAAGCATGCAAATACATTTATTAGCTAATTACCAGAATTAATTTTGTTGCTTACATTGCTTATGAAATATGAGGGATATGATTCTGAGCTTTCTTCTGACCTCTAAAAATACATGTGTAACTATTTACAAACACAAGTCACAACTGCTTTGTTTATTCTGTGAAGAAACAAAATAATGTAACTGCCAACAATTGAAATCTGTTACAGAGGGAAAGCAATTTTGCATTTAATACTGAAAAGGCAATTTGTGATACTGTAAGGCAATAAAAAAAGGTCCACTGAGGGTCAGTCCTAAAAGCAGCAGCATTTATGGGCAGTTCAGAATAACCAATATGCATTACAGAACAGATTTTTATAAAAATGCTTTCATTAGAGCAAATACCTTGGATATTTTTAAAAATAGACTTTTTTGTCTTACATATTTCTGATAACTTTTGCTGACATCCAGCAAGTTCTGAAGTCCTGGAATTCTCTTGAGGTTTCCTAGTACGGAGACCAAAAAGTATTGTTAAATGGTTCCAGTGCTCCAGCCCTGAAGCAACATTCTGCAACCAGATGATACATATAAATTTGCTTCCCATAAGAGAGCAGTCTAGTGCTGAAGGAAAAAAATATCTATGTTTTTAATATCAGATGTTTTTAATATCAGATGTTTTTAACTCAAGCATCTGTTTTGAAATGTTCTTAATTCAGAAAATGTCATGTTAAAGAAAGTGCAAAGTACTTTAAAATAATTAGGAATGAATAAGGCAATTTGGAGGAATGACAAACCACTAGTTTTTTTGAACACTACTAATGCTCTTGTAAGAACTCTGCAAGAGCAATAGAGCTGAAGGAGTCACTCCTGCTGGTACCAGTGGTACCTGCAGCATCAGTGGTGGTGTTTCTAATCCAAGAAGCCAAGGTCTTGAATCCATTTCGCAGATGTCTATTTTCTTGGCTCTAGATAGCCAGCTTGGGCCTCAGTTACAGAGAGGAAAGGAATGGAAGTTGTTGTATAACATCAACAAATGCTTTTGACGTGTGCCCTAAGAGTTCTGTATTTGTGTTTTCTACTATTTTAGGAATCGTATTTTCACAGGAATAAAATCAACAGGTAAGAACATGGTATAGGTGTGATGTCTGTCCCTAATTAACTGTTTCATACAGCAAATGCTTTGATCTGTGTTAGCAAGTAAGTTTGTACTGATAACACCTAAATTTGCAATTTTTCTGAGAAAATTTGCAATTTGACCAAGTCACTAGCACAGCACTCTACTGCAAAAAGGCTTTCTGACCCTCCTGCTACGTGGTAGTAGTGCTATGACAATAAACACCAGTGGATCTCATCTTTTCAGTGCAGGATACTGAATGAGCATAATTTGATGTGTCTGGCAGTAGTGAAATACTGAAGGGGAAGTTTTGTATTTTTAATGCCAAACTTGCAAGTTTTGGCCAGTTTTTTTGATATAAAACATGCATAAGCCCAGTGTAAAACTGAATTTTCTTTTAATATATTTTTACAGGAAATTATTTTACTTTGCTGCAGTATCCTTTCTGCTGTATACTCTGATGGGCTACTTCAGCTTCTGCCAGTTCAGCTGGTACATGTTCCTGTCAGCATAAAAACCAGCAGCTTCATTCACTGGAAGTTTCCTAGTTTGTACCAGGAGAGAGTTTAGTTCCACTTGACCACAGCCTTTTTCTGCTATTCTCTGTAGTGGCTCTTTGAGAAAAGCAGTAATGCAGCACTAATGCCAGTAACAGCTCCCTCCGTCCCTCTGAACGCACATTTTCCTACTACCAAAGAGCAAATACTGATTGGTTGGATACCTCCTTGTGCCTCTTGTACCTGAAATTTATGTGAAATGTGGCATTCCAAATAGATACTTTATTTTGTGATTGATCTTCTTGCAGAGCTTGCTAGTTCATGAACTTCTTGGGGAAAAGCATTTCAATTAATTTTTTTCCTTATAAAGACAATGTAGAGTACAGGATAGGCCACCTCCTTTGTCAGATTCTTGAGAGAGATCACTTATTGCAGATAAATATTTTCTGGTTTTCTTGATAGTGTCTTACATCTGCCTCTTCTGAGGTTTTATCCTTCCCCTTCTTCCTCTGAAGTTTCCTTGGGCTTAGCCATCTTTCCTAGGAAGTGATGTTGATGTGGTTATGCTGTGCCTGCTTGTGGTAGTAATTTTCTGACAATAAATTTTTTAAATCTCTTGATAAAGTTAAGGATGGAGGTCAAAGACAAAAAAGTTCCTACTGGTGTTGCAGAAACCAGTGCTTAGGCAAGGTGAAAAAGTCTATCTGGGAACTCCCTTTTTGTCCTGGAACATAGGTTACTGTGGAACTTTGTAGTTATCTTTTCTCTGCGCACTTTTTCTGATTCCTTGATACAAATCCTTACTGGATTGTTAAGGCATCTTGGAAGCAGCCAGGCACATGCTGTCTCCTACCTCAGCATCTAGGTGGAGCTTGGGGGAGATGCTGGAGGCATTCCAGGGGGCTCACTGGGATGAGAAAGGGGGAAAGAGGAGGTAAAGAAGGCACAGAGTTTACAAATCTGTCTACTGTTTGCATGACAGTTTCTTCAGTCATCTTGGTATTTTTCTGCCCAGCTTCTCTTCCTTGCCACTATGTTGGTATTATTTTTATCCAGCTGTCTTTCCTGCTCCCACACTGAGACTGTGGTCTCTGAATAGAAGCCCAGCTGTAGGGTGTGTGCACTAGATAGGATCCAGTAGCTCAAGATTTCCCAACTGTGGTCTCCAGAAGGCTGCTTGTAAGTTGCTGGCTCTCTGTTTGCAGCTGCTAAATTGCAGCTAAAAATAGACTTCATTTACTTTCTAAGCCAGGAATTGCCATAATTGCCCCTTGTCCTAGGGAATATGTGTGTTCAAATGCGTGACTGTCTGTGATTGACTGGGATTTGTGATGAAACAGGGTCTCCAAGAGAAGATCCACTTCCTTATGTCCTGCTGGATTAAGAGTTTTAGGAAACACTATCCAGGAATGAGAGATGTTTTTTCCTGTCAATTGCCCTTTATGCTTCATGGAAATGAGATCGGAAAATGTTGACAGGTCAGGAAGAGACTATCTTGAAAAAAGAGATAGTCCAGGTTATGGAAAAATTTGGTTTCCGTACAGCAGCACTAAAGTTCCGTGAATTTTCATTGGCACAATTTTTGTACCAAGACTGGTAATTGTTTTAACTTAATTCTTTTAAATCCCATAGGGGAAAAGGAAAGGTAACTCTATTCTTTGATTAGTAGCTTCAGGCTGTCTCTAGACTCAATAGAAGGAATTTTGAGGGTTTTCTCTAAAACCATAAGTGCAGGATATTTTAGAACAGAAAGCTCAAAATACCAATTTAACATGATTTTTTGATCTCATTATCCCTCCCAAATATCCATTCAGTCTCTTTTGGATCATGCAGTGAAGAAATAAAAATGATGTTAAGCACAAGAAACAGCAACAAAAAGAAGCTCGTCATATCTCATGCTTTGTCAAGCACATGGGGCGCCAGTTATTCTAGATTTAAACTATTTCATTGAATGATTTCTGTACTCTTTATCAGGAGGCTTTACTAGGAAGATTTTAGCTCACTGTTTTTATGGCTTTTTTGATTTTTTTCTGACTTCCAAGCAAGTGATCTGCCCAGTGCTGGTAGGGGAGGGCTGGAGGCTGAGGATGAGGAAGGAACCAGTGTCTTGTGTTAGAACAAGGTTGGAATCTTCTTGTTAATTCCAGTAAAGTTTTTGTTTTTCTTTAAAAAAACACCCAAACCAAACCAAAACACTCAAAAACCCCATAACAAAACCTCAAAGAAACCTAATTATTGTGGCATAAGCATGACTTTTTTAGGAACTAAAAAAACAACTCCAAACCTCTCCCCAACAATGTGCCCCAACAATGAAGCCCAAAACTTTGAGCATTTTTTGACTAAGAAATGCAAAGACTGAGTGTGAAAATGCTCAATAAATGTAACTGTAGAGAAGTTTCAGTGGAAAGAATTTCAGTTAACCTCAGTATTTCTCTCTAAAGTAAAGTCCAGAAGAGATTTTAGCAGAGGTCACTGGGAGGAATCTTGTAAAATTCCTTGTAGAGGCTTATCTGAGGAGGACCAAGGAGATGAGATGGGTTACCACCAAGCTCCTTAGTGCAGCCTGTGTGTGGGAAGAGAAAGCTGAGCACCAAGAGAGCAATTATCTCTTCAGGTGAGAAAGCTGAGCACCAAGAGAGCAATTATCTCTTCAGGTGAGAAAGCTGAGCACCAAGAGAGCAATTATCTCTTCAGGTNATTATCTCTTCAGGTGAGAAAGCTGAGCACCAAGAGAGCAATTATCTCTTCAGGTGAGAAAGCTGAGCACCAAGAGAGCAATTATCTCTTCAGGTTTGTGCTGGTGGCTCCTGGCCTGGGACTATGAAATTGTAGCTGTAGGAGACGGAGGAAATAGAATCAAGGGAAAGGGGAGCCAGCACAATGCTTGAGCCAGAGAGCCATGGGAATTGACATGGAGTTGCCAGGAGCAGAGGTGAGTGAAACCTCAAAGTCAGGGAGGCTGCTGTAATTTGAGAGGAATGGTGCTCTGTAGCCAATTTATGGACCTAAGTGGAGGAGTTAGAGGGGAAGGTGAAGTCGATTTCAGGCCAGATTAATCCCTGATGTAATCTGTTGGCATCATTGTGCTGGATTCCCTCCTTTTCAAATTTCAGTGGAATTCCTTCAAAGACATATTTGGCCCTTCCAGCTCTTGTTTTACTGAATTCCACCGAATCATCACCTTTTACCAGATGCTACTCGGAGCCTCTGCCCTGAATTACATCACTGGTGTCAGGACAATGGGTTGGGTTACTGGGAGAGTAGGTTTCCTTATAAAGAAATTGTTGTACTTGTGAAATGTTTTGGTTAATGAAGTTATGGCTGTAGCTGTAAATTTTATAGTATTTTCAGTGCCAAATAACTGATTAGATCAACAGCAAACCTCCACTTATGTGTGCGAAGCTAGCAAAGTATTTCCCTCATATACTAGCTTAAATGCTTAAGAGTCAAGTTCTCTTTCCAGCTTTGTCGTCAACATGCTTTGTGATGTTAGATGTTTCATTTAGGATTCATGTCACTGTTTCCCAGTCCATAATGTTAATAATAATATGTTAATATTCCCTATGTGCTACTAAGAAGTATGAAGTGTTACTAGATGCTGCTACATAGCCAGCCCTTATTGAGTTGACATATATTTGATCCGATTCTACTAGTAATGACTAAATCTAACAAAACTATATCAATATAGATGGCCTTTGGTAAAGGAAAATAGTAGATTAAGTACTGGGAGAGGTATGTATCACTGGGATCTAGCTGCCTATCAAGTGAGGAATGCATATGTATTTTGTAGGAAACCACAAACCCTTTGTCAGCAGAACTGACAGGTCATCCTTGACTTTTTAATCCACAGAATGGCCTTAATCCTTTTAAATTTGCCTTGTGTTACAGCATGTGAGTTCAGAGTCAGACCTGAACATTCTCACCACGTAGAAAACATTTCAGTGGAGAAATGGAAAGCATTATTTTGTAAATGCATTTATTAACAGTGCAAACTGGAACAATTGAGCACGTCAGGTCTCAGTTTGGTTGCACCACATCCCATGATTTTGTTGGTGATGGTTTAATTGTAGCCAAAAAAGTACAGCAGTTTCAGTGAAGAAAACTGTACCATAAGGATACCTTTTTTTGCTCACATACTACTATATCTTGAATGATGGATTTTTTTGCCAGGTAATTTTTTTTAATTCAATTTTTTACTTTTAAGATCTCAAAATATTACTATATTTGACCAGTGGTCATAGAATTCATAGGCAGAATCTTGTTGAGTTTCATGTTTCATCATACTGATGATAATAAACTTTACTTCAGAAGTCCAGTTTGTGAGCACCACTGTAATGATACCTGAAATGGAAACAGATTTCCAGATTTTTCCTGTGAATCTCCTTGGAGTTTACACAGTTGAGCTCAACTGTTATGAGAAAGAAATTTTATTTAAGAGTTCAGAAAGAATTTAAATCTTTTTCATTAACAATACATTGAGAAATGGGATATTTACTTCCAGGCAGTAGAAATGTTGTGTGAAGATGAACTCTGTGTGGGCAAATTAAGCACAGATCCACCTGCTTCTTTTGCAGTATGATTGACATTTTCCGTAATTGAAGAGGACAACCCAAATTAACCTAACTCTGCATGTTTCTAATAACAAAATGGAGTCAATAAACAAAAGCCACATGTACAGAAACTGTGCACCTGTTGAAGAGATCACTTTTCATTGTGAGCAGCATCAGATGCCTGCTTAGCTGTTTCACACCATTTGCATATTGACTGCCCTGAAATGCTGTTACACATTTAAGAAAATGTAATAAGGATGCTAATTAAAAGAGTTTAATTGAAGGCCTCCAGATGATGCAGGCTCACTATCCCTTTCTTAGTATTGTGCTTGAAGAAAGGTGGAAACATCAGCTGTTTGTGTTGGTACTGTCATGATTTGAGAGCCCCAAAATCTAATTCCCTAGTCCAAACCCCCTCCCACATCTCAACACAATGTGAGATGGGTTTTCCAGACACCACACGAGTCTCAAAACGGGGGAAAGGGATAATATATTACAATGACTATACAAATAAATATATAATGGCCAGTCTTCGCGAGCGAAGATTTGGGAAAGGTCATTAACCCTTCGAGCCTGCGCAGTGGATTTTTTTTAGGTGAGACACAGCTTGCGCTGAACTGAGCCCACCCTTTAATCCTGAGGTTCATCTGCCGGGGCCCAAGCAAGCTTGGACAGTGGCAGTGAGGTCCCCAGGATGTAGGTTTGTTTAGAGTGACCTTCTCTTAGATGGATTGCCTCACAGGGCTGACGAGTTCCATCTGTCCGGGGGGCTGGGAATCGAACCCGGGTCGCAGCGGTGAGAGTCCTGCACCCTAACCACTAGACCACCAGAGGCCCCACAAATAAATACTACAATACATTATATACAATCTTAGCTATCTCTACCATGACATAAAAGTATTTACAATGGATCAAAACTCTTTCTCCCCTCCAAATAAAAGTCCAGGAGGGAAGAAGGAAAAGATCCTTTCCGCTCTCAGAGCAGCAAGTCTCTAAGGCAGCAGGCATCTCTGTCTCTTCCATGCAGCAGATGTAGCTGGATCTCTGCCAGTACACATGAGGGGGTATCCAAGCCCTCTCGGCCACTCGTCTCCAAGCAAGGGTTTTATCTTCAGTGGGCTGCGTTCACCCGGACAAGGTCATCTCACCACGGTCATATCACGAAGCGCAGGGGTCTTCGTGACGGTCTGTATCTTCGGGGGATTCAAGATCCCTTTGCAGAGCTCCGTGCTCTGTCTCAAGCAGCGGGGGGGCCAAGGTCACCCCCTCCGCATTCCTTCTCGGAACTTTTCAGCTCCTTTCTGCAGTGCTGTAGCACTCCAAGACTCTTTCAAGTAAGAGTTCATCATCCTCCTCCTTTCTAGGAGGGGTCTCCAAGCAGTTTGGGGGTCTTTGGTTTCAGTTCTTACCCAAATTCTGTCTCTCTGCTGCTGGTTCTCTCTCTCTCTCTCTCCTTGCAGAAGTTCTCTCTGCATCGCTTCATGCTTGTTTGCTGCTTGTTCTCTCTTATCTCTTGGCTCTCTGCCCTCCGTACGCTGCTCCTGCCGCTGCTCCTGCTGCCTCTTACAGTGGAGAAACTCCTTCAGCTCTCAGCTACAGAACCTGGCCCAGTTTAACACTGTTCCAAGTCCCTGTAGCCCCCAGCCGGGGCTGGGGTGTGGGGGGGCAGAGCCCCCCAGGGGTGCTCCTGCCCTCTTTCCTCGTGGCTCTACAACATGGCTACTTCTCCAACAACAACTACAACTACCTTCTCTTCCGTTCTGCTTGTGATATGTTTATATTTTGCAGAAGCACTCATTGGGTAAAACCTCAAAACTTCAAGGGTCACCACCCCCTGGGATTTTACCATTTTATAACTTCAGGGGGAAAACTGTTTCCCCTCCCCACAGGTACCTTTCTATTAGTTCACAAGCTCTACTGGCCCAGCTGCCTGGTGGCTCATGGCAGTGTCCCCATTAGCTTTCCCAGATGTATTTTATTTGGTTGCTCCATGTACCACATGTTGAAAGAAAATCTAGTTAAAAGACCTAGCAGGCACAATGAGTGAAGGGTGCCTGGATGAAGGTAAATCTGAACAAATACATGTCTGGAGATTCTGTTTGAACATAGCACAATATTTGTATCTTTTTATTGACTGCCTCTTGAGTGTTGCTTGCTCTGAGAATGTCGTGAGATTTTTCAGTACCTCAGAGGAAGTCAATTTGTAGACCTTTCATGTAGTCTGTTTTGTATAAATTCTATTTAGAGAATGTTTAACGAGTGATAAATAATTTCCAAATGTATCTATCATGCATTAATGCTTCTGTTCCATCAAAAGAAAATATTTTGGTTGAGCTTATTTCAGAGTATTGACATAACAAAGACTCTAAGCCAGATGACAGGCATTACCCTAAGTTTAACTCTGTTTCTTTTCTGTGCAAACAGAGATACATAAGCATGCAGGGGCAAAACCTCCACTTCCATTTTGCTAATGATGATCTGGGGTGGGCTTTGTCCATACTATGTCAGTACATCTGACACTACTTCACTGTGAACCTGACATATTGCATACTGAGTGCTAATCCAGACAAAAGATGAGCAGAAAAAGGAAGAGTCAATTATTTATGAAACAAAGCAATCTCAGGAAAACCTCTCGAGGACCATGTAAACATTGGAGCAGTTTCCATTTATGTGAATGCCTTAAGACAGGTTGTGAAGAGAAGTAAAATCAATCTATGCTGTGGCCAGGGAGGAGTATGTTGGTGTTTGTGAACCAGCATTCTGACTGTAAGGCAAACTCAAAATATATTTTCTCTTATAACCCTCTTTTATCTTTCCCCTAGACTTGGTTAAAGTTGGGTCTTTAATGCAGACAGCAAACTGGGACTGAAAAGTCAAGGGTTCAGGTATACAAGTACTTTGATATTGAGATAGTATTTTTTCTGTACTTGCAGATGTCTTACAAACCAGCCTGAGCTCTGTGCAGAGGGGCCCCTTTGCCCATGCAGGCTGACACACAGGCTCTTTGCATAGTATGTCCTAATTCCAGTGTGATGTCTCCCATGATTGACCCTTCACTGGAGCAAATTGTTTCTGACCATACTCTGCTTTCTGATGCACAAAAGGAAACTTTATTTTGTATATTGAAGGTGCAGTTTGTACTTCTTATTTTAATAAGACTGGTTTTGCTGGGTTTTTTTTTGGTTTGTTTGTTTCAGGCTTTTTTTTTGTTTTCCCAAGGAAATGATGTAACTTTTATCCACCTAGTATTTAGAAGGCCTTTTGGTTCACATCTCCCTCTCTAACTCACAAGAGAGTTATATGGAGTTCTTTTAGCTAAGATAACACTGCTCAGTGTGAATGCGACAAGATTCTTACTGTTGCCACAGAACATCCAGAGGATGTGCAATGAAATGGAGATTTCTTTGGTGGTAACCTTAATCTAAAGGCTGAAACTGCAGTTCTGGTCTGGTTTTTTTTCGAATACTCAGCCACGGATTTGGCAGGGCAACTCAGTAATTCTTAATGTGATGCTCTTTTTTTCACCTGGAGTCAAGACACCAGGTTGTCTCCTTGATCAGTAACAGCTGCCAGAGTGAGACGTCCTCATGGCTTGTTAAGTGACCAATTTCCTAAAGTTTCTAGACTAGATGCCCAAACTGTAAGAATCTTCCAGGAGGCAACTTGAAAGTTTCTTTATTTCTTTGGTTTGAGCAGACATGGTCTCTTAGTGTACACACTTTAAAATCAGCGATGTCAATAGTCTTCTCTAATAAAAATAAAATGAAAAGGATTTCTAAAAATGATGCTCCTAGTCAAAGGTAGATCTGGGTCTAACTAGGCTCTGACTTTGTAGTGAAACCTGGATGGCTGACTGAGGGAAAAGACTGAGCTGGCATTTGTGTTCACAAAGGACTGAGCAGGAAAACTGAAAACTGAGTATGAGAGTAAGATTAATAGTTTTTTTTCTAGACTCAATTTGAACATTGTGATTTGGTCTGTCACTTTGGCATCAAGCTCAGGAGCACATTTGTTGTTAAAATCCCAGACTCCTGGATATTACTCGATTCTCTGTTCATACTTTTTGTCATTTTCTATATTAGTTCTCTTAGAAGAAACCGTTTGTCAGCAAATCTCCTATTGTACATTTTTCTGTTTAATGAACTGAAAGATGATTTATTTCCTTTTTTTTTTATTTTGCATTTTTCCCTAGTTTCACTACCTGAGATTTGAATCAATTCAGTTTTATATTTAGGAGGTCAGCCTTCTCTTCTTAGTTTAATCTTCCAACTTCATTCATTTTCTATGTGAATACCCATAGTACTGTGTGCTTTCTGTGTAATCTTAGCCCTCACAAAAGCTAAATACCAGATTTCTCCCTATATACTTTATTTGTCCATGCCTCTCATGCTCATCCATGATTCTAGGAGGAGCTACTTGTAATTAATTTCTGAGCCCTCATTAACATAGAACACTCTTTTTCTTTTAAATTTTCTTACTTTGTGAAAGCAGTGGCAGTGGCTGAAGGTCTGGCTTCCTCACAGTGCCTGGAAGTAAGTGTTTATACATCTAACAAATGTGCTCTTTTGGCATCTGAAATTAGGGATGTGAAGTTGCTCAGCCTTACCTAATAATACAGTATTACCCTCAAGGTACTTTTGTCTCAGTAGAGTCTGTTATTACTTTTGCTGCTACAGTCAAAAGTTTACAAGTATTGAGGCCACGTTGATGAGAACACAGCTGCACAGGGCAGGGCACGTCTCAAGGATGAAGGACCACCGCCTCCCTAAGATCCTGCTCTATGGTGAACTTGCCACCGGCTGCTGCAAGAGAGGAGCCCCGAAGAGGAGATACAAGGACTCCCTGAAACAACATCTCAGCCTTGGCCATATTGATCAACATAACTGGTCTAGTCTGGCCTCCAATCGTGAGGTCTGGAGATACACCATCTATAACGCTGCTGCTTCCTTTGAGAACGCCTGCAGGATCACTCTTGAGGAGAAAAGACAACGCAGAAAGAATCGTGTCTTGCAGAATATACCATCTAAGGAGTCTTTCTGCTGTGCCTTTTGCAATCAGACATGTCTATCTCGTATTGGCCTCATTAGCCACCAGCGTGCCTGTAACAAATGTGGGTAGAGCCCTTCCCAAATCTTCATTCCCGAAGCCCAGCCATGATGACAATCAAAAGAGTGGAAGAAGCTGTATATTAAACCAGACAATGGTAGCACATACAGCACAGCATTAGAAAGTCATTGATAAGACAGACTATTCCATCTCATGGGTTTGATTCTTTTTATAATGTTGAAAAATTTAATGTCTCTGGTGTAGTTTGTATCAAAAGATTTCTTCTGAGAGCTTGGATAAACATTGCTAGAACCTATATTTCAACTTTCAACTGTTTAACAAAGGATTACGGGATTGTCCTATAACCATGAGCTAAGCTATGGGAATTTACGTTTTCCTTTTTGCAGTATAGTTCCTCTTAAAATTATACTCTGAACAATGGATTATTTTCTTGTGCCAGTACTCGATTCCAAATACTGTGGCTTGGCAGAAGGCAGGTCTCAGATTTCAACCACATGTATTTCAAAAAAATCAAAAGATCCTTATTTGGCACTCTGCTCACATATCTTAAAAGTTGTGTTTGCGCGTCAGATTTAAAAATAATTGAAACCAGGGGTGCAAAACCTGAACTTTTCTTCCAGGATGTTTTGACTTCAATTGATTCCAAGAGCATTGAAGGGAAGAGAATGGAAACAGTGTGCAGCATGTGGCTTTGACAATGCATGGAGAGACTTAATGGAGCTTGCATACATGATACTACAATGGTCCTTCTAAAAATATTCATATTTGTCTTTCATTATGTATGTAAAACAAATATATGCACACAAGTGCATGCTTTTCTGGCAAAACACTATGCAAATAGTGTAAATAGAAGGATTGCTTTGTCTGTGGAAGTGCTGTGGATCTTTGTTGACTGAAAATCGGTTGCTGTATCTCTATGTGCAATAATTTAACACTGGGAGTGTAATTGATGTGGAATTGAAACTAGTGAAGGAATTAGAATGGTATTCCCCATTAGGACAGAATGACAGATATCAATATTTTTATTTTTCAAAATTGTCTCTTTGGAGCTTTAATATCTATGAATTACTTTTCTTGGGCATTAAGGTAAAATACTACTGCTTGTGCCAGAAGTCATAATATACAAGAGGATGCCTCTTTATTATTTATGTTGTGTTTTAGAAATATTGGGAAAAAATGATACAAAGTCATAGCTGGCCTCTAGTAACCTATTATGGAGAAACTTTTCCTTTTCCCCTAGGAATTTTCATACACAAAAAAATGATGTGAAAAGTTGAGTCTTGATCATCTGCAAGTAAAACATCCACCAAGAGAATGACTTAGAATAGACACGAGTGGGGAAAACTCCTGCTTGCTTCTGCTCATTAGTTATAGGTGAGGCAAAATTTCAACTGAGAAAGTTGTCCCCAAAATGGTTGAACAAAGCACATATTCATAGCCTATTATGAATTATCCTATAGGATAATATCATGACAAATACAAATTAATGCTGACACTTGCCAAGCATTATTTTTCTATCTTTTCATAACAAAGATTGTTATGTGGCTGATGATGACCATTACAAGTGTTACATTGCTCTGGCTATCTTGTGCTTCTCAAGGATGAAGGGATGTAGAGAACAGCAAGGGGTCCTCAGTGAAAGAGAAGAGTTACAGAGCTGGGTCAGATACCTTCCATGAAAAATATGTAATGCTGTCATGTCCACACCACAAAATAAATGACAAAAACAACTGTGGAATCTGGAAGAGGTAAAGAAGCAACACAGTCATCCACTAAAACTAAAGGCATTCTTTGGTTACACATATCTGGGGGGAAAAGGCAAATCCTACCAAAATATAAACCAACGATGGAAAAAGCCCAAAAAATTCCTACACACTCACTCATCTTTTGTAGCAGAAGTAAAGAAAATAAAAATCTATTTACGAGATGGCACACTGCATTTTGATTTTATGCCAGCCTCGGGCCTTCCTTGAATTGTTTTCAGTGTTCATTTATGTTTGCTAAGGATTCTGCTTGCACAGAAAACTAATGTGAAGTATTGTTCCAGTCACTCATCATTGGAAAGAAATCTCAATAGCCAAGAAAGAGGAAAAAAATACATTGTAGTATGAAGTCAATTCTAATTATCAGTGTTTTTTTAAAATCTCTGAGCTTTCTTGTCCATCTAACATAAGTAGGTATAAGTACAGTAGATTGCTATGAACAGTGGTGAATATTTTGTCAGATATTATAGATTCTTTCTAAAGAGTTTTGATACAGGTTCAGTTTGAGTTTGGGCCAAAAAGAACTGTCTAATTTTGAATTAAATAAAATTTGAATTAATTCAAATAAGTTGAATTAAATAATTAATTTTTTCCTCTTCTTGACTTCAATTCCTGATTTATGGTTTCTAGTATGTAATTTGTTTTGTTGCTTTTACTGATATCCTTCAGCAAACATCTTAATTTGGAAAGAAATTATGGTAAGGATATATTGTGACCTTTGATACACCTTGATTTAATAGCTCAGCAGGAGCTGTATTTGTGAGAGAGGGAAGACTTTACAGTGCATGAGGAGTTGGATTAAAACAAAAAACAAAATCCATCTTCTCCTCCACACAGACAAAGGGACAAATATTTCTCTTTTATCCTTCCCTTTCCCCCAACCCTGCCCTGAGAATGTGCATAGATAATATTAAAACTAAAACACCAAGGGGGAAAAGAAAAAATCAAGAATTCAAGCTAGCCTGGCCTGAGGCAGTACCACTTGATATTCTTGTATAAATATCTGCTCTGTTTTACTGGTCCTGACATCATGTAAAAGACAGAGGGATTCAATATAAACATGAAATATAGTTTGTTTCCAATGGGATAACTCTTCTGTATTTATCTCTTTTCCTTATTGAAATATATCCCTGTTACTGGTAGATATCTTCTATTTTTGGTTATATTTTGTTGCAGAGCTGAAATAGAGGGAGTAGATGGAATATAGATGTGACCTGTAGGGGAAGTATGAGTTTCAGTTTAATTTTTGGGTCATCTTTAGCTAGAAGTAGTGATATTGTCCTGACATATAATAGCAATAGTTAGATGTAGTTGCTTTGGTGAATTGCAAGCCAGCCAAGAAGTAAACTCAAGTTTGCTTTACAAAAAGACCTTTCACTCCAGTTTATTCTCCTCAAAGTGGATGTGAGATCTGCCCATGTTTTTCGATACTGAATATGTAGGTAGGTTTCAGTAATTTCCGCAAGCAATTAACTCTTCATCTTTCTTGCAGATAAAGTATGTCAAATGTGTGGGAGAGAAATGCACTTCTTATATTTTGGTGCCCTTCTGGAGGCTGGTTTTTTGGTGCTTTTTTTTTTCTAAACGTGGAGCAATTAGCACCATAGAGGAGACAAGTCTGCAGCATTTGTAACCTAGCAATTCATTCAGAAGCTGTTGCATGTTTATTTCAGCTGCTCCTTTTAGGAGGGAGGCTTCTACTAAACAAAGCACTTGGCCAGTGTCATTTCCTTGTAGCCTCTTGTAACATGGAGTGGAACCTATTCACAGTAGAATGAAGTTTTTTAAAACTGGAATCTGGTGAAAATAGATTCTGGAGCTGCAAACAGATTCTTAATGTAGCATCTGACTTGTTGTACTGACTTTATAAGGCAGTTCCTGTCATTTCTTGAGAATAATATTAACTATGTGAGAACAAAGATGGACGAGCAGCAAACCTCCAAGGACAGCTGAACTCAATTGTAGCCTTACAGCCTGTGTGTCCCTGCCCAGCCTGTTTTAGGGGAAGTTTTATGAATCCTACCTTGAGTTCAGCTGTAGTATAAACGCATATGAGCAAGGTAGCCAAAAACTGCTTAATTTAAGTACTTTGTTTTGTCACCCATCTTCTGAATTTCTTCTGACTCCCTGCTACTGCCACAAGGCTCTTTATCCTATCAGTATGCAATTCCACTTCCTAATTTTCAAATGATTACTCCAGCAGTGAAAAGGAACCCACAAAGGCTCTGTACAGTGGAAATATTTATTGCTATCAGTTGAAAATTAGCCCACCCATGGATATGTTGGGAGTGATAAAATTTAATTCTTTGCTCCTTGTTGAAACATCTGACAGCACTAAACAGGGAGTTGTCAAAAATCATTAGAAAAATAATCTTATGAAAGGCACTGTAATCCCAAACTTGCTGTCTGCTCCCCACCCTGTCTAGTAAATTCCATAGTTTCCTAACTGCCTATTGGTGTTCCTGTTTCACTGACCTTTGCAATTGGCCAAGGATTTGTGTATAAAACTCAGTGACAAGCTCAGTGCATTTTTACGCTACCTTTGCTTTGCAGCACCCAGTTTCCTCATCTGGAAGTAAAACTGCAGAACTGTTTTGTAAGCTGGATAAAAGCACTACTCCAGTGTAAAAATACTCTTATAATTGTTTTATTTTCCTTCTACTTTGGTGCAGTTGCAGCAATCTCACTGACAATACTATACTACTACAACTATAAAGGCAAAAAAGTGTCACAGTGGGTAAGAAGAGAAAGTTTTGTAAAGAGAAAGAGCTGTGAATGGCTGGGCTGGGAATACTTGAATGTATAATAATCCTCAGTTTACCTGAAGATACAGCTGTGCTCTGGGACTGATTAGTTATTATATTGGACACAGAAATGCAGAATTGCTGTAGCAGAATGCTAGTCATTTATCAAGTGACTGCAGATCGCTTTGGTTTGTCTTACTTGCCTTCTTTTAATACAAAACTCTCAAGTCTTTAAAGTCACTTTAGACAGAATCTGTGGTACCTCCACCGTGTTTGGGAACTCCTGTTTGAACTGGATGTTTTCTTGTACTTTTTGTTTTTCTCCATCCACTTAAGCTACATCTGTAGAAGATTCTTACAATCCTATTCACGATCATTACATCTTAGTGAAGAAATTAGCACTTATGGTTGATATATCTATTAACCCTTATTGTTTTATTTTGTAGCAGCTTCTTACCTGTTACAATGCTTTGCAAACTTTTAAGAACCTGAAGGACTCCCAAACTGACAGTTTTGAGAGAAGTATATAAATGTGAGGGTGTAGTTAGGAGAGGTCAGTAACTCTGCAGAAGAGACCATCAGTTAGAAGGATATGTTGCCAGATTTAAGTATTAAAGACAGATTAGAAGGTGTTTACTTGAGAAAATTATTAAATTAAATAAACCCTAACCTCCTTTCACCAATCTTTTTTGTTAGTATTTTGTTTTAAGGGCTTTGGCTTCTACCGTTTTACCTAGAATTTTCCTCTTCTGAAGCTAGTATTCCAGGGAATGAAGTATGATGAACCACACTGTTGGGTGGAATTTAAGGCTGTGGAGTGTGTTTGGACTGACTGAATATAAGTAATTGGAAATACAGGATATTTCGTTACCATTCATTTCTAGGGTTTAGTAAAGCTTCTTAGCACACTGTGCTTTAAATAGAAAGAAGCTGAAATAGCTCTTCTCAGATTGGAGTTTCTCCAGGTTCTGTCTACTCTAAAGGTCTATGCCAGGATACTGGATCCCTGAAATCTTCTGAGTTGGAAGATTAACCATATCTTGACTCTGTGTTGTGATGTGATGATATCAGCTTTTGTGGTGTACTGTCCAGTGTTGCTACATGAGTGAGCTACAGACCATGAATGTACAGACCATTGGTTGCAGCCACCTGTATTTGTACTTAATGCTCATTATGCTCTTGCAGCACAGCTCTGCTCATGATGTGTGTATCTTGGCTTTCCACAAACATGAGCATTTCACGTCAGGACTGAAAAAAAGCTATTTATTATCTTGAAAGACAATTTGTGAACATTTTAATGGATGTGTAAGTGATAAATATTTTTTGCTTGTGAAATGGACAATATGTGCTTTGGTCAGACATAACTTAGTCCAATCCTATTTATGAGGTCTCCTAAAGTACTGTTAGATGTTTTAAATAATGCCAAATTATTTGGAAAAGTTTATGGATCCTTATGGTAAAAGATGTAACTGACAGTCAGAACTCAAGGTGAGGCTAGTCTCTAGTTCAATTTTAAAATGACAAAGAGCCATCCCCTGTATTGGAAAATATTTTTTATTTTTTCATCAAAGCAATATTATGCAATTATTTGTCTGGATGTCTGTTATAGGTCATAATATGAGTCAGTCATTACCAGGGATTGATTTAATTATTGTAGTTTAGATACCAAAAAATGGTAACTCTTTGGGATCATTTATGGTTACTGAATTCATTGACAGTGGCAATTGCCCAACACTCTTTGCCTTAAAATATCTAGTGGGGTCGGACTTAATATCTATGCACTGTCCTGACTCCTGCAGGTTGCCTGCAGGTAGAAGAAGGGTGTGTGAAGGACCTTCTGCATTTTCCTAGAGACATACCTACAAGCTGGACTTCGAATCCTTTAGTTCTAGATGGCTAGAACAACAAACTTCAGTAATTGAAAACTTTGGGTCTACAGGGTAGAGCAAAACAAAGATAAAAAGGGCTGAGAGCAGATATCCTCCCTGCCCACTGTATTCTTGCAGGAGGATTTTTCACTCTGCTCTATGTCCACCAATTTTTCATGGCTAGCTGAGTTATAGTAAAGTCTAATCAGTTCCTAATCAGTCTAATCATCTAAGATATTAGGAAAGAAAGCTTGAATTTCTCTCTTTCCCTGGGCCTGGATTTTGCTCCCTGCTCTTTGCACAAGTGCCTTGGTCATCACCTGTGTGCTCTAGGATATTGCCTCATATTGCCCTCTGGAAGCATCTTTCTTCTGAAGATGCTCTCCTGCTTCTGAGGGAGTTCCAGCCTGTCACAGGTAATCTTTTCCCCTGATATATCTGTTTAGCACACAAAACAAATAATGCCAAATAATACGCAAACAGTTTGGATGCACCCTTCATCACAGTTTGGCAGATGCCTCATCAGTGATGTGAGTGATGGAGACTGCAGAAAGGAGTAGGTTGTTGTTTCAGACTTTGGTGGCTGTAAAATCTCCCTAAAGAAACTCACTACAGTAGAGAAATGTAGAGAAATGTAGATGCCTAAAGCATCTATTTCTGTGTGCAATGGGAAGTCTAATGCAACATATTCCTCTTCACACTTATTCTTCTCTTTCCCTCTTAGCACTGTTTCTAGCTGAGTGGAGTCTCTCTTACAGCTACTGAATGCAATGCAAAAATACAAAGATGACAATTCCAGATCATTCCTTTGTGGCCACTGTTCTGTGTCTGCACTCTTTCCTCCTCTCAGCCCAGTCAGTTTAATCCCACTGAAGGAAACTCAGTGATACCACCCTAATACAGAAAAGCTTCAGCTTTTGAGGTAGTTCTGTTAGAAAACAAAATGTGTGAGGATACTTTAGTTTTGAAAATGTTTGAGAAGATTTTACCAAAGAAACTCTGAAGCTCAAGTCTTCCTTTTGATGCAGCTTATGGAAAAAAAGAAGTAACTCCTGAAAAATTAATGTTAAAGGAAATGGAAGGACAGCAAGTTAGTTTACTGGGTGAAGGGCAGTGGTTTCAGGGAAACCAGGACTAATTCTCAGAGGGCCAGATCCAGGTACATCAACACAGAGCTCTGCTCAAACTAAATAATACCGACTGAAAAACCGTATGCTAAAGTATGTCTGTTCTTTCTAGAGGGACTATGACTTAGTGTCTGTTTTAGTTCAGTAGCTTATTTGTTGCTAGCAAAGTCATCCCTGCATGGATCTGCATTGTGTTCTGAGTAATAACATGAGCATAAGAAGATGTATTTCATAGTATACAAATTTTAGTGTGTGACTTTTGGGTTTGATTTTTTTACTTAATGGACTTGCTAATTCACTGAGTTTGTAACTATCTTGAGCCAGTTGGATTGGAAGAACCATCTTTTTTTTTATTTTTGTGAAACAACTGCCAACATTAATATGTTTATTTATTAATATTTTTATTTTTTTTTTAAAAATGAGTGGATGATTTTGACATGTCTTAGAGCAGTCAAATAAGAGTTTTGCTTCATGTGCTGTATAGTGCTTATGAAAGCCGATAGCTTTAACATATTGTAGATAATTAATTTTAATTTATAATGTATTTTATCTACATTATAAGGTGGATATGTAATGAGGAGAACCAGTATTACAGTTTTATTCACAATTCATCAAGCTGTTTACCTCTGTCTCTGTTTGAAAGATTATCTCAAAATATAAGGTAACAAAAACCTTTTGGCCATATCCATGGAAGAATTAGTTAAGGAGCATACCTGCCTCTGGGGAATTGGTGGAATTTTATGCAGGTATCTGGGTGACTGTCAGACTTGTTCTTGTATGGCACTTGCACTGAGGATTTTACAGACTATGTAAAAGAAATGGCCCAGTACTTAGGAGCAAAAGATCTTACTTTAGACAGAAGTCGAGGAATGAGAGAAAAAGCGTATGTGCATATGTGTGGGGGCAGGAAAGAGCAGGGTCAGGGTTACAATAATAATGATGTTCAGGTTCATTTGGGTGCACTTCTTGAGTTTATTACTGCTTTATTTAAATGTAACACCACCCCATTTTTTCCTGACCAGCCTTTCCTTTACCCCAGTGACTTGTATAATAAATGTAAAGCCAGTGAAGAGGAGATGTGATTACTGAGGATTAGCATCTGTGAAGCTGGTGGAAGAAACGGCTTCTTTTTGGCAACTTGGAATTTGAGACAGAGCTGGGAGGCAATGCAGGACTGTCAGAGGCTGTGAAATATATTGCATTAGTTGGCTGACAGGAGGAGTGATACCAAGGGGCATGACAATAGGCAGTGGTGATATAGTGCATGCAGAAGAAGATTTTAAATGTGAGCAGTCCTGTATATATGTGTGTGTGTATATATATGAAGAGATATACACATATGTATGTTTAGGTTTGGAGGGTTTTTTGTATAAAATTAAAAAAAAGATGAAGAGGCCTAAGTTTCAGAATGGTGTTAAATTTAGTCCCTTTGAAACACCTTCTCACCCCATTTATAATGCATTAGGTTTAACACTGGAAAAAGTGAGGAAATCGAGCCCATTAGTTATATTACGGTAATTTAAGCTTATGTTAGTAAAAATGTGGGAAGAACGCATGCAGGAGGAGGCTGGAGGAATGCTTGCATGAGAGCTTGGCCAATCTGCACTCTAGGAGTAACACCCTCTTCCTTATGATAGATGACCTGAATGTTGCATATATGGAACTTGAGGTTACTTGGTACTTCCTTTTGTAATAAATTGATTTCAGATTTAAATTTTGTTGGCTTGTAGTAGCTCCCTCTAGTGCCACACATTCTTAGCATACAACATTGAAGGCCTTTTCTCTTAACCTTTGGGTGTTTTATTTAAGGGTGGAGGGAAGAAAAAAGGGAAAAAATGAGAATATTGCTTAAAAACCCACCACTTCCCTACACTCCAAATTCAGCAAGCTTAGTGGTCTTGCCAAAACTTCAGATACTTCTTAGTTGGCTTCTGAGATGACTGAAACTTCTGTTGGTCTTTTTAAAAAACGTGAAGTAGGCACATAATTTGTTTTAAACAATTATACCTTTTGTATTTCATCTCACCCACTTATTGTATGAAGCATAAATCTGCAAGTTCTGCAAATGGGTTCAGTGTCCCTTTGCCATCAATATGAGGGAAGCAACCTCTTGTATAAAGGTATTGACTGAGTGTCTTAATGCATTTTGCAAAATCTTCCTCTCTTTGTTGAATTGAAAAACTGCTGCCAGAGATAGTTATTTTATCTTTGCACTTTTTTCTTTTAAAATTCTTTCTCCATTGCCAATTTTCTGTTGTTTTTGTGATGCTCAGAGAAGGTTCCCCCACATTCAGACAATAGTAATTTTTTTCCTCAAATCAGCAACAACATAGCACTACTTTTTGAGAATCAAGAATAAAATTATGTTGCATGAGAAGAGAAAGAATGCTTAGAATTCACAAAATTTGTTAAACCATAATGGAAATAGTTCTGGATCTGGTAATTGCCTGGATTCTCCAACCAGCTTACTGGTGATAGGGTTGCCTGATTTGATTTTAAAGTGTTGACTCAGTTTCCAAATACACTACAAGGAGAGTCTGTGCTTGCTGAATGTGCTGCTAACCAAGCTTATGCTTTATTTTTATTTCTTGTAATTCACATGCCTTAGTTATATTATACCATTCAAGTCGTTCTCTGAGTATAGTTTTAGCAGTTTCCTTGAGAGGTTTTCCAGCTCCCTCATTACCATGGTGTTTCTATTCCTGTTCTATTCTCCATGTGAGATAATGTGATGATGTGATCTCTTCTGGAGAAAGGAGATGTGAAGATAGTGCCCAAAGTGTCCAACTGAAGGTGTCTGGTTAGTTGCCTATAGTGTGATTTCTCACAGCATTTAGTGGTTTATAGCACCTCCTTTGTTTGTTCAGAGTCCATCTCCTTTTCATACCTGTTGCAGTTAATAACGCAGTGCTCCAGCAAATCAGACCACTCAGACTTTAAAAGCAAGCTCATCTGGGAAAACTGTAATTTAAATGGTAGCCTAACACCACATAGCATTTTTATTTGTTAAATATAGTTCAACAAAATTTCAATTATATTTATTTTCTCTCACTTTGTTTTTCTGCCATTTAAAGTGTCATATAATAACAATTACTTATGTTGTGAGTGTTGTGAGTCATGTTGTCATGTTGTGAGTGAACCTCACAGAAAGGATGAACCATGCAGGAGGCATAAAAGCTTTTATATCTAAATATTTCAGCCTTCTCATTGTTTCTATCCTAAAACTTTCTGGCAGAAATTTCTTTGAGAGGTGCCTAGGTGGTACACTAAGGCTACTTTGTTTTGCAAATTTTATTGTAAGCTATCCTTAGCCTTCAAAATTGAGGACATTTTAAACAATATATCTTTAGTCTTTGTATCTGATCTATATTTGCAATTGAAGTTCTGAGAGTCTGAAAACTGTTCGCACTTAGAAGGCATGTTGCATGACTTCCAATATTAATGTGTGTATATTCAGCTTGTTTAAATTAAATCATGATAGTTGTTCATACCTCTAGGCAGGACACAATGTAAACAGCTCAAAATTATATGGGATGAACAGCTCTGTTCCATTCTGGCCAAAAAGAAAGCGTCTTGGGGATGGACCATCATCTTGCTGATTAGTAGCTGGCCATGTGTCGGCTTCGTTGACACATTTCAGAGAATGGGTGGTTTAATGAAGGATGGAATTGAGGAATAATTCATTCTGTGCCATGAGGTTAACCACAAGCCCCTCAAAAATCACAGTGCTCGCTGCTCCGGCAGATGTGCTGGAACTCTATGCTGTGACTGGAGGTTTTTCAGCACTCTGTTCCCCCCATCCTCCACTTTATTGCAAAGCACGCACCCATCCTACTGCCAAAACTTTTAATAAAAAATAGATTTGAGTTTGCAGTTTCCAGAATCTTTATCAAGCTTCCAGCCAAAGTCAGAGTAATAATCCCAGAGAACATCTAAGCGTGTGCTTTGCAGATGATTGATTTTTGCTCTTGGGATGTCTTAGAGGCAGTGGCTCCCACCATTATTTTTATGTGGTGTGCTGCAGGGGACTTCTGAAAGCCCCTTTCCCCCTAGTTGCACAGAAAAATTGGGATCACCTTTTGCCTTTGAAGTGAGTAATTTCTCTGTAGAGAATTAGTTTTCTCTTTCTGCAGAAAGTACCTTGTCATTAAGTTTTGGATGAATATTCTTGTCTTTTTATTGATTTCAAAATTTTTGTTAGATGTCAGAGAGTACCTTTAAAAAAATCCATAAGAGAAAGCCTTTCAGGAGACTATCCTTGTGAAAAATCTATTCAAATATTAACATCCCCCCCCTTTTTATTGGTCTTTCTTCCGCACAAGACAAGGTGAATATTGCATTCAGCCATGATGTTTAAGATAGGTTATGTAAGGAAAAAACCTCCGTCCCAAACCCTAAACCCACTGAGGTAACATATTGAAGTTTAACATGATTTAGTTTATCAAATGTAAACTTTTCTGTGAATACTGTAAAGGTGTGGAATGAGAACAATCTACCTTTAAAATGCTACCCAGCTGTTTGTTATTGGCCCTTATCTGGGATTTATAATCTTCTCACTAGAGATATTGGAATTGCATGTGTAAACATTCTTCATTTGCTTCAGTGCAGAGTAAAATGGGTTAATTTATCAGCTTTATCACCTGTCAGTTTAAACCATTCTGCCTCACTTTTCACTGGAACCCAGCGGGTCCATTCCCATCCCAGGGAGGAGACTGAGAGTGTGCAGCTGAGGTTGGTGACGAGGAGCTGAAAGTAAAGAATTTGTAAAGCTAGGGCCTTCAGCACACATTTGCCCATGTTCTTGATCTGATTGGGCTAAAACCAGAAAAAAAATTGAAGCAAAGCTAAAGCTAAAGAAGTATATGTGCTTTCATAGCTCTAGTTTAAAGCAATGCATTTCTGTGTGTGTGTGTGAGTAAGGTGCATGGAATCTCCAAGGACCCTTATTTTTGAGTAATGTTTAATGTGTACGTTTTGTTGATCCTTTTAGGAAAATATGCTCAGGTGGAAAAGAAATGAATAGGTTCTCCAGCCTTTCTTTCTGCAGAACCCATAGGCTGCTGACATGCAGGGAGGTTTTTGGTGGCAATCCTTATTAATAAATTAGCCAGTCATTGACATTTAGGGCAATACCAGGAGAATGAATGATCTTGACCTCAGGAAATGCTGAGCTTCTCCAGATTTTCCTTGCTCTAGCTCCAGAATATTTCTGAGTTCCTTTTATATCTGTTGTCAGTGACATAAGTATGGTAAGCATAGGTACAACATTTTTAGTATCTTAGTGTGCAAAATTGGGACCCAAATTCTTCATTTAAAGCAACTCAGAGTGATACTAATGCCTCTAACTATCAGATATCTTTTTATATGTCTTCCCTCAAGCATTCAAAATTTAAAGTGCAGTGCTAAATTTTCATATATACTTTATTATCATCTTTTTTTGGAACTTGCCAACTGAAATTTTAACATTTTTAACAAAAAAGTTTATTCTTAAATTGATATTATTTTGACCTCTCTGCAAGGAGGAGCACGAATAGAGTGGATACTGTGCTGCTGTAATACTGCTCACCAGTGTATTTGTAAGCATTCTGGGATTAATCTAGATATAGCAAAGGTAGATGTTTCTCCCATTTGTCTAGAAGTGTTTATGTCCATAAGAGTTTTACTTTGATTCTAAGTGATTCAACTTTTTAATTTGATGTTTTTATTCAACTTTTCCAGTTTTTGTTCAATATAAGAATTTACTGTTGTCTTTGTCCCCATCCCATTTCTGCTTTTATTTGTGTAAATTGGAGATAACTTGGTAAATTACTTCACAGCCTTGATGTCTGTGCAGTTATATAACACAGTGTGAGGTTGGATTGACACTACTGACCCTGCCATGAGTAAATGGTTTCATATGGATAAGGTGGACACAGATTAAGATTGAGAAATGTGCAAACTGAAGCTTGGAGACACAGAACAACAAACCAAGATAACTGTATGGTAAAGCAGAAGGAACTCTCAAGCCTTCATTGACCTAACCATAACGTTAAACTCACTATCATCAAACTAAGGTTAATGGAGATGTGCTAAGAGATAGCAGCTGTTTGAGTGGCATAATAAATTCTGAAGAATGGCAGTAAAATAGCCTTAGATCTGCCTGCTCAAACAGTTCAGAAATGGGCTGCCATGAAACATACAGCCAAGTCAACCTCTTCTGTACCTTTGATTATTTAAGTTTCGCATTCTTCTTTTATTACAGTGTGAAGCCCTCCCTCTTCCAGACATAGCACCAAAGCAGTGCACCCCATCAACATTTACTGTCAGTGATATCAGTTAGACCATAACTGATCTGTTATGGTCTAAACCATTCCAAAATTCTCAGACTGGTACATGCTGAGGTTCTGCTACTGGGTCATCTGGAAAAAATAAAGTAAATGAAATATACTTTCATATTATCTTTATATGTCTTCCCCAGCTGTTCTCCAGAGTGCTCCTTCTGCAAAAGATCCATGTAGGAGCACTTTGTATATATCAGACCTGCAGTCACTGACAGCTGTGTGCAGGATATTTTCAAACACATCTTTTTAAAAACAGTGCAGTTTTTTTTCCAAGTGTAGATCACTGTTGATTTTCAGAAAGGATAGATGAAGCTAAGTAGATGCTTATCCTGGGTTTTAAGTGTTCTATTTGTAAATTGCTTCTTCATCTATAGCAATGCTCCCCCACTCAACATTAATTTTTTCTCCCAAAATATATTGAGGTAAGCTCTTAGAACTATACATTTTCAAATCTAGTTCAGTCTGTCCAAAAACTTTTCATATTATGGAATACTGAATGCTCATTGAAGGAGTTAAAAATCCCCTTTGTATTGATAATAGGCAATGGAGAAAAGGAATTCTCCTTTAAAAAACAGTAAAATTGGTCTTATCATCTTCCATTTCCTTATGTTTAAGAACCATGGCATGGGTGGGGTGTGTGTGGACTTGCTTGTGAAGTCAGGACTAATGAAATCCCATCATCCCAGATCTGGAAGAGACTTCTGTAGCTCAGATATATAAGAATTGCCAAACCATCAGTTTGTGTAGATGTAACATGGGCACTCTCTGATTTTGAGAGTGACCCTTGACAAAGCTACAGTGTACTCACTGTGACCAGCTGTGCCACTGATGTTAATTCCTTTTGCTCACAGTCAGGAGAATAGTCTTCTGATAAGACAAAAAGGTAGGAGTTCCTATCTGGGTTCTAAAGCATGAGAGTAGTAGCTATAGCTTCAAGTCCCCAGACAGAAGACTGTCTGGGTTGTCTTTCTTCTGCATTTCTTTACAACAAAACCCAAGTATTTATCATGTATTGTACAGTTTCTGTGTTTTGAGCATCTGTAAAACCTTAGAGACAATTTAATACAAATTAAAAGGTGATTCAGAACAGCCTCTTCTTCAAATAAATAAACCTCAGGATTTGGGCTGCTTTAGGATTCCTTTAGGGATTACATCTCTAGAAGTGAAGATCAGTGAATATTTCATGTGATTACTTCACTCCACAAGAGTCCCTCTATCTTTATTCCAGCACATTTAACAGTGGTTGGAATCATTGACTTTGATTTCAGTGCAATGAAGAAAGAATATTAAATTCATACAGGTAGAAGTGAAATTTTCTCTTGGTGAAATACACCATTTTGGTGCCAAATTAAAAACACATGAAGGACCTTGTATGCCTGACACTTTTCCTTTTACTTGTCCCTGAAACAGAATGCTACAAGAAAAGTAAATGGAGTTGGAACTCGCGGAAAGCTTGAATTTTCTCTCATTCAACTTAACAGGATTAATGCCATAGACTTCTGAGTGGAAGAATAATAAATCCATTCTTCTTAAAACAAGAAATCAAGGGAATAAATGGACATTTGTAGCATGTCTGAGTAAATAGATTGCATCCAACACTATTTTTACCTGTATGATTTTAATTTTATTTTTTATTTTCTCATGAGGTTGTATCAGGGTAGAAGAATTTAATTTAAGATATTAGTAACATAGAGATCTACACTGAATTAAATTTTCCAAATAAATACATCTTCTCCCCCATTTTTTCACTACTCGGTAAGTTTCTAATGGCAAATTTATCTTAGAACTCATTTTTGCTGTCTTCATAAGTTTTAGTGTGGACTTCACAACTGGTTTTTTGTTACGAAGTCTCCTTAGCCAAAGAATGAGAGGTACTCTACATAAGGTTTTTAATTTTGGATTTTGTAAGCAGAATGATAATGTGGACAGACTTCTGTTTGAAAAGTGGTATGACTGTTTCAGAAGGCTATTAGTGGAGCAGTAAAAATATATCCAGTTTGGAAAAAAACTTTGTCCTCTGTCGTTGCCTTTTCTTTTCAGATGTTGTTCGTTCTCTGTTTTCTTTCTCTGTTCTATTACTATTTCTTTATTCCTATTTTTACTTTTGTAGTGAGTTGACGCTGGCTGGATGCCAGGTACCCACTAAAGCTGCTTTCTCACACCCCCTTGCAACTGGACAGAAGAGAGAAAAAAAAGCAACAAAGGATTCATGAGTTGAGACAACAGCTGGGAGAGGTCAGTTACTGATTACCTTCACGGGCAAAACAGACTCAAAGTGGGGATAATCCTCAAATTTATTACTAACAGAATCAGAACAAAAGAATGAGAAGTAAAATAATCTTAAAAACACTTTTTCCCACCCCACCTTCCTTACATGTTCTCCCTCCTCTCCCCCAGGGGGGCAGGGGGACAGGGAATGGGGGTTGTGGTCAGTTGTTGTTCTGCTGCTGCTCAGAGGGAGGTGTCCTTCCCCTGCTCCCGTGGGGTCCCTCCCATGGGAGACAGTCCTTGATGGACTTCTCTGGCGTGAGTCCATCCCTCGGGCAGCAGCTCTTCATGAAACTGCTGTCCCGTGGGTCACTCCTCCATGGGGTACAGTCCTTCACGGATGAGCTGTCCCAGTGTGGGTCCCTCACAGGGGTCACAAGTCCTACCTGGGAAAAGCCTGCTCCAGTGTGGGCTTCCCTCTCCACGTGCTGGAGGTCCCTGGCAGGACCCTGTTCCATCTTGGGCTTCCCACGGAGTCACAGCCTCCTTTGGATATCCATCTGCTCCAGCATCACCTCCTCCAAGGGCTGCAGGTTGGTCTCTGCACCCCAATGGTCCCCCATGGGCTGCAGGGGCACAGCTGCCCCACCATGGTCTGCACCACAGGCTGCAGGGGCCTCAGCTCTGGTGCCTGGAGCACCCCCTGCCCCTCCTTCTACACTGACCTTGGTGTCTACACTGTTATTCCCGTGTTCTCACTCCACTCTTCCCTGGCTGGAATTTTCACCTATGTAACAACCTTCTGTTCTTAAATATGTTATCATAGAGTTGTTGCTATCACTCCTGATTGGCTTGTCCTTGGCCAGCAGCAGGAAGCCTGTCCTGGAGCCGGCTGGCATTGACTCTACCAGACAGGGGAAGCTTCTAGCAGCTTCTAACAGAAGTCACCCCTGTAGCACCTCCTGCTACCAAAACCCGGCCACAGAAACCCACTACAACTTTTTAATTTCTTCTCTTTCCAATTTAAGTAGTTAGATGCATAAGGGTAAGGAGCTTGTAGTAAAGCTAGATCAGTCCTTACTCTAGTATACTGTATTGTATATGCATTCTGAATAGTTTGCAAAAGGTAAACTTAATTTCAGACATTTACTTAATTTTAAGACTTTACTTAACTTCAGACATTAAAAAAAAGTATTTTCACACTTTTTTTTTTGTCTTTACCTTTTCTGTGAGGAAGACCATCATCTTCAGTTTTCTGTTGGTACCTTACTGATGCGCTCTGAGAACCATATTCTGTATTATTATGTGGTAGTGATCCTGGGTTCTTGGATGGCTACTACAATACGATTTATGGGCAGTAGTGAAAATAGCAAAAATAATAATAATAAGAGCCGCATAAGTTCTTATGTCTGAGAACTGTAAATTTACCAAAACCGAAAAGGACTGTACTCTTCTGGTTTACAGTGCCATTCAGTTGGAGTTGTAACATATTTTAGGCTAAGAGCTTTTTGCTAGCAGTTATTTTGCTGGGCAGTTACATATTGCACAGCGGATATGTCTATCTCATACTGGCCTCATAAGCCACCAGCGTGCCTGTAACATACGTGGATAGAGCCTTCCTAAATCTTCGTTCGTGAAGCCTAGCCATGAATGAAATCACATTCCAGTGATTGCCAAACTGTAAAATGTCACTGAGTGGTATGATGGTGTGGAATGGTTGAAAAGTGGGCTTCAAATTCCTCAGTTTCTTCTCTGTCTCTGCATTTTCTCTGTTTCACTTGTTGCCTTACACCAGCCTCTGCTTTACTTCTAGATGGAGAACGGTGCTGCAAAATACAACGGCTCTTCCTGTGTACTTAGAGGGGTTTTCATCTATAAATGAAATAAGGTTTACTTCTTTTTATTCGTGCTGGCATGATGCAAAAAAGAAAGGGTAGTTGGTACTATGACTTTTTGGTGTGGCTGTTATACTCAAGTCCTGAATCTGTATTAGGAGGAGGATATCCATGTTGTCCAGACTATCTCAGCAGAAAGAGGGAGGAGTTGAATACTACTGAGAAGAGCTCATCCCTCTCCATGATTTATTAAAAGCAGTCCAGCTTCATATCTTACATACTCCTGCAGTTATTTAATTCAGGGCCTATCTGTGTATTCCACTTCTGTGCAATGTCTGAAGGCTAAGGAACTGCCTTTGTTATCTCTCCTACTGGCACTGCTACAGGAGAAGGAAAAAAATCCAACTCATTTTTAATCATCTAATGTGTCCCTATTGGATACAGAATTCATTCACTGAGAGTCATAAATACAGTGCATTGCCTTTATTAAAGAATAAATGTGAATTTTAAACCACACCTATAGCTGATGTTGTTTGGACTGACTGTGTGCACAGCCTAACATTTCTTCTTGTCACCTCTATTATTAAAGTTAATTTCTGCTGTATTTCCTCTTCACTTCTCTTTGAACAAAGGCAGAGTTTGTGCCACTCGGTTGAGAACATCCTTCTCGGACATCAGGCTACAACTGCCACAACTCTTTGTTCACCATATCAAGTTCTCTTTTTATGCAGAGTGGATGGTAACACCACAGGGATTCGTGTAGTGACTGTGGCAGCAAGCTTTGGCCCTGGTGAAGCTGAAGGACTGTAAGGCAAGGACGAAATTTTTTGAAAAGTTCTCACTAAGCCCTGGATTTGAAGGAATGATAGAATAAACTGCAATCCTTTTGCTTCAGGCACTGGAGTAGATGATTTTTCTAATAAATAGTATTGTTTTGAGTGATATTGAGCTCATTCATGTTAGTCATGGGGTTTTTTTATTCTTTTAAAAAATGTTGATTTCTTTGTACCTTAATGGTGCAGCTTCTGCATGGGTGGATGCTTTTGTGTTCCTTCTCTCCCACTCATTATATCAGTGTATCTTTTACTACATATCCAAGAGCAGTTTTTATTTTTCTCATTTTTAGCTTCACTTTCTAGTTTTTACAGTTAAGTGCTTTTTTTATATTGTAGGTCACCTGTCCCTGCGCCCCTCTCTCTCACTCCCCTTCCGCTGCGTACCACGGCTGAGTGCGTGGCTCCCGGGGTAGCCCCTGGGCGTCTTGCGGGGTGGTCTCCAGGTGGGAGAAAGGAGAGAGGTGGAGCTTCGCTGGCGAGGACTGTCCCCTTGTAGGAGAGAAGAGGGAGAACCTTGGAGCACACAGAGGTTCAGCGGTCCGGTTCAAGGGAAGGGTGGGATGTCAGGTGGGCCATGGGGGCCCTCGGGCTGGTGGGAGGCCAGCCGGGGCAGTCCCGTATGGAGTGTATGGTGTGTCATGGGTGAGCAGTGCGTGGGTAGATCTGTGGTAACACGGTGGGGGGAGGAGAAGGTTAAAGTGGATAGTGGGTTCATCTGGGGGGGGTTGGGGGGTCTCGGCCGGGCTGGGGCCTTGGGAAGTACCCGAGCCCCGGGTGGGTGCGGGGACTGGAACAGTTTGGTTTTGGCTCACCTGCGGCTACTGCCCAGGTTCGGTATGTTTTGGATATATTTACTGCGTCCTGAATGGATGGTCAGGACAAAGGGATGTTCCTGGGTATTTCCCTGAGATTGTGCTTAGATGGGTGGCAGAAAAGTAGGGGGGTGAAAGGCTTGCCCCAGTCTGCTTTAGTAGAAAGAAGCCTGTGTACCCCTTCGCGGTTGCAAGCTATGCTGGCGATGGTACATGCCTTGTCAGGGTCTCCCATGCCAGACGGGTCAAAAACACAGGGTCAGACACAATACATCCAAGGGCAGGATAAGCCCACTAGCCTTCTGGCAGTCACCCTAGAAGAAGGACAACTCTAATCCCAAACTGGGGCAGATGGAGCTTGCTTAGCCCTGTAAGGTCACTCTAAACAAACCTACATCCTGAGGACCTCACTGCCACCGTCCAAGCTTGCTTGGCCCTGGCAGATGAACCTTAGGATTAAAGAGTGGGCCCAGTTCCGCACATGCTGCGTCTCACCTAAAAAATCCACTGCGCAGGCTCAAAGGCTTTACCCACATTCACAAAGCCCTGTAGCGACGGGTGAGAGTCAAAATGGCAGGTGAAAGGTGCACTGGAAGCCACAGACCCAACCCTGCATGCAGGCGGTTCAGGATATTGGTCATTTGAGACTGACTGGAGATGACAGTCTCTTGGGGCAGCACCCTGAATGACCAAGCAGCCTTTTCAAGGACAGCACTGCTTGCTCCACTCGGAGAGGGGCCTAGAAAAGGTAGCCTAAACAAAGCTCATCTCCACCTTTACCCGGTTGGTTAACCGCGGCCAACGGGTATCTTCTTTCGATGTGGTCACACAAAGATCAAGAGACAAATGCATACACCTGCCTCCAAAGGTGTAACCAAACTGACTCTAGCATGCTGGAACATCAGAACCATGCTTGATTCTGTGAATAGTGGGTGCCCTGAGCGTCGCTCTGCCCTAATGGCCCACAAACTATCATGTCTTAACATTGGCATTGCAGCTCTCATTGAAGTCCGTCTCCACGAGAAAGGCAGCCTTAGGGAACACGGTGCCAGTTACACACTGGGTCAGGTAAACCAAGAACCAAAAGGCATCTTTCAGGAGTTGGTTTCATGATCAAAAATTCTATTATTCCTAAACTCGAAAATCTGCCGACAGGTCATTCTGACAGCATTATCTCCCTATGCCTTCCACTACACAACAAGCAACACATTGTCCTCTTTAGTATATATGCCCCAACCCTCCAAGCTGACCCTACCGAAAAAGATAAATTTTACACTGACCTGCACCACCTTACTCAAAAGGTGCCTGCAGATGATAAGATCGTTATCCTTGGTGATTTTAACGCCAGAGTAGGAAAGAACTTTGAAACCTGGAAAGGAGTATTACGCAAGCATGGTGTTGGAAACTGCAATGATAATGGTTGCCTTCTGCCAGAATTCTGTGCAGAGCAACAGCTCACCATCACTAATACTATCTTTCAGCAAAAAAATAGTCTGAAGACAACATGGATGCACCCCAGATTTAAGCATTGGCACCTCATCGATTATGTCTTGGTGTGATGGAGAGATGTCCGCAATGTCCACCATACCCACGTGATGCCCAGTGCAGAATGCCAAACAGACCATCGACTCGTGCGCTGTAAACTTAACTTCAATCCTAAATTCACACCTAAAAGGGGCAGTATCCCAAGGAGGAGACTCCAAGTTAACAATCTCCAATCAGCCACAGTGAGAGACAGATTCCAAGCAAATCTTCAAACTAGGCTCGAAAATCATTCTAAAGATTCTATAAATCCCTCTCCTGAAACACTTTGGCACCATATTAAAAAACAGCATTGAGCAGTCCTCTGAAGAATCTTTAGGGTTCTCCTTCAAGAAGAACAAGGACTGGCTTGATGAAAACAATCAAGAAATCCAGGAACTGTTGAGGAAGAAGAGAACTGCTCATCAAGCACACCTTGCACTGCCTTCTTGTCATGTAAGCAAAGCAGCCTTTTGTCTTGCATGCAGGAAGCTCCAACAGAAACTCCGTGACATCCAGAACAAGTGGTGGATCGATCTAGCTGAAAAAATTCAATTATGCGTAGATATGGGTGATCACAGAGGATTCTATGAGGCCCTGAAAACAGCATACGGGCCTACATACCAGGTACAAAGCCCTCTACTCAGCGCAGAGGGTCAAATGCTTTTAACAGATAAAACCTCCATTCTGAATCATTGATCTGAACAATTTCACACTCTCTTCAGTACTAGCCATGTAGTTCAAGATTCAGCAATTCAGTCCATCTCACAACAACCGGTGAAGGATGAATTGGATACTGCCCCCACTTTGAGTGAAACTCTTAAGGCCATACAGCAGGTGAAAATCGGGAAGGCAGCTGGGGTTAATGGAATCCCACCTGAAGTCTGGAAACATGGGGGCCTTGCACTCCATGCTAAATTTCACGTGTTTGTGGTGCGCTGTTGGGCACTGGGCGAACTACCATCAGAGCTTTGTGATGCAGTCATCATCACTTTGTATAAGAAGAAAGGAGTTAAATCAGACTGCTCAAATTAACGTGGTATTACTCTGCTCTCCATTGCTGGCAAAATCCTGGCAGGAATACTTTTGAACAGATTAATACCCATCATAGCAGAAGGAATTCTACCTGAAAGTCAGTGTGGTTTCAGAGCCAACAGGAGTACCACAGACATGGTATTTGTTCTCAGAAAACTGCAAGAGAAGTGTAGGGAACAGAACAAAGGTCTCTATGTAACCTTTGTCGACCTCACCAAGGCTTTCGATGCTGTGAGCAGAAAAGGTCTATGGCAGATTTTGGAACATTTAGGTTGTCCCCCCAAGTTCCTTAAAATGATCATCTCACTCCATGAGGATCAGCACAACCAAGTCAGATATGGCAATGCAGTTTCTGAGCCCTTTCTAATAACCAATGGTGTGAAACAAGGCTGCGTTCTCGCTCCAACCCTATTCACAGTCTTTTTCAGCAGGATGCTCCAAAGGGCCATGGCAGACCTTGATGATCAGGACGGTATCTACATTCGATACCGTACTGATGGAAGTCTATTCAACCTAAGGTGGCTGAAGGCCCACACCAAGACCTTAAACCATCTTGTCCAGGAGCTGCTTTATGCTGATGACGCTGCCCTTGTAGCTCACACAGAAGCAGCTCTGCAGCGTTTAACATCCTGCTTTGCAGATGCTGCTGAGCTCTTTGGGCTGGAAGTCAGCTTAAAGAAGACAGAAGTTCTCTATCAACCGGCACCTCAGGAAGTCTTCCATCATCCCCATATCACCATTGGTGAATCAGAGCTCAAATCAGTCCAGCAGTTTAATTACCTAGGCAGCCTCATCTCCTCGGATGGTAAGATTGACAGAGAGATAGACAACAGGTTAGCAAAGGCATATAGTGCTTTTGGAAAACTCTATAAAAGAGTTTGGTGAAATAAACACTTGAAGAAAAGTACAAAGATCAGTGTTTACAGAGCCATAGTGCTGTCTACTCTCTTATCTGGATCTGAATCATGGGTCATCTACCGCCACCACCTGCGTCTCCTAGAACGCTTCCATCAACGCTGCCTCCGTACAATCCTAAACATCCACTGGTCAGATTATGTGACCAATACATGTGTTCTAGAACAAGCAGCAGTCACAAGTATTGAGGCCATGTTGCTGAGAACACAGCTGCATTGGGTAGGACACGTCTCCAGGATGAAGGACCACCGCCTCCCTAAGATCCTGCTCTATGGTGAACTTACCACCGGCTGCCGCAAGAGAGGAGCCCCGAAGAGGAGATACAAGGACTCCCTGAAACGACATCTCAGCCTTGGCCATATTGATCGCCATAACTGGTCTACTCTGGCCTCCAATCATGAGGTCTGGAGATACACCATCTATAACGCTGCTGCTTCCTTTGAGAATGCATGCAGGATCACTCTTGAGGAGAAAAGACAATGCAGAAAGAATCGTGTCTTGCAGAATATACCACCTAAGGAGTCTTTCTGCTGTGCCTTTTGCAATCAGACATGTCTATCTCGTATTGGCCTCATTAGCCACCAGTGTGCTTGTAACAAATGTGGATTGAGCCTTTCCCAAATCTTCATTCACGAAGCCTAGCCATGATGATGAGGTCATCTGTCACATTTCACCAGGGCAATATCTGTACACTGGAAGAAATTCAGTCTCTCTCATTAGCATTTCGAGCTAATGTCTGGGAAATGTTATCTAGGTTAGCCAGGCTGAGGAATGTAGTGTCCTTTCCTAACTTTCTTTAGCTAAGAAGCTTTTGGCTATCTTACTGCCCCTTGGAGTATTGTGTTGGTCTGGATTTTACAGATAGCTATCTGAAGTGTGAACTGGCCGGATGAATTGCTGCCCATTGTAAATTGTTTAAATTTCTGTGCTGCATTGAATACCGCTTAAAATGTTGGGTGTTTAAAGAGGACCCACTGCTATTTCTTGCTTCAAATGGTGTAAATGGGGCAATGAGAAATTCCTTCACATCACTGATGAAAGTCCTGTCGAACTATTTGTTGTTTCCCAAGTTACTTTTAAGGCAAATTCTCCAGAGGAGATATATAACTTAATGAATTTTCTTTGCTGCACTATCTATGTAATACTTTACTACCTTCTATTTAATTGTTTATAATGTGTGTGTTAGACTTAGGAGAAGGAGTTTGGTAACATGGGGTGTTCATACCTATTCAGTAACATATTTTTCAATTTATATCACCTATGAATAAAAAAAGGGAAGCTGAGATATAGAAAGATATTTATTGCTCATTCACTAAAGACTTTGCACTTCTTGAGGTAAGACAATTGCCATACAGGAATATAAATTTCCAGAAAGCAGTCTCCCTGGGAGCAACACTACACACTACGATCCAAAACCTTTCTAATATGCTGGGACTGAACTGTGGTACCTGAATTGACCCCTTCTTGAAGACTGGTATTCTCAGTCCTTATCCCAGAGTACAGATTGACTAGCTTTTAGTGAAGTGCGGAATAGGATAAGAGATTGTTTTACCAGAACTCCAATTTAATATCTTATAGATGTGCTTAACAGTTTGAAAGAACTATCTTTTCACTTTCCATTGTTGGAAATTCATTATAGCAGATATTAAAAATGTATATGAATTTATTGCTTTATTCCCAAACAACTGCTTTTCTGCGTAGGGTAGCTGCTTTGGAATGAGGAAAAAGGAGTGTCCACTCCTCACTCAGAAATGCTGAGTATCTTAAATCATGGAGCATGAGTAAAGCAATGAAATCACAATATCATAAAGGGCCAGTCCTGCTTCTCAGGGAGAGTTCGATTGTTGAGTTAAATATATGCTTCTGCACCTTTCTGTGCTCAGAAAAGAAAAAAGATTATAATCAGTAGGCAGAAGGAAAAAACCATTTTAACAGATGAGACAGCCTGGAGATGTGAAATTCTTTTAGATTTCCTTGAGGCTCTTTTCCCTGAATCTCCTATTTGGAGTACAGTCCCATCACTGCATATGCCATCAAGACTAAGACTTTTATTGGGTAACCTTTCTCTTTTGTCTGCATAGACTCTGAAGGCAGCCCTAGCCTTGTCCTTTAGAAGGCTTCAAGTCTGGGGGGAAAGAAACCTTATTTATGTTTATCTTAATCCTGACTTTTGCTTGAGTGTGAAAAGGAAAGAGGAATGAGCCTTGCTTATTATTTTACTGTCAATGTTTTTCAGATTCTGTTTATTTTTCCTTGAATATCTTGGACAAAATCTGGTGTTTTGGCTCTGCACTTACACTCTGGTTCCATGATGTGTGTAAGACAGTGCATGACCTTTTCCTTAGTGGAATGAATGATAAATATAGCCTGATATGTACAAGTTATCCACTAGTACAAGGAACCTCATCAGCAAAATCATCATCTGCTTTTGTGTTTAAGTTTAATGAGGAAACTTGTTCAGTTGCACATAGTCCATCTGAAAACAATAAAGGGAGAACTGCTATGAACTGAACTGCAAAAAAAATTAAAACCCTCCTCATTTCATTTGTCGAAAAACAAGGAGAAGGGATGGCCACCCACTTGGTTGTGCAAATTGTAAGAAGTGAAAATAACTTGTGACAGAACTCTCTGGAGGTTTTGTTTAGCCTAGGACACATGGCCTCAATAACACTGTGAAACAGTTTCTTTCCCCCCCCCAACCTACTCAACCCCTTCTGCTACGGAATCTGCAAAGCATTTTTCAAATTAAGTGTGCACTGTTTTCCTTTTAAGTTTCAGGAGCAAGTGGCTGAGAAAGAAAGGCTTAGAGATTGGAAACAATCTGCATTGGCAACAAAGGGAGATGCCTGCTGCTTTGCAAGCAACACAAGAAAATATGCCAGCCATGCAGTGAGCAAGAATTCCAGGGCTAGCTGGTTTTTATTTGTCCTGTGCAGTAGCCATTCTCAGACTCCTATGGGCAGGAGGGTGGATGTAAGAGCCCTTGGAAAACTGCTGCAGTATAGGTCATGTTTTATTAGCACGTTGTCTGGGATTTGGAGCTGACCTTTACCTTCTGAGCCTAGATAATGAGCTTTTTGGAAATGTTGTGCCTGAATTCCCTGTGCAAGTGTAGGTGCTGGGGATTTGACTTCTCAACACATCATTATCAAAGCTGTGATTCTGTCATACTGGAAGAAATTAAATAGGGCCATTTTTAGGTTTTGATGAAGAACTGATGGTATCAGAAATAACCTTGGCAGCTGTTTTAATTGGTGATCAGCCTTTGAATCCTAAATATGCACGGGTCACTTAACCAAGTCAAGGAGTCAGCTGGTAAAATTATCTGACAGTGAATACAAGGAGTAAGTCATAGAAATGGTAGGGTTGTCATAACCATTCAAGAAAGACAATGCAGGAGTTTTGTGGAAGAGTATGAGCTTTGCTTTTCTTATGGAGACATAAAGCCTTTGAAGGAAGTTGGTGAATAGTTCAGCACATATCTATAACATAGATGAATAGGTAGGCATAGGGGAAAGTTCAGTAATTGCTTCTGTTTTGGTGCTGGACACATCCATTAAACTTTTGTCGTGTGTGGGTTGGTATAAATGTACTTCAGCTTGAATGACTTCAACTACTGCCTGTGTGTTATGGAGGAGCTGCTCGCTGATCTGTGTGTGGGTTCAGTATTGCTCTGCATGCACCAATATCTCTCTCTGCAGGGTTTACCTCTATTAAATTGTTTAAGACAGCTGGGGGGCCAGAGAAGGTGTCAGCGAGGGAGGAGCCAGGCCTGTGCCAGCAGCCCCTGACCATGTGTGTTTTCTGGCTGCCCCACAACTCAGTGAGAAGCAGCGGGGACTGCGATACTGTCTGGTGCAGTGCTGCGTTGTGATCAGCCTCCAGGCTGGGGAATGAGGGGGCTTGTTCCTCCCTGGCCTGTTGTTCAGAATGTTCCCAGGTTGAGGATTTTGGTTTTGGTGAGCTAATGAGCAGATAGCATTACAGGGCTGTAGCATATTAGTAGCTCGAAAGCTTGCTTTCAGCCTGCAAATGATAACCTAATTTGAAGAAAGGGCAATACTCCAGAAGATATTCTAGCCATGCTTTTCTTTTCTAGTCTTGCCCTTGCATTTCTTAACATTGGTTACCAACCAAGCAATGAGAGAAGGGATGACATTTCTGAATGGGTGTTGAAACAAAAGCAGTGTGATGATCTAGGCCTTTGCACTGGTCTACTATGGAATAATGGAGGTTTATATAGTCATAAATAAGGTACAACTATTGACCCACTGGAATCAGAAGGGTTTGTCCTTTAGATGATAATGCGTGGGGCTTTATGGATGGATGGATGAAAGGTACTCCTGAAAGTCTTCTGTACTTCTGTGCTGGAAAACGTGAATGTGCATCACGGCTGTGTAGATCTGCAAGTGATAGAGACAAATACTGAATATACAGTGTGCTGTCCTTAAGCTTCTCTGTGCCCATCTGTTAGATAAAATCCAGCTATTTAGAATTTCACACAATTTGATAGCTGTTTCAAACAGAAGACAAGGTGGTACAGTGCAGATAGAGGCATTTAGGTACAAATGAAGTTGTAGAAAATAGCCAAGGCTAGTTATTACTCTCCTTTTTCTTGCCCCTGGAACTTTGCTTTTTATCAAATGCCAGTGTTGAAATTAATACAGAGAAGATTTTAGAAAAATAAAGCAATACAAAGAACAACTTGCATAGGACTTGAGGAAACAAACTCCATAGCTGGCTGATAGAACATCAGAAATCAGAATAGATTTAAAATACACGAAGTTAGATGGCTTGTAGCAATATAAATGGGTTTATTTAGTCACCAATTTAAAAAGACCTGTCAAGACAGTAAATGTAATGATAGAATTTTATACCAGATCCTTTTGTAATTTCTCTATTGATGTAGCTCAGAGTTGTCAATCCTATAAAGTATTTAATCAATAAATAAAAGAAAAAGTGTTGTCCCAGGAATCAGAGGACTGGCTTAAAATTAGTTTATTTTTCTTACTAATTTGTTTCCTTTGTCTTCTCTAGGATGATTTGACAGTTCTAGTTGTCAATCATGTTATATTTTTAAGGTTTCATCTGCCATTAAGATGGTTGGATTTTCAATTACTTTTTTTAATAGTAAATAGAGAATTTGACATCAGGGATTGATATTAAAAAGATAAGGGGGGAAAAAATGAAGCAAAGATTTGTAGTAATTTGAGGTTGTCATCTTGAAACTTGGTACCTGTATGAGGAAACAGTGGGGCTCTAATTAAGAATAGGTTTCAAAATAATGGAAAGTAAATATAATTATTTTAAATATCTGAAATTCTCAAACATTTTCTGTAATATTATATGGCTTGGTCTGTCTACTCAAAATGTCCCTTAGTAGAATGTGCCAACTGGAGAACTTTTGCAGGCAATACACTGATGATGGACGTGAAATGCTTTTGCTTTACATGGGATCCTGAAACTTGTTTCTTTTGCATCTGACACAGAATTTCTTCTGGAAATAGGTGGCTTAGGGAAATGGCTTAGGAAGGAACAACTGTTTTTCTGTTTCTTCAGGGAAGTTTACACAATGTTTGTTTGTATATGCCAGGAAGCCAAGTCCAGGTGAAAAATGTTCAATTATCCCCAGTTCAGAAAGCTACACTATTTAGCACTGTGGTCAAATTATTTTAGCCTAGGTTAATCGTGTACACAACTCATGAAGAGAAGAAATACCTGGAAGTGGAAACTGAGAAATAGAACGGAGTAAAAGAAATTTTTTTTTCTCTTGTTCTACCTCCTCTAGTTAAAGCCCTTAAATGATTGCGTTCCGGTTGACCTCCAGCTCTACTCATTCTTTGTCTTTTTGCTATTAATAACCCACAGTTCAAAATTCACCCATAGTTCCAACACACTTTTTTTTGCGGTGTGACAAATATATTTAGGAGACTCTGAGAGCTCAGTTACCCTTGGAGCATTGGCTGGTATGGTTTGTGTGCACTTGATAGTGAGGTGGGATCGTAGCTATGCAAACCCTCCCTGCTTCATTGAGATGTACCAACGAGAGCCGATAGGTCAGCATGTGGACTTTTAGGGACTGGTTTTGGTGCCGGCTGCCTTGCAGAAACGTAAAGCACAGCTTTAGTAGAAAGGGGCGATGGTTAGCAGGAAGCAGGATTCTCTGGGCTGAGAGTCAGATAAACTTGGCTCCCTTGTTGCACTTTACATTTGCAGTTCTTGCGCTACTGATGTTTATTCTGGACTTTCAGTCTTTCAGAGTGCTATTTTATTGTAAACTAGTGCCAACTTTGATTACAAAGACTTTAAAACTTTCTAATTCAAAAATCAGAGAGTTACAGTCCTACACATGCTCACACCTAAAGCAAAAATATTTCTTTTAGTCAGGCTATGCTTATTTAGCATTTCAGGCCTTTAAATAAAAAGTGTAGACATTTTAATACCTTGCTCATTTGCTCTTTTTCCTTCTGGGAAAATTACCTTGTAATTCCTCAAAACTGAGGAATAAAACCTGAAATTATAGAATTAAAAAAAAGAAAATGGAGAATTGGGGAATCAGGAGAGGGGGAGGAGAGAGTGGGAGTTATTGTTTCTTCCTGATGTGCTTATTAACAGAACAGGGAGGACAAACTTTTTGGAATTTTTAATCTTAATGAGAAATACAGAACTTGCATTAAAACTGGTTTTGAAGGCAGACCATTTTCAAATTAAATTTTCCTCAGCTCTAGCTGTAACAGCTTTTGCCTTTACCTGTACGAGAAGAGGAGGCTTTAAGGGCTGTGATTTACGCCAATCCAACAGAATTTAGAAGCATGTAACTTCAAATATTTTCAAGTAGTCTTTTTAAGATCAGCTTAATTGATCTCCTGCAGGACTGTTGATGTAGTTAAGTACGTGATTAAGTGCTTTACTGGAACCAGGCCAGAGCACTTAACACCCTGCAGAGGACACTTCTTAGTCTGAATATGTGCAATATGCAGTCATGGGGAGTTGTCTCTTTTTGTCTAAGAAAAAGGAAATTTTCCTGTTCCAAACTCACTGCTCTTCCTTGCTTTCATTCTTTAGATATACTCTTTCTAAGACCCCCTCTCCTTGAACTCCCCTTCTAAACATAAAAATACCGAAACACATATGCTCCTTATTTTTTAATTGTGCACAGGTGGATGTTTTCTTGTCTCCAGCTGCGTAGAACCCAAATGTCAACTCAGCATTGTTACTTTTTTATTTCCTAATTGGTATTTAAAAATGGCTTTTCCGTAGGATTCTTTGTTAAAAGTGAATATCTGAAGAAAAATAAATAACGAAAACCCAGAGACTCATGCCTTTTCTATTGTGATCATTTTTTTTCACAGTAGACTGTAGTATACGCATTGTTTTCCTGGGACACAGATAGTTTGCTTAGGTGTTTAAAATGTGATAATGCTGGTTTGCATTTACAAGGACTAATAACAGAGATCCAGGAATAGATAAACATGATAGGGGATTTCCATTGCCTGAGCCAGCTATTCAAAAAGTAGAAGAACTAAGCAATGCTTACAGTATGTTCTAAAAACTAAAAAAATCCTGGACAACTGGACTTCAGCACTGCTTATTCTGCAAATGACTTTGGATAGGAAAAATTCAAGCAGTTTTGGCGCTCTCATGGCTTGGGATCCAGGAATCAATTATTATTTAGTAACCAAAGTGGTTTTTTATTTATTCATTTATTTATTTATTTTATAGTAATGCTGTGAAAGACTTACATTGTCATGTTGTTTTAAAGGCTGAGAGTTTTTGTTTAGATGACTCCATTATAAAGGTTTTGCTCATTCCATTCCAATTAGATAGAGTCTCTGTTTTCAGCAAAAGTTGCCTGTGTTCTTTGCCATTATCCTTTGCCTCATCATCTGAGAAGGTGCAACTGCAAATCATTATTTTATAGTTACATGACTGTATTATAAAGTTAGCTGGCACACAGCATGGAGACAATAAATTTAAAGCTTTTCCGTTTAAAAGCCTTTTGCTTTTATTAACCTTTGTTGGAACAACTGCTATGTTTCAGAGGTAACAGAGGCTTTCACCTCCTCCAACTCCTCTGCTAGAATGGCTCAGCTCTGGCTGCAATACTTAACAGAGAGCAGAATTTAAAGACAAACTGTGATACCCTTATTTGCACTGGAGAAAATTTTACTGTGTGACTAGTGCTAGTACAGTCTACCAGAACCCAGCCTTTCCTCTAGCTGTAAATCTCATACTCTTGCTAGATTTGGGTCTAGATTAGGAAAGAAAAGAAGTCCCTATGCAGTTTGATGCTTTAAGGAACATCTGTATGTTTTCCTTGACTGTCTGGAGCAGGTACACTCATCATCTCCTCAGGTTTGCTGTTGCCAGCTTGTATCCCTTTGCTTACTTGTATCCCTTACTCACTTTTGAGTAATCCTGGTGATGGGGATTTTTCACTTCAGTGCAAACTGCTTTGTATACTGTAAAGGTTCCTCACCACTGTGTTGCAGTGGTAAGGAATTCGTAGGGGAGCTCAAAGGAGGGTGATGCTGGAAGAAGCAAGGTCTCAGAGTTTTGATACAACTTTGACTTGTACCCTTGCATCCTTTCTCTCAAATCATAAATGTGTTCTGTGTAGTAGTTGTTTCCCTTTGCAACTGCTGTATTTCCTCGTGAAGAGATGTGGAAGCTGTGCAGATCTCAGGTGGAAGTCTGGGAAAGGGGTTCTCCTAAGAACATGGGTGATGAGTTTGATTTCTGCAATAGATGCATATGTGTTAATTTTATAAAATAATTCTGCATCAGCCTTATCTTCTATATTAGGTGCTTCTATATTTGAAAATATAAATCCCTGTACATTTTTGTTTTTCCTTCCTGTGTCATTTCAGAAACAAAATGCCTGTTTTTCTGTAACAGTGACCTGCAAATATGTTAGCCATTTTGTTAACACCTCTGCTCAGTATGGGATGTTCAGAATAATGCACTTAACTTTTTCTTAAGACTGGGATTACTCTGATGTGAACAGGGAAGATTTTCTGATTTGTATTTTGAATGCTAAGGATTCCTTAGTGCTTGCAAATGTAGCTTGCTTTTTCCTGGATTGCTATTCTGTCCTTTTCCAGTGAGTTTTTTGTGTTGATAAGAGGTAGCACCCATTTCAGTGCAGCAGTTCTGTATTTGAGATGGCTACACATTGCATCTTTTCAATTTCTTTTTGATTGATACACATACTCTTAATGGAATTCCTTAGTCTTTACCCATTCATCTTTTACTGATTGTGAATATTCTTAGAGATGTAAGAGCATTTTTTTGGTGCTATCATGGTAGCTTCTACACTTGTTTCCAGTATAAAGAAGAAAAATGGCCTGTATTGTTTTTCAGCTGAAGGTTCATTCATCTTTCTCTGAGATACTCTCTTCTCTGAGGTACTCTCTTCTAAACTCCATGCGTGTTAAGCTGGCCCTCACTAACTTTGTAGCCAAGGAGTGAAACTCTTCATAGTTCTTGCATCTTTTTCCCCAAATTCTGAGCACTTTCAAAGTTGTTGATACCGACTACAGTGTATAATTTTGTAATTCTGACTTTGAAAACTGTATCTCTCTTTACCTCATTTGATTTCCGTAAAGCATTTTTTATTTTTAATAATGTCTGTAATGGCAGAGGACTATCTCTCTTTCAAAAACCAGCTCATTTTGCATGGTAAATTCCATGTGCCTTGTCAAGGGCTAGCTCTGGGTCATTTAATAGCGTCTACTGGAATGTTTTGATCCCAGTTGTGATGCCTGGTCTGTCACCAGACTCAGTTTTTCCGTGCTTGTCTCTGCAGGCTTACACTCTCAGCACACAGTTCTGTGTTATTGCCTTCTTACTGGACTCTGGAAAGTGTATATATTTTTGCATTTATTTTTCTTTGTGTGAAATGTATTTCTCTTTGGATTCCTGTGTTGCTATTTCATAGCCAGCTTCCTCTGCCCAAATGAACTAAAACCTGCCCCAAATCTCAAGTGCTTCAACATATGCTACTGTCAAGCACCTTCTGACAGACTCCTGTGATGCTCTTTTCAGACGAGGCCACTGACAAGAGGCTGTTGAAGAGAAAAAAAATAACATCTGTTACATGAATAAACTACTATTCACTACAGATATGGGGCTTAAGAATTAGTATGCATCTCATCTCTGCAGTTAATATAAAAAAAAACACAAAAAGTGATTCTATCTGTTTAGTTTTCAACAGGACTGCATTAAAAAACAGTTACTTGTTCCTTCATTTTAATGGTGACAGCCAGTAAAGGGACATTCTCATGTGTTAGCATCCTAATGGCATTTTTCAGGTATTTTGTATTACTAAATTGAACTAACACATCTTAAAAAGAGATCTGTTTTGGCCACCAGGACAGGAATGTGAAAGCAACTAATTCACTGCATAGCTGGAAAACAGCAGAACGTCAAATGCAATGGGAGTCAGCGAGTGCTACTTTTGTAGATATTCTTACATGTGCAGTTAAACTGTATGGGCAGATAGATATTTTTGGGAAATTAAGTTGCCACAAGGTGGTGGAGACAAGGCTGGCATTATTCATAGGTATTCTTGAACTGTGATCGATAAAGCTTGCCTCACCTCTTGGACTTTCTCAACTGGAATTATTTGTCAACAGCTTCTGTGTAGGAAGACTTGCTTTACTTAAAAAAAAAGAAATCTGTTTTTTCTGTACTGAAGTATAAAGATTCATATACCAGAATTAATTAACTTTAACCTGGGATAAAGGTTGGGCAATATTGACAGTACTCACTGTGTGTTTTGTCTTCTTGAACCAATGCATATTAATGATGGAGATCAGAAAAAAGTTTGGGAGTGCTATGCCCCAATTGGTAGCATGAAGGCCTTGGGAGAAGAGAGGTGCTGGAACTACCCTGTCAGGCTGGTGGCAATTCCTTGGCTTGGGTTATTACCTGATGAATAAGAGGGTTCAGCAACTCTAGCAGGTGCCCTTTGAAAGCCAGACACAGCTGAATTTTGCACCCGGACTAGCCCACCCCAGAGTGCTCTGAGGTTCCTCAATTTTTTATGCTCCCTTGACACTTGATTTTAGGCATGTTGTATGCTTTTATCTCTGGCCTTAGTGTGTGAGGGGAGGAAGCCAGAGGAGGAGGTGGGAAGTGAGGTGGTGATCAGCCTTCTCTGGACCCTTATGTGGCTGCCTGTAGTTTGAAGGTGGTTGGCACAATGTAGGTTGTTCTTTTCTGTTTTATTTAAAAAATACATATGTTTAAGAACAATAAGTGGCCAAAATATGTTGCTCTGTAGAATTTAAAAGGAAATAGGTTTGTCCCATTACCTCAACCATTGTCTAAGATGCAATACATATTGACATTTGATGATTGATTGTGAAAGCAGATTTCTTAATCTCTTGCTATAAGTGTCTAAAAATGCCATGTCATAAAAGCAGTCTTTTTATATTCCTTTTGCTGTATTTATTTTCCTGACTGCCAAAGACTAATCTGGGCAGACCGAAGAACTGCCGAATAATTTCCTAAAAAGCTGAAGGAACTCTACAGAGAGAGGGAAGCAGAAAGTGGGCTGTGATTCCTGCCAGTTGGCCAGAGCTCAGCCTCAGTGAGACATCCCGTGCTGCCAGTCCTCAGGAACATGCTGGCTGCCAGTGCCTTACCCACACCTCTCACTCACAGGTGGGGGAAGGCAAGTAAAGCGGTCCTTTCCTTGCTGGGATTTGCCATGTGATGTATTGGACTATTTTAGATATATTACATTAATATTTCTGGCTTTAAACTGGGAAAGGCTGTGATTAAAATATCCTGGATTCTGTGGTCACATAGTTGGTGTTGGCAATTTCTGTGGTCACATATTTGGTAGCTAATGCCTTTTATGAATTCCAGATTTTTCTCCTCTAGGTTAATTTTGTCTCTGGAGCTAATGCTTGCAGGCTGTCGCTTGGTCACATTTGTTGCCTTCTCCTTGAAGAGCACAGGTCTTTCTTTGCTTCTGCCATAGGTATACTGGTGGGAAAACAACAGAGCATCCCTATAGTTGTGTTTAGTACAACTCCCTGTAAAAACAAGCACACATTTTCCCCAAAGTATGTTGTTTTGTGCTGTACTATCAGTATAGCGATTTGCTTTAAAGCTTGTGCTGAAGAGACTCCTAGTGAGCTCTACTGGTTTGCTTAGGAGTTGGAATTGCTCATCTTTTCTGAATGAGAACAGCTATGTTCTGAAATATGCTGATGCCAACGAGCTCAAGGAAACTAAATCTTTTTAAAGAACTCCACTTTTGGTCAGATTGTACATTTTGCTGGCAAAAGTATCCTATTATTATAATATATTTAGATGTTGATAAAGTTTAGAATTTAGCAATGCACCAAATTTTGTTTAAAAATCACCAGTATACAAAAATACTGTATATTTTAAGTGGATTTAAAGTATGCCTGAGAAAAAAATCATATATATATATATTTGTAGAGAGGAGCACTCATTTTATTTTTGCTGATACTCTTACACTAGTGGGAAAAATCAAAGGATATCTCTTGAAAGGTTTAGACAGTCAAGTTGTGCAAAAGATGCTTTTCATTTACCAGTGCCTATTTGCTGTTGGAAATCTGAGTATATAGCCATGAAGTCCAGTTGTTTTCTCCTTATGGCATTAGTAAAAAGACAAAACAAACCAATATGCTTGTTTAGAATATTTCTAGGACAAATTACCCAGAATTTTCCTACTGCTTTTTCATTTCTTTACATAAAACACCCACAACCCGTCTTGATGAGGTGACAAAACATCCAAATACACTGGCTGATTTTTATGGGATTGATTTCTGGCTCTTCTTTTCTTCAGTGTCTTGAAATGCATCTTTCTGCCTACTAATTACTAAAAGGACGTGCAATCTGAGAATATTCAACATTTCTGTGTTTCATTATATTAGACTGAGGCTGCAATGAAAAAGCAGATAATGATGATTCTTGACTGTTCTCTTTTTTCATTCTGATGTACTTGGGGAAAGAAAGAAAGAAAGAAAGAAAGAAAAAGTCTCCTTTGCCTGAGTGATTAGTTTGTGTGCAAGTTTGTGCATGTGTGTATATGTATCTGTATCTGAGTATACCATAAACCTATGAAAACCACTGCATTAAAGATAATAAACTTATTTTCTTTACTCTTTTTAGTTGGATGGAATCACATTTCAAAAGCATTCACGTTATTGGCATGAGTGAGAAATTTCACTGTCTGAAATGAAAATCAATGACTTAGCAGCAGTTTGGAGAATTCAGGAAAACACCAAAAACTGCAAGACTGGCTATGATCTTGCAAAATTTGCAATGCTGTGTGATTGTACTGGTACATCTGCCATCAGATCACTGAAAGACAGAGCTCCCGGAGCATCAGCCCTACTATGGTGGTGTTATAGTCCTGCACTAACGCTAACCCTAACCCTATAGTCCTCCCACTTACTGGGACAGGAGACTGCCCCCCAGTCTTTATCTTTGAGATTATCTCCACTTCAAAGGTTGTGGTTTTGGCGAATAAAGGCAAAGTGTGAAATTCCCGTTCTTTGGACTCCAGTTTGAAGATGAAAAAAACTTCCTAAGTGTATTTTCTAGAGCAACAATGATATTATAGGAATATTGTTTTCAATCCCATTACGTCTCTGGGTGGATGGATCCAATTCATGAAGGAATTTATTTTTGTCATATTAGGAAATCTCATCTGGATTTAATCTTGATACAGGATATAGTATTACAAGAGATAGACAAGGATGAATTGTGATGGATGGATTGAGAAGAAAGGTAAAAAGAAAACCAGTGAGAATACATTTTTATAAGCAAGCAGGACAGAGAGCTGTGATGAGTAAGTGAGAAGAGCACAATAAGAAATTTGGAAAATACATTTTGTGGGAAGGAAGGCTTCTATTTTAAAATACTTTCTATATTACATTATGTATCTGGCAGAACTTCTGGTTCTTATAGCTCTAATGAGAACACAAGTCAATGTCCAGAGTCTCTGTACTAAGAACCGATCCTTTGCATGGTCTCCCTCCTGTTCTTGATCATTCTTTTCCTTGAAATTCCAACATGTTGTTTTTTACAGTATTACTGTTTTGACTCTTGCTTTGATGACAGCAAGGGTCTCTTGCCTTTCTGAAGGTCTCAGATGTCAGCTGGTGCTTCTATAATGCTTTTTCTTTTTCTAATACTTTCCAGTATTTTTTAGCACACCCTGTTGAGGAGGTAAAATAATTCAATGGTGTTATTTATGGATGAGAAATCAAAGGAAGGAAAGTGAAGCAAGTGGGTCAGAAAGACAGTACAGTTGGGAATAGAGGCCATTGGTATATGCACTGCTGCCTGGCACTTAGGTAACTGATGTATTTCTCATGTTCAAAAGCTATTTTCATTGTTTGCTCCTAAATGTAATATTTCTTTCCTAGTTTTTAATTCTTATTCAGTTTAAAAGAAGCAGGATGGGCTTATGACTAATTTAGCAAATTTTAGTCAACCTTTTATTAAAGACAACCTTGTTCACTAGAAGGTTTTCTGGCATTCTTTCTGTCCTTTTGAGACCATTTTAGGATTCCCTTAAAACGTAAAGGCTTTTTAAATTATTTTGCTGTTCATTTTGCCATACAGTATATAGTATGTTAACATTCCCCTCATCTGTCTCTTGGGGCAGTAGTACAGTAACTGTTATAAGAGCGATATCTGTGGAACCATATTCTAAGTAATCTTTATGCACTTTAAGTACATTTCCAAAAAGGAGGTTAAACAATTGAAAAAAAGGTATTGTCAGAGGAATAATCTTTAATAAAGGCAGTATGTTCTGCTAGTCAGGAAATAAAGTGTATTTTTTAATATATCTCATAAGCGAGAAGGCATCTACAGTGAACTTTAGTTACAAAGAAAAAAATTTCAACCCTAGTAATATATTGAAAAGTGAAATACCATTCTCATTTTCAATTGGCCTGGTTCTTTTTAATTAACGTATTTGCTAGGGATTTATCAGGCCTTAGAAGTCTGATGGGCTGCTCTTTTATGTAGAATAATTTTTGCTCTAAGCAGTTATCCGTCAGACTTCGTGTAGACCCTCAGTAAATCTGTGGTAGATGTGCTCAAAATGCATATTGAGCAGATACACTTTCCAAGGGGGAAAACCATTTTACTCTGTACACCTAGTGTTCTTTCTGTACACCTAGTGTTTATCTTTGCAGTGTCAGAGCTTCTACATGCACTGCTGAGGGAGAGACTATCAAGAACACTTTTCAAAAATGAAGTTCTGTATTTAGATTTCACATATTTTACATTTAGGTTTTTTTTTTTATATATTTTTAAATTATTTTGAAGGAACTGTAGAACCTTTCCCTTCCTCCCTCTCTTCCCCCACCTCCCATTTCTCCAGGAAAAAACCCCGATTTGATTACAAAGTTATTTTGTAGCCCAAAATATCCCACCCTTCTCAGCAACCCTCCCTTCTCCCTTCATCCCAGTTCTCCCTTATCCCCACTATGCTTTTAAACATAGGCTTGACTACCTGCCAGCTGCATACCCAGCCCTCAAAGCAGTCTGTGGCGGGATCATCTTTCTGCCTTCATTTGCAACCAGTGAGGAAAACATTCTGGAACAGTGGAGGATATTTCATATTTTGAGTTTTATTATTTAATTTAATCTTCTTGCTTACTTGACAAGGCAGCTCATCCACCAAGAACTGCACGGGTCAGATGTTTTGTAACGCACTGTGGTTAGAAGGAATCAATATTGTGCCCCAGAAGGCTCAAGTTGAGGATGGTTTACTCTGTAATCTTCCCTAGGCCTCCAAATAAAACAACAACAAGAATTTCGGACTTGCTTACAGTAGTTTTGCTGGATCAGTAAAGCAGTTTGGGCGTAGACAGCTGTGTTCCTTTCAGGATGTGGAGGAGTTGAATCATGGAGTGTGAGGGCAAAATAATTCCATGATAGAGGCTATTAGGGAAAATTTATCTTAATGAAAGGAGACAGTTCCAATTGGAATGGAGAAGTGAGTGGTTATGGCTCTAGGTGAGCTATCAAAGATGATAATTTGACAAATTTTCTTCTTTGCTCTATTTGTATGATCCCAGTGATGAGAGATGTGTGTTTCATTCTGGTGAATTTAGTCCAGCTGTGTGCTATGGACAGGTGAACATAATCTCAACAGCAAAATGTTTCCACCTGAGAAAATGCCATCAGGAATAAATCACTTCAGCTGTTCACTCTGCTGTTTCTGGTCTGCACCTCATGCCCACTGGCAGTTACATTTTCTGCTGATTAGTGTGACAGAAGCAAGGGAGAAGTCAAGAGAGCTGCCTGAGCCCTTTGGATGAGAGCTGTCCCATGAGTGTCTGTATGACTGTTCATCCTTCACTTCCTTCAGAGGTTACACATCCACAGAGAAGTAAATAGGTAGCAAATACTACACATGAGAAAGTGCTTGCAGATGTTAGAAGTGTACAGGACTGATAGCCCTGAGAAAGCATCCTTCTGGCTTGAGAAAAGGTGGGAAATAATTCAAATGGCCTGAAGAAAAGAGTCATCCTCTAACTCTTTTCTGTGCCGTGTTCTACCAATGTGTTCTGTTTTCCTTTGCATGAGAACAACTAGTTTGGTTTGCTGTGACTCCTCAGCTCAAGAAAGAAGTGCAGACTGGGATAGGGGAATGATTTTGCCCCAGTTTCTTCCTGCTCTTTGTGGAGGGGAGTCATGCTTGAGCATGGAGATGTAGAAGGCCCATTAATTACTTTTTAATTTTAGTTTCATAAGCATGGAATAAATGGAAGGGAGATTCTTTTTGTCTTGCAGCAGGGTGTAAGGTCAGGTAGTCTAATGATCATCCAGCTTTTACCTCCTCGGATATTTAAAAATATTGCAAGTTCTTTAAACTACCCATGTGACAGCGGACGTGATTAATGAGAAAAGGTCAAGTACTGCACTGATAATATCATAGAAATTGATAGAAAAGGCCCATTAAGCCATCCTGTCTATCTCATTGCCAGCACAGGATTATTTCCTACAGGGTGTTTTCTAATGCTCTGTTCACATTGTATACAAGAATCATGAGTTTTATGGTTTTGGCCTTTTGACAGTACACACTTTATGGAACCTACTGATTGTTTGAGAGATCTGAATAAGACCCTGTTTCATTGCCTGAAATTGGAGCAGAAGCATATTAGCAAAATTTACTTAGAAATATGTGAGATTTTAATTAAAATTGCTAAAATACACAAGGGCAAAGCTGAGCCATGGCAGATGAAGTTTGCAGCTGATAATTCTTTAGCTGCAGACTATCACTGAGTTTTTCTAATAAACCATATGATGTTTAAAGTAAAATAATCTCTTTGGTTTTCTGTTTCTCTCTCTCCCCCTTTTCTTTCCATTTTGATATTTTCCTGTCTTTCATTTCTGCCCATCTGGAGCTAGAGTTGAATTATGGCATATGATTTGTGTAGATTTGTATCTCTCCCCCCGGATCATAACCTTCTTATTGATTCCCTCAGCTCCTGGTGCTCACTCACACTCTTTCTTCTTCTCCACCCTGATTTTCTCCCATGGTTTTGTCTGTTTCCTTTTACTCTGTGGGCTCTCTTTCAATTTAATTTTCTTCCTTGGTTTTACAAAAGGAATGTATTGGTTTTCAGTTAAGAGTTTTTCACTTCATAATTTTGATCTGTGTATTTTTCTTTCTTTTTTCTTTCTTCCCCCTCCCTCCAAATACTAAAGTACTAAAATACTGTTGTCCTGCTCCAACAGAGAAACAATTAGAATGGTTTATCTTGCTGTGAAATGGAAAGATTCTGTTCCAAGTCACCATCCGGAAGTTTCTGGCAGTGAGAAGAGGTGTTAACAGCTGCTGCAAAAGGGCTACTGAACTTGGTATTAGTACAGAGGTTATTTATGCCTCAGCAATGTGCCCAATTTGTTAGATTAATTAAAAATATATTTCCTTCCCTCAAGGAAGAACAGAGTACATTCACGTGGAATTTTGCTCCATGAACGAAACAAAAGAAAACAAAACTGATACAGAACAGGAAATTCTAGAACAGAATACAAATATGTTGAAATATTGCCTCAGGCTGTAAAAATTACTACCGAAAAGTACACTTATTTTTCATGCACAGTGTTTAACACTTAGTTTTGGTTACTGATCTTATCAAGGCAAAAGATTATTGTAGCCCTAAGCCACAGTGTAACTCAGCTCAGTGCTCTACTCTTGAAGATTTCTTAAAAAAGATGTATTTTGACATTCTAGAGTGAGTGCACCCATAAAAAGTTAGGTTTTTTCAAGTGTAATTTATCAGTCCTTCAGTGTACAAAGCATGGACAGACTTCAGTTGTTTTAGGGAGCGTCACTAAAAGTCTGAATTTTAGTGAAGCTTAATCAAAGCTTTTTGCTTGCACAGTACAGATTCCAGGATGTGCTTCTGAATGATGTCCTTTAAAAGGATGATCATCAGAGTCAGAAACGTTTGTTCACCCTAAACCTAAACAAAAGTGTGAAAATCTGGCATTTCCCTGAAGGAAAATTACATATTATAGTAATGTATTTTCTTTTTTCTAGGCTCTAATTAGAAAACTCCAAGTTTCCCTCTTTAGTTTAGGTGTGAAGCCCTGAAACTGTAGGAACACCAAGCAGTGCTAACTAAATCTGTAATGTTTCAGGATGTGTTGCCTGTGTGGAAGGAATTAAAACAACACTTTACATCTTGCTTTTGAGTACTGAGGGATTACTTGTTAATCTTGCTCTAAAGCATCACTAACGAATACCTCTACTGTAATCTGTGGCTCTGTAAAAAAACTTTGGAAATAGGCTTCAATTAGAGCCATATTAGTTTGTTGCTTGTAGCAAACAGACAGTTGTGCTGCTGGGTCACTACTATTTCAATGATGGAAAAAGCTGTATGATTTGGCATGAGGACTCTTAATTCCCAAGCAAAAGGCAGCATGCAGAGTTTTATTACCTCACAAATTAATGAAATTTAATATGATGAATGCCATACTGTGGTGACAGTGTAGCCCCTAAGTTCATGAAATGGCACTTCTTTCAAGTAACAGCTCCAGCTCCGACCTTGCGCTTTGGGTTTTCCAGAGATCTAAGCCAAAGTGGCTTTTAATGGGGGAAGAGATTGCTTTGATTAAACAGAAGCCAGATACGAAATTAAAGAAAGAGTTCAGAGGTTGCTATTATATTTTGGCAAAGACATTTCCTTCAATTTTTAGCTTTTTGTTTAGAGACAGCTACACTTTTTAACACTTACTCTCTTATCTACAGTCTAATATTTGAAGCATGTCTAGGGTTTATAGAAGGAAATACAGCATGCCTTTCCTTTTAGAAATATAAGAAAGTTAGAACTGCCATGATGACAGGCTAATTCCATCGAATTTGGTATCTCATTTTTGACAGCTACTAGCCTTGACTATTCAGAGTGCAAGAATTCAGTTTTATTCAGCTGTCTCCTCACTTAGGTCTCTTCTTGTCTGATTTTTATAACCACATTTATCCTTCTTCCACTCAGGGGTAGAGTATACCTTGTGCCATAGCTCCAAAATAGGGTACAGTGGGTTATATTGTGTCAAAGAAGTGTTTCTGAGCTTGAAGAGGCGTTGCCTCCCTCCAAGGCTTTTTCTCTTTTGCATGAAGTTGATTCACTTTGGTTCTATGTTCTGTAGGGCTGGCTGGAGTGTTTTAAGTTTGGGCTGGATTTGCTGCTAGCCTCTCCTAAAGGGATCACTGTCATGACCTTGATTTTCTTTAAAGTTTTTGGGACTCCTTGGCTGTGTGACCAGGCCAAGGATGTGGGACAATTTTTTTTATTTCCAGCTTTCAATTTCTAATAATTTCTAACAAACCCAAAATGTCTTGCAGCAGGTATCAAACCTGCAAAAAGCCCTGTAGACCATGTGAAAAGTGGTGCTTCCTTGCACTGAGAGGAAACTTGAGAGAAAGTTTCACAAGGAATGTCATCCATGGACATGACACCAACGATCTGAAAATACAGAGCAGGGCAAGTGGGAAAGTGTCTCAGATGTACAATTAAAATTTTCATAGAACCACAGAATGGTTTGGATTGCATGGGACTTTAAAGATCATCTTGTTCCAGCACCCTTACTCTGGGCAAGGATGCCACTCATTAGATCGGGTTCCTTAGGGTAATCTGGCCTTCAATACTTCCAGGGATGGGGCATCCACAGCTTCTCTGGGCAATCTGTTCCCAGTGTCTCCCCACTTCATAGTGAAGAATTTCCTCCTAATATTCAGTTTAAAGCCATTACGTGTTGTTTACTACTGATTTCTCAAACACTGGCTGCAGTGCCCTTCCCGCATTTCTCAGTAAACCCAGAAAAACAAGTGGCAGCATTTTGGCAATTAAAAAAGTCTTCCAAAGAGCAAGTTTTGTACTTGAAATCTGTCATGTCTTTTGCAGTGCACAAGAAGCCAAATCATTATGTGGCATTTGTTTCACTTAATGTCTTATGCCCTTTACAAATAGGCAGATTTCACATTTGTGTGAAAGCTGTGCTAGCAGATCCAACCTACATGATTTACCTCTACACTTGTCCTAAGACTTGATAAGGATGGCTTTAATAATGGTTATGGTGTTCCCTGCAGTCCTGCAGGCTGGGAGAGAGCAGGAACTTCCCCAGAAGCAGCAGTGATCAGCAGTAGATACCTTGCAGTGTGTGTTGTTTGGAGTGGAAAAAATAAAAATACACCGTACATATCCTGTACTCCATAAAAGGAAACAGGTTTTGATTTCAGATTTGGTTTTGTGCTCTTAATCTGCAGCTCTTTCTGCTGCTTTACATAGCTGAATTTAAAAAGAAAAAGTAAATACTGGATTTGTGGTCCTTTGTATAAAAAGGCAAAATTGGCAGCTTTAACAAGGAATGAACAAGCAAGGAGAAAACTATCCTCTTGTGCCTCCAAGGCAGCTCCTTCAGATAAGGACTGAGATTTATTGGCAGTTGATGCTTTACTACAGAACCTTCTCTGGGGGAAAAACTCTTCTGTTTTGGCATTTTCACCATTCTTGCACTTTTTGCAATTGTGCTTTTCCATTATTTTTTTGAAGATTATTTTTAGCATGCCTAAAGGAAGAGAAAATTTAGGTATTTGCCGAGAAAAGCAACAAAGAAAAGGTCAAAGTGAAGTGGGTTTGCAACCCATACATCTTCAAAACTCAGTTCTCTCACTTGTGTACAGGCAATACAGAAGAAAGCATGGGGACCTGTAGGATGTGACAATGCTGTCGCACATGATAACATTTTTCTACCCCATTTAGCAGCAATTTCCTAGATGAATGGTGCTCTCAGAATGTGTGCTGAATGTAACATGGGAGTTAGAAGGAACCTTGTAAACAAAGGAAATGGAAAGTTTGGTTGAGATATTGTTGGCTAAGAGAAAAAGGCTTATTACTAGTCTGAGTTTGTTTTGGGTTCTTAGCTTGGAATTAAGATTTAGGTTTTCTACAACTGGAAATATAATAAGAAAACACTGAAAATTTCCTCTACATAGCAACATTGGAATTTAAAGGTCTGTGATATTTTTTAAGGTCTCTTTTTTTTTGAGTGATAAATTCTGTTGTTAAAAACACTGGCTTTTTAGAATATACAGCTCAAAGATCATGAAGGCCGGCCTTGTTTTCTGGAAGTTTTTATGCCAGTGCACAAATGATCCAGTTGTCTGTAAAGCATCTGGGTATCAGTAAATGTGTACTCAGTGGCAAGAGGGTGAAACAGCCGAATTTTAAACCTGAAATTTTAGCTGGAAAAAAAAAAGATGGGGAATCACCCTTAAATCATGATAAATGTGCTTGAGGGGGAATCGTCCTTAAATCATGATAAAAGTGTTCGTGTCTGAAAGGTAATAGCAAACAGATATGCAGCAGCAAGAATCTTCAGAAGAAAACTTTCCTGGGAAAAAGGGGAATTTTACTGGAAGTTCCAAGTTTTGGAATAAATAAGATTAGGACATTATACATAAGTGTGCTATGAACAAATCTCCTTAAATCCTAGTTTACCACAGACTTGATCTAAAAATAATACTTCAAAGAGTGTGCTTCAGATTATGATGTGAGGTAAATGTTTTCATTTAAAGTTTTCCTGCCAGTTGGCTTTTGGCTGAAGTTTTGAAGGTTTTAATATGTATGCCACTGGAATGCTTATAACTAAGCTCATTTTAGATAGTCTAGATATCTGTAGAAGGGAAATGAATTTGTTAAATGAGAAAATTAATTTCTAAATGGGATACTCATATGCTCTAGAAAATAATGGGAATTCTACTAAGAGTTTTACCATTGCTTAAAGCTTTACATAGGTATGTTTTCCTTGGATATTTTGACAAATCTATGGGATTAAGACGGTAGTGGAGATGTCAGGTTTTTTCTTTTATTGTTTCTTATAATTAAAATATTGGGTATGTGTTCTTAGAAAAGCTTGGAGATTTATTTCTATGAGTTTTGTATTTCCAGCTTGTAGCTACAATCTAGTAACCTTGACTTGACTGTGAGGGTGGTGAGGCATTGGAACAAGTTGCCCAGAGAAGCTGTGAATGCCCAATCTCTGGCCTCATCAAGGCCAGGTTGGATGGGGCTCTGAGCAACCTGATCTAGTGAATGGTGTCTCTGCCCATGGCAGGGGGGTGGAGCTGGATGATCTGTAAGGTCCCTTCCAACCCAAACTGTTTCATGATTCTATGATTATTGATTCAGATATTTTATTGGGATCATTCTGGGGAAAGATTAGAGCTAAAAAAAGGGATTTTGCTGAGGAAAAGGAAGGTAACTAGCTGTCTGTTTTGTGCGTCACCAGTGTGAGACCAAGAATTAATGTAAACATCCGTGTTACTTTTATTAGATTTTGATCCCAATGTAGTTTGAACAATGAATTACTTTGAGAGAATTCTCCTTAATCTGGTGGCTTTATGTTAGGAGAATTTTTTTTCAAGCAAGTGTATTTTGTTGACTTTTTAGGTAATAAATTTTGTTGCCATGGAATTGTTTTTCCTTCCCTTCAGCAAATATTTATTTTTGTTGCTTGACATTTAGTTATTGTTTCCCCACTTTTGTTTCCTAAGGATAAATTTTGTTTGAATCACTCATGGGAACTTTTAACTAAGTCATTAGTGCTATCACATGAACTCTCAAATACTGAAATGACTCTTGAAAATGGCATTTAGCAACTAAAATGTTTACTTTTGTCAGAAGACAAATGTCGGCTACATGATTGCAAGAAAAGAAAATAAGTTTCCACTTTCAGTGTTATATATTCTGCAAAGGACCAAGACTTGATGTGGTTCATGTGGTGTGCAACTGTCATGAAGCCTCACAACAGCCAAAGTACGTGAAAGTTAAATACATATGTATATATTTTATTTTCACTTTGCTAGGAAAGAAATGTTCTTTGCACCTTGAAACAGCCTTACTACTCCGGTGGGGATTTAGCCAATCTCTAAACTATGCTAAATCATTTCCCAAAGAAGCTGTGTGAAACAGTACGTTTATAGAAATCTTTTTCTTATGCTTCTTGTGTCCTAACTGGACACTTTCCCAAAATAGAGGTAGAACATTATTTTGCAATATCTAATCATGCATTCAGTTCAAATGGTACAATCATTTTATGATTGTATGTTCTTTTGGTTGTGTTTTTTCCATTTTGTTCCTTTGCTAGCTCCTTCTCATCCTCCATTAAAAGCTCGGATAAATTGACAGCAGATCTGACAACTCTTTTGCTGTTTGTGGGACCTACCACCAGAAGTTAGGAAGCTTCATACCCTAGATGGCTTTGCACAGATATGGGTGAGTCCAGCCATATCTACATTAAAGTGCTCTAAAAAATGAACCAATGTATGCAAGCGTGGATGATGAGGGGATTCACTTGCAAACCATGATACTGTTGCAAGCCTAAACAATAGTACAGATGCAGGCTTGAATGCCTTCTTCCAAATTTAAAAAAAAAGAGATCTGATAATATTTGTGATTTTTTTGCCTCTGCAAATATGATACATTTTCATGCTGTAGAGAAGTGAGTGAGAGTTAAGGAATTTTTGGCAGTATTAGATCTGTAATTCCATTTAGCTGTGCATCTGTTCTTCTTTAACTAAAGATCTTCCTAAATTTACAATTAATATTTTATTTAATTTTTTATAGAACTCACAGTCTGTTTGCTAAAATTCCCTTGAACAGGGAATGGTCATGGCTGTTTAGAGACTTGTTAGTAATCAGACCATATTTTGAGATAAGAAATCATGACATTCATTCATTATTGATATCTTTTGAAAGGTACTAGACTAAGGGATCTCTACTGAACATTAAATATTTTCACAAAGTATGATTTTTGTATAGCATTTAAATTCTCTGTTTTCCTTTTGAAGACATGTTGAATGTCTGCTTTAGGAAAAGAATATTAAATGGGAATCCTTTGCAGCTTTTATTAAATTTCTCCATTTTCAGGGTTTTTATTTATTGGAATTAAACCAAATTAACCAAAGCCAGTGAACTTGAGATAGGGGCTTGAAAAAAATCCAGATCTACTTACCACATTACATGTTTTTTTTAAAAGAACCTGGTATTCTTGCTGAATTGCCATATGACTCATATTTAGTCTTCGTGTCATCACTTCGATCTGAGGAAGTGTGAGAACACAAATGGCAGCCAAGGAGAGGGGGCACAGGCTGGTACTTATTCACTTTGTCATTGATGTAGTGAATGCTGGCAGAAAGTGAACGTTTTTTTTCCATGAAGATGTGTGACACTTTCTCTAGAGGCTGCATATCATTTCAGGTGTATTGTAATTAAGATCCTTAGGTCCTTAGAAATATTATAGGCAGAATATTTGAGGGTTAGCTCTGCTATCTGTATGGGGCATCTGTGGTTTGTTTAAGAATATAACTACCACAGTTACTTGTTTGATCATCACCATTAATATCCAAAGGCAAATCCTTCTCTATATCCTCTAGAGCAGGAAGTTATTTTCCCCCCTGTTATTCTTAGTTCAGATATCCTCTTTGTTCTCATTCCTATCTCAAGTAATCTCTGCTGTATCATGGCCAAGACAAGATAATGGTACTGGTTGAGGACTCACAGACTCGGATCTTTTGATCTGAAGACTACCTTAGTTCAGTCTGTTGCCCACTGCCTTCCATGGGACCAGGTTTATATCTAGGTAGGATTCAAACTGACCTGTGGGCCTCCAAGCCTTAGATGTTTTAGTTTGTTGGTGAATGGTGTTCTGCTCATGCTGGGTTTCCTTAGTTGTTAAGTCCTCTTTTCCTCTAAATGGAAAATATTTAAAACTCTTAAGAACAAATAGGTGTTTATTAAAATATGTGAAAATGCTTTTCACTAGCATGGTTTTATCACTTGCCTCTCTTGAAGGAATGGTTTAGATGAAAACATAATGATTGTATATTCAGAAATGGGCTAAGTTTGTCAGGCAAAGAGTTTCCTTCAGACCTAGAGAGCTTGCAACCTAAGGTGTCAGTACTGCTGTGAGTTCACCCTAAGTGGTGCTATCCATTTGTGTTGAGTTTAAGGAGCAGACATTGTGAAAAACATACAAGTGAGATCTAAAAATGAACTCGAGGTGACTATAAAAGCCTTGGAGAGCACAACTGCATCAAGGAGATCATGTTGCTATTTGTATGTGTCCAGAGATGTAACTATCAAAGATGGTTAACTTTCATCTCTCACTGAGTTCTTTGTGGTTGGTTTTTTTTTCTTAGTCAAGGCAACAGATGCTTCTCCTGGGAAATAGTATAATGGGTAAAGAATGGGTTGGGAAGTAGATTTGGAAAAGTGTGTTGCGTGTTTGAGAGAGCTTGGAAGAATAAAATTTCAGATGGTTAAGTGCTTATTCTACTTACATTTTTCCAAATGTGAATCACTTAGCATCTAGATCTTGATCTGAAAATCCTTTTGGTGCAACTTCAGTGGCATTTTTGGGAGTGAAAGAATATAATGATGACCGTTACTAAGCTACGGAAAACAGATGACTAAAAGTTTATGATTTGGTACTTCACGCATCTTGAATGGTGTTGTCTTTTCTATTTCACTTGTGGTATTAAGATTTGTAACATCTCATTTCATTTAAATTCGCATATACTCATACAGGCTTCTCTCTCTGATCACCTATTTGATCTCACCTTAAGCACTTTCCAAGTGTAGTTTGGTCTGAATTGACTTGCAGATGAATTGGGTCATGGGGAAAGGGATACTTTGTCATCACATTTCAGTTGCTGAAAGAATTTGTTAGGTACAAGCAGGACCTTTTTTTAGCAACTGATTGTCTCTTTCAGGTTTGTTTTTCAGACCAGAAATCATGCTGGACAGAATGGTGTGTCTCATTGCAGTGTGTGAACTGATGAGTAAGTTGTGTTGAGAAGTATTTATATCATCTATGAAAAGCTCTGACACTGATGAAGATTCTTGTTGTCTGCTTGTTCATAGAATAATGAAAAATATGGTGGTTTCCTCCAAATTGTGTGTGTTGGCAGAACAACTGGAAATGCAGATTTCACACAGCATGTGGTATAAACTACCTTGTTTTCTCATTTTAGAATGCAGTTGAGAGGATTTATGATATTTTGGCTGCATATATTTGATGCTCTAAACTGCTTTTAAGACTGTCATGCCTTTGTAATGTGCTGATGGTATCTTATTAGTAGCTGCCTTTTTTTTCCACATATGTGTATAGCTTGTTGGCATTTTTTTTTCTGCTAACATTTTTTTCAGCAATTTAATAAATTGCTACACAATTTCACTAGAAAAATGTTATGGTGAGCTGACTGAAATGTCATGTTGTCTTTATTTCCCTACAGGTTTTATGGCTTAAATAAGCACCTGAATAAGCTTTTGAAATGTGTCAGATAATGTAATTTCACAACATTATTATGTGCTTGTTTCAGTTGGCAGATCATGCAACAAGATGTTTGTGTGGCGTCTTGCCTTTCTGGAGCACCTAAAAAGTTCTTCTGAATTAGAACATAACCCTATTTCTAAGAGGTATAATTATTAAGTTATTTTTACCAAATAACTTTGGACCAGAGATTTGTTGGTTTCAGAGTATTTTTTTTTGTGATACTGCTCTATGTTTTAGTGATTTCCTATATGAAAAAAAATAATGGTGGAAATACTTCATATTTACCCAGTTGGGCAGACAAATGCCCTTGTCTTCAGATTTCTTATTAATAGTTCTTAAGAAAGCCAATTTTTTTGTTGGCTAGGGTTCATTTTCCCCCTCTCCCATTGGCCATTCCTGGGGAAACTTGTTTCCAACCTCAAGAGTACTAGTTACATTGAAATGATATATGCAAGTGATTTTAAATCTTGAAATATATCAAAGGCCAAACCTTATTCAAATTATACTTTCATTCCTTGATGGCAGTTGTATCTTTCATCTTTTTTAATCTATAAAATACTTTAGAAACTGCTTAATAAAGCTGCTAGCTACACTAGCTGAAAAGAGGGGAAAACACTACCATGATTTATTCCTCAGGCTGGTACCAAATAATATAATTTAAACACGGATATTAGACCTTACACAGAGATGAAAGTGAGAAAAGGGGTAGCTTGGCAACTGATTTTTTTAAAACTTCATTGGATGCAATTTAAGGGGGAAAGGCACTAGATGAATGCTTAAATCATTATCTTTAGTTCAGGTGTGTCCAGAATTATTATTTGTAAGCATGGGATGGTAATTGAGAATAATTTTGCCAAAATAATGATCTGCTCATTAATGTGTCTCAAATTTTAGGAAGATTTAAGATTGATGATTGGAGATAAATATGTAGCTCCTGTTTTTTTTCTATTTTCACCTTGCCTATTTTTTAATAATTAATTGGTTTTAGTTTGAATGCTACAGCTGACCTGCATTATGTCGTGGAGAGGGGGAAAAGTTGGACTTTGAGTGTGTAGTCATCTTTGTTCTGTAGTGGGTAGGTGAAGGAAAGGTACCTCTTAGAGTTTTCCTTTTAAATCAGTTTTCTGCTATACTGATGCTAAGAACCTGTGATGGCCACTCTGTGCACTATAAATCTAAATGATGTCTGGAAAGAGGGGAGATGCTTCCACACTCCATTTTTTCCTGTCTTCTGTTAAACCACGGTTTTCAATGGAAATCTACTTGGAGTTTTCTGCTGAAGCTCATGCTGTGCAAATGAAAACTTCAGTGTGACATGGAGGGAGCTGAGCAAGGTCAAATTTTTGTTTTCCTAATTCTTATGTGCTTTGTTAAATACATCACAGTATATTTCCAAATATCTTAAATCTTGATTCTCTGTGTTATCCAATACAACAGCTGTTCCAACCTTTCTGTCAGAAGGCCCCTATCAAGTCAGAACTTCTACACTTTTTGGCTGTTCTGCATGAGATACTGAAGAGAAATGTGCCTGTGACAAGCTAAAGTTTTTCTTACTTAACATTGAGATTGTTATGGGAAGAAGAAGGGAGGCCATAAACATTCTTTTTATTATTTGGAAGGGCTCATGCTTTGCTGCATTGTTTAAAAGAAAAAGGAAATTGTCTCCCTTCTGCTTATATTTGTTCTGAGCATTTACAAAGTAGCATTTTAATGTTTCATTAAAGTTCATGTCTGAACACTAGAAGATTCTCAACACTTAGGAAAAACCCCAGTGTATTAACGCACATATATTTCATTTTTTACTGGAAGTGAGTTAATGTTTAGTCTAATTAGATTCAAGTTTTAAAGTACAAATATAGGTATAAATATTTTTCTAAAATGTATTAGATGAGTACAGAAGGTTGGGGCCTCGAGGCATGACTGAAATATAATTGACAATGCTGCCAAAGATACCAGTGAAAGTGTTAAAGCTGGAACCGAGTGGTGAAGTCTGGCCATAGCACATTTCTTCCTTTAACCTCCCTGGCTCTTAATCCTGTCTCAGCACTGTTAGTCTTTCCTGTTAGCTTTGGGTGAACTGTGCTCTTGCCTCTCTCTTTTGTAGGAAGCTCAGGCTTTCAGGTTGTACTTTTTCTTCCTTCTTCTGCCTTGAGGTCTTCATTACTTCCCTCACGGTGCTCTTTGCTGTCTTTGTTCCTGGTTTTATTTTTTTTTTCTGTTTCCTGTATCTTTCAGTTTCACACATTTCTGGGGGGACTGCCCCTCCCCACCAATCAATTAGAACAAACTACTTCCTACTTGTCTTTTATGTTAGTGAACTTGCCGTGCTTCCGAACTCCCATGATTTTATGCTGCTTCTATATCAAGACAAAATTCAGGCATTCACTGTCCTTTCCCCACTTCATTTTGGATTCCATTGTGGGAGCCTGTTGCAACTGAGTGGTTTGGCCACTTAAAGAATGGCTGTCAAAGGTATTAGCAAAACCAGGTGTTAATACAAGTTTTTGAAAGCAAGACTTTGTTAACAGAGTTTGGTAAGGGTCACTCTATTACTTACTGCATAAATGAAATATAAAGATGAAAATTGGATTGGAGTCAATTTAGAATGATGTGCATGGAGACCAGGGATATAAAGGGTATGACAGACTCCTCCTTTGAGTCATGAGGTTCTGAGAGGACCCCTGTGCTTTCTAAACTCCTGGTGGAGTCTAGGTGTGGCTGGATCCAGTCACAGTCCCAGATCTGCTCAGTGGCCATCAGCGCCTGCCCTTGGAAGGCAGAGAGCCCCACCTGTCCTGAGTCCTTCTCATCAGCAAATACCTCTCAGTGGAAATAGGGGCTAAAATTTAATTGGGAAAGGTTTAGTCCCCATGGGCCTTGCCATTCCTAGAAGCATGAACCAAGTGGACAGAGTTACTGTCTTTGCACAAGAAGACAGGCAGAAAGCTTCATTTATGTACAGACCCAATATAATTGAATAACTAAAAATGGAATGTTTTTCCACTACCTACAAGGGGATAAATTCTGGGTCTTAGGGGCTGGTGCCAAATACTTTCCTGCACTTGATGCATCAGCAGGGGCCTGGTTGGTGCTCTTACAAAAACAGAGCATATGTTTGTGCACATTCAACATCCTCTCCAAGACAGTTTCCTCAAACTGCCATTTAGGTTGTGTTTGGCAGCTGAAGTGTTTTACAGGAAAATACAACACATTCTTGATGACATGGTGAGGAGGAACTATGGAGGTCTACAAAGATGAGGTTTGGATCCTGGGAAATGCAGCAGGTAAAATGGTGAACAGGGGTTTACCATAATGGGGAGCCTACACCTCACAGGGCAACTTATGCAAGGTGTGCAGTACCCATAAAAAGTTAGTCCTTAGGGTTACCCATTGGGGTGCCTTAAGAATCTGCCATTAGATGTGTATGGTATAGAACAGACATTTTATATGTTACCCTTTACAATTTAGTAGAGATCAGGGATTTATGACCAACAAAATAAAAAGATAACAAAATTCAGTTAACCAGATTATCTAGTATATGTCCTTCTTTCATGGCTCTCTAGGCTGTGAAAACTTCTTATTTTACTTTGCAGCTTTGTTACATTACCATTTCCTCTCCTCTTGAAATCCGAAAACAGTTAAAACCAATAACTGTGCATTCGTGACTTTATTTTTTGTGGACACAGAATTAGCATACCAACAAAATAGTCAGATGTCCATGCCATTGAAAATGTTTATATTTTGGATTTTTTTTCTGTCCCGGTGTAGTCTCTAGGGATTTAATGTAGTCTTTCTTATTCCTGTGCTGAGAACATTGTCAAGATCTCATAATTTTGAGGCATGTCAGCACCATCTACATTGTTCCAATATTTTCATCAAGTTCTTGATTCCAAGCATGTATTGTTCCTTTTAAGTGGCAATTAGCAGTTGATAAGCAGAAGAATCCTCATGATCTTTTGGAAAGCTTAGCTATATATTGTTCAGGATTACAGCTTTAGTTTTATTGGGAATTTTTTTGAGAAAGTCACTTTAATATCAAAACCTGCCAATTTGTCAAAACTTAAAGTTTAGATGGAAGTGTACCAGTTTCAACAAAATTTACAGCTGGAAAAGTTTTTTGGCTTCAGGTACAGTTCCTAGTCAAATTCAGAATCTGACAGTGCAATCCAGTTTCAGGATTTGGAAGATGCAAATTTACATCCTGGTTGTTTACTGAGGTAGGTACAAGTGGAAGTACAGCTGGAGAAGAAAGTGATGTAAAAGTCCATAGGGTCCATATTTAAGGAACTCTCATAATCTAAGAGACTGAGGGATTGAGTGTGGTGGGTCTGAGCCCTCTGCCTGTCCTCTCAGGACCCATATCCTGTGGGCTCTGGTTTGAGTAGAGTCCTGCTTTTGTGTAACCACTGAAAGAGCTTGGTTGGTTGACTAGAAAACTGTTTAGTTTCTGAAGATGGTTCAGATAAGGTAACAGCTTCTGGTTCACACTATTTAAAAGATGCAGAAAATTATAGGCAGTCTTCATTTAAATTTCCTCTCCTCTTCCCATGCATTAAGTTGCTTTTAACTCATGTTATCCCATAGTTGTGTTTTGTTGTGTGCAGGGCTGAGCTTTATTATCATCACATTTGTCTTTCATTTCAGCTCTGTGGTTTAAGTGTTAAAACAGCTTAAACATCAATATACATATTTTGATAAATTTTATTTTGAAGGGGAATAGCACTTAATAATAAAACTAGAATTATAGCCTAAGTTATAAAATAAGATATACTTGGGAAAATACCGCTGTAACATACCTCCACACTGTTAACTAATCTGCAGAACAGTCTTGTAAACATAACACCAGGTTAATAAAAGGTTGTGCCAGTTTTAAGGTAGTAAAAGTACAACTAAAATTTTAATTAGAATTTTTGGGCTGTCTGACGTGACACTTGCCAGAAAGCATCAGAGGACTGTGCCACTTTCTCGGGCTGAGAGATGAGCAAGGCAGCAGCCCTTACAGCTGCCTGTACTCTCTGCTGCTCAGTCAGGGTCAGATGAAGGCTTGTCTGTAGCTCTTGGCAAGGCTGAAGCTAAAAAGCTGATCTGTGATTAATAATTGCAAGTAATTGGGATAACACTGGAGTTTAGGCTTTTCCCTTGTTTGTTCATGGTTGAGATACTTGATTCCAGAAAGATGCTTGATAGCAAATAAGATTGTGCATCTTGGTTTGAACTGTTAATGGGAGTCAGAAGAAAGCTCTTAAACTGTAAAACTATAGAACAGGTCCTTTTGTGTGCAAATATTCCAGGAGAAATTTTTCCTTGGTTAAGAGTCACAAAGCCAGTAAATTCTGTTCTGACTGAAGGGTTCCCTAAAGGCCAAAACAGTGTGGTAAAAGGCGTTGAAGGAATTAAAAATGACTGAAAGCATGAAAAGCAAAGGGATATGGGAACATAGTAGGATTTTGGCAGGATAGCAGTCATGTAGTCTCTGAGACAGTGAAAAATTCAGGATTGGGATGGGCAGCTATGGCAGGAATTTGAGAAGAGATTGGCTCTGAAGCAGAACTTGGTCTCAGGGCTTTATGCTGCACTGGAAAATGTCTCCATTGCAGATGATGAGTTGTAATCCTTCGCTTTTCTGTAGTCAAAGCTAAGTTTAAACAACTCTTATGGGCCAATTGCTTCATTGGGCCTACAAGTAGATTTTAGTCCCATGGACTAATGAAATGTTGATGTGTAGAGTAGGCTTAGGTCTTAAGGTCAGCAGTAATGATCGTTCGCCCATAAGACCCAGGAGAACTTGTTGAGTCTGAAGTCTTTGCTTATTCTTCAGCTCCCTATGTTAAGAGAATTTGATATTGGTTCAGTGTTACATAATTTTCTGAAGTCTGAATCTTAGGTAAATTTTCCAGTTAGACCAAACTGAAAAACAGTTCCTTTTACTTCAGTATGTATAGGAAGTGATAAAGGTGCAGAATGAGCAAGGCTGAGCTGCTGCTAACTGATTACTCTCTGATTTGAGAAACTGATAAGTGATGATCACAGCACTTTTTAAACATCAGAACCCAAAGGTACAGCAGTAAATGAAATTTTGATCAGTTATCTGGAGTGATAGTTCTGTGCAGTATTGTTTTTCTAGCTGTAATGCCACCAGTTGAGAACTTTAGCAGCTGAACACATTACAAAATATCCTCTGACATCTGAAGTCATGCAAATCACATAGTAATGCTGTACAACATGTTATTTGTCTACCAGGTTTGTCTTCCAGAGAATTTGAGATTAAGTTCTCTACCAGGTCTTTCAAAAACCTAGAGTGGTGGAAGATGTGTATTCATGTCACTTAGGGTAAACTGTTTATTGAAGATGTTGTCTGAAGACAACTGTGTTTGGTGTAAATATTGCTCTTGGGGTGTGAGAGGGATAGCGGAACACATCAGGAGGGAAAGACACACACCTTTTGCTTCTGTGAGGTTGCCTTTGTACTACATCTATACCACAGACCCAGCTGATTTATCCTTTAAAAGTTATCAGTCTCTTTAGAGGCTATCATCTTCTTTTGCAGTACAAGTTTATGGAATGAGACTTAGGGAAATCACCATATCCTAAAATATTCCTTCTCTGTGCTTGTCCATGACTCGAGCCCCTGCATGGGTGCATAGGCCTTGAGGAGGGGCCAAGATTATTATATTTTATCATGTTTTTTATGTACAAATCTTGAGGATGTTGTTTGGACATGTTTGGACAATGATAGCCTCCTTCTGCAACTTTCTGAGAGTCTTGAAATCTTATATAAGTTAGACCTAGAGTGTAAAACACACTGGTTGACAAGAAATGAAAACGCTAAAGAAAATATTTCTATATTTTTGCCTGGTATACATCTCAAGTCTGCTTCTATAAGGAAGTAATTATTTAATTTTTTTGACTAATGCGACACAGATTACAGACCAAAATAGAAATTCTGAAGTACCTGCCAGGGCTTCTGGTTGAAGTGGGTCCCTTTACAGAAAATATTTGGTTGGATTTAAAAGGTAGCTCAAATAGGTAGCAATTTGCTAAAAAGATCTGGAAAATAAATGAGATCAATATCAATGTCAAGAAGCATGGAGACCATCAAAATGCTGGGAGTCTTAGAACCTCAAAGAGGAAAAAAAGCCTAATTACAGTGGAAATAAACCAGTTCAGAGAAAAATCATAAAAGTGCTGTGAGTTAGGTCTGATCAAAACCACACTGATGAGAATGTGGGCAAAAGAAAAGACAGAGGAAGATTTTTTGTCCATAAACCATTGAATTGTATTCTGAAACGCTTGTGTTTCCATGGGCTGAACATTACTAGAAGAAAACATTTACTTAGAAATGGAGAAAACATGCAGCCATCATGCTGATTATGGCATGTTTGTAGAGAAAAGGACATATTTTGCAGGCAAGGCTGGATTATTGGACTGGGATATACCCTGAATTTCTTTTACCACTGTAGACTGGATTTCAAAGAATAACTCTACAGGACCAGACATGATGTTGTTGACTCTCAGCTACACGAAGAAAAGAAGGAGGAGGATGCATCTTACTTGAATATAACTTTTCAAGACCATCATAGATATGTACAAAGCTGGAATGAATTACTATCTGAAGGTACTGTTCTTTCAGTGTTCTCTGCAGCAGCTGCCCACACAGCTGGTTCAATCTAGATGTCAAGATCTTGGGCAGATACACAAAGTGTAATCATTGCAAAATTTGAGAGGGCTCTGTTTTTTTGTCTACTCCTCCCACTCAGACAGATTGTTTATTGTGTTACCTTGTGCTGCTCTTCCTATTTGAGAACTAAAAAAGACTGTAACTAAAACCAGTTTTCTGAGACTTTTGACAGAGCTAGGTTGTTTAAATGTTAATGTTCATGAGTGGTTTGGGACTTCAGCTAAGTTAATTGTCTTTCAGCTGACCGTTTTAAAAGAGCCATTTGTAATGGGATGATAGTCATAATAAAAAGGAGAGATTTTAAGAAGCGAAGGATCAACTTGTAGCAAATAGGATTATTGATTTGTGAATAATCTGAAGATAGTATTTAATCTGTTTTCTAAAGTAAATTGGTTTGCAGATCATAAAATAAACCTGCGTTAGGGGTCACAGTAACTGGTGAAATTGGTGAAATTATTGACAGTAAGGAGACAAGACAAGTGGGCTGGTTAGGGGCATAATTCAAAGAAACTGAGAAGGAAAGCCTAAAAATTGGTCATTCCTAAAAGAGGAAAAGGACAACTGTCATCAAAGAATTTTTACTGTTGAATAGTCTGAATGTACAAAACAACATCAAACTAAAACAAGTCAAAGCAGGATGTTACCTGTAGCCTAATTCAGAGCCTTTTGAATTATGTTCAAAGGAAACTGACTTGGATGCTCTTTGCATCTGACTTAATTCTACAGGATGGAAATCATGTTTTGGTCAAGCTCTTTATAGCTTGTTAACAATTTAATACATGGCAAAAAACTTCTGAGTGTCACTCAATGTGTATTTACATATGGAGTATTTTTGGTTTCTGATGTTTTTGTATTTCTATGTTATTTTCAAGATGCTCACATTTTAAAAAAAATCCCAGAGGTTTATATTGCTCTCTTTAAATAATTTTTGCTTTGCCTTATAATCAGGAGAACAGCACAAGACAAACAAAAAGAAAAAAACAAAGAACATGAACTGTGCAAATCATTTATAGGAAACATATAGGAAATGAGCTTTGATGTTGTTAATACAAGAGCATGTGGAAAATCTAGCAATAACATTGCAAAAATATTACACATATAACTCATTAAAAAGCAAAGAGGGCCAGATGCTGCGGCTACAATTTCAACTTTGTCTAATGTATGAGGCAGGTGCTTTCTGTAGTGTGTGCAGGAACGCTGGTTCTTGTCCATGTAATTTGGGACAGGACCGGTTCTTGCTGTGAGTAGAGCCTGTTCTATGTGAAAGAAACCCAACTAGGGTATGAGGCAGGAGAGGGAACACAAACTTTTACCAGCCCCTGGGGGATGATCTTCTTTGTGCCTCTTGAGGAGTATAGTAGCAGAACAACTTGTAGTAGAACAGCTGGAGGAAAATCTAAATGTTTAATTTTGTTTTCCTAATAATTTAAATGTTTCAGATTTACCTAACTTTGAAGCATCTAACCAGCTTTATGGTAAGTTCCTATCTTGGCCAGCACACAAATGTTCCCCAGTCTCCCCTTTGTTTAAAAGGACCTTTTAAATCAATTTCTCACCTCTTTTGGGTAAAAGGCTTGGGTTGTCTGCTCATCTCCTGAAACTATGTACTTCTGATAAATTACTTTTATTTTCTCACTGTGAAGAGAGAATATTGGGTGAGTTCTAGGTTTCTTGGTATGTTTAGATTTATTTTTAAAGATCCTGCGTTATTTAAATTCCTAAGACTTGTCTAGTTTTTTGGCTTAAAGTCTTGTAAATAATTTTATTGGTTTTTTTCCTGATTTTCACATCTAAAATATTTTCACATCTAAAATACGTTGTATTTAAGTTTGTAACCCTAAATGGAAAATAAAATGAAAAGACCACATTTCAGTTAAATTAAAAAAAAATAATCTGTAAATGAATATTTTTAACAATATGACTATATGCATATAATTGTATGAGAAAAAAAAGTATTTTTTCCTATGTATTAGTTCATATAATTAGATGTTAGTGCACTCTTGGACAATTGGCTATATGAATAAAGGAATGGCACTCTGTACCGCTAATGTAAGGCAATGGTTTTATTGCAAAGATGCCAGAGAATATAATAAAAAATATATCTTGTGATCTAAATTTAGTATTATCAGAATCTGGGGAAAATTATGACTAAGAAGTCATTAGGGCAAGAACAAAGTCTAGTGCTGCAGAGAAAATAGTTGATGCCAAACTAAAGACGTCTTTATTTACAGATGATTCAGATCTGCATAGTAGTTTAGCAAATTGCTCTCTCAAAATGGAAACCATCATCATAATAAAGTTCACGTGGAACGGAGCAAACAGGAAACAAGAGCCCCAGTAGTGTTGAAGCAGTCCATGTGGACTGGCCTCTGTCCTCATGTTGTTTAAATATGTATACGTATATGTTTACCAGGAGGCAAGTGGGTTGTGGGTTGTCTGTACGTGTGTGTGTGTTTAGGGGGGGTGATGATGGGACAGGAATTTGTGGAAGGTGGTTGGGACAAACATTAGTAGAGGGCAAGGGCTGACAGCCACAGCCAAGGAATGTGGTGATACATGTTTGTGACTTAAGGAATGAAACCCTCGTGGTTTTGTCATGAAGAGTAGGTTTTCCTAGTGTAAAATCAGATTTTTACTGAAGATTATTGAACTTAAAAGTGTTAATGTGGCTGGAATGCAGCTCTCAATGTCACAATTTTGGAAAAGTTCACAGTTTGAACTGGTTTTAGATCCAGGTTTTCATCTGCCTTCACTTGCAATAAGGAGTTTATCCAAACCCCGAGTTCAGATAGTGTCCAGAGTGATCCAGATGTTGTTTTGCACTTCTGTTTCTTGGGACCATAGATACTAATAAAGTTCTTTCTTGCTTTGTATTTTTTGCCTGTTGTGGTTAGCTAAGGAGTTCAGACTGGATGTAGTGTACCTTTTGGTGAAACCATTTTAAAATTAGGTAAAATTCCCACGTTTTAGAGGTTTTTCAGAAATACTTTCAATTATAAACTTCATAGCGTGCTATCTATGCTTTGAAATTTTGATTAACTTAAGATCAAATGAATATATCAGAAGACTTCCACATAATAATTACTTTAAGATTTTTTTAAATAGCTGTGTACTGTATGTAACTTCAGTCACATAGTTGATGACTATTGCAATTGTGTTTCAACTCAGAGTAAACTTTGACAGACTTCAGTGTATGTTTTTTCTGATCTGGGCCTGAACTGTGTAGTAGTGGAAGACCAACCATGTCTATACTTTGTGTGGAGTGTGTTGAGGGCTTGCAAACTTGTTTGAAGTCATTGTTTCAGGGAACTATTTTTTTGGGGAGAAAATTATAGAAAAGTTACAGAAAGCAAAGAAACTGTCTCAATAATATAAAACCGAAAAGCTAGCCCTATAAATGGGTCAGAAATCACACTTTTCTCACAGCTCTCAGCAAGTGAAACTTTCTTTGGAAAAAGAAAACCAACACCAAACTTTTTTTTTTTAATTAATTGTCTCTTTCCATGTTTGTACACAATGTGTAATTTAGTGGATTTTGTAGTCAAAACAATAGATATTGCCCTCATTACCCTGCAGGTTTCTCCAAGTTTATATCATCTTCAGTTGTTTTCTTTCCATTTAATATTCTCTATTTATGGTTCACATGAAAAAAACAGTCACAGGGGAGTTGGAACATAGCTTTTATTATCTGGCTGTTGTCAGTGATGGTGTATGGAAGCATAAAACATCTTGAATTTTGTAAACTAAGGTAATTGTGCAGGAATCTAGATAATGAATTCTTGTTTTGACTTGTAAATGATATGGTATGAAATTCATCATACCATAGTATATAAACCGTGCTCCAAAAAGGGGTAGTTTTTCATCTAAAAAGCACTTTAAAGTGTACTCTACATGTTTTTTGTAGTATCTCTTGGCAAAAGCAAATTATAACTCGGTTGATGTTTCATTGCTTTCTTAATAGATGCTCAAAGCAAAGCCTGAGTACTGTAGTTGAGTTTAGTACTGCTTTGCTTGGAACCATTTGAGTGTCATTTTTTAACTGGAAAAGAGAAATCATTACTTTCCAATGGAAAGTCTGGGAAAAGAAATCATTCCTGTAGTTGCTGACCCAGCCATTGCCGTAGTTTCTCTTTTCCTGCTTTGCTGATGGGTCCCTTCTAGACAAGTTTGCAGCTTCAGAAAAATGAAACTGCTTAGGCAACTGGGGCTGAGGAAGCTAAAACTGGTGTGGGAAGAATTTTTGAACTTTTTTAGTTAGAAAATGAGGAAGTTCACGTCTTTAACAGTGGTCACTAGATGTCCCTGTTATATGTGATGTTGCATATTGCTTTTTGTTGCCTTCAAATTACTATCTATTACCATTCATGCCCTAAGACAATTGCTTGAGATGAAATGTAGCAAAAGTTGCTGCAATTTTTAAAGAAATTATTAAAATACTGCTCAACTACTAAATACTGTAACACACTGGTGTTAGCTTTTACCTATGTCTCTCATACCACATGCAAATCCAATTTGTTTTCAACAAAAGTAGACATACTTCACATTTAAATTCCTCTTCATTTTCAGGTGATTTGTAACAGATGGATATGCAGGGCAACAGTACAATATGTGTAAAATAAAACATGATCATGTTTGAAAGGTGGTATGTAAGAAGAACTAGAAAAACTTTAGGTATTTATAGCAGAATATTGCTGTATCTCAACCTTTTTGAGGGGTTAAAGAAACCTTGAAAGAAAAGGAAGCTTCCTTCTGTTCTTCAAATACCCAGAATCTAGCAGAGAATGAAGTCCAAGTAATAAAGGAGTGAATATAGAAGAGGTAAAGTCTGATGAGACCTTTAACCACTGCAAGGCACTTCATTAAACTTCACACCTTTAATGTGGATGGTTCTTAAAAGTCTGCTTCTTCTAGGAAAATGTTACATCTCTGGAAATCTACTCTCTTCTTCTTTAAGTGTAATATTATATCAAACTGCAATATCCTAAATGACTTGGAGCAGACAGAGAAAATGGTCCTATAGTAAGTGGATTGTTGTGGCACTTGGGGGAGCATATTCAGATCTCCTGGTGTATCCCTGAGTAAGTCTCTGTGCATGAAGGGCCATCTGATTCCAGTCCACTCTAATGTCACACCAGAAAACGGGAGGAGGCTACTGGAATATGTGAAATAAAGATTAGAACTGGCCAACGTTCAGAATTTATTTCTGAATTTCTGTATTTCTGGTTGAAATTGAACTAAACTAAATTTTTATTTTTTGCCCCCACGATTTCCCAAGAAGTGACCATGGAGAAATGCCTAACTTTTATTAAGATTTGGAAGTGACCACAGTAACAGAGATAATATATAAACAGCTACAGATACAGAAAGCTAGCAAAAATACCAGCTGAATAGAAAGAGTTATTAGATAGAATTAACATACTACAGCTAGGCTCATTTCAGGGCTCATTCTGAATGCTCATGTTGAATGTTGCTTTCTTTGTCTTAAAATGGAGCTGAGGAGAAAGAAGAGCTGTTTGAATCATTTAGCCTTTGAGCTAAATGATGTTACATTTTCCCTTCTATTATCAGAGAACTGTTGAAGTCACTATCAGTGACTTTCCAAAGTGTATTGATTCTAATTGAAGAATTTTAAAGAATTTTAAGATCCACACAGTTTTCTATTGAGATGGTCAATGAAAGTGACGGTTGGTAATTTTTGTTTCTTCTGTAGATTAACAATTTAAACTTGAAAAAGGATGGAAGTTTGGATTTTTTTCATGTGGGCCAGTAAATGACTTTAGAAAATAAAAATCGTAAATTGTTATCAGCTGAAGCAAAGTTCTGAACCAGTTAAATAACCTGAGGTATTTGCATTTTATTTGCAGAAGCCCCTTTAACATCAAAACTGTGTAGTTACCTCCTCAGATTCATATATAGGTTCCACAAAAATTCCACTGTTGATGTTGCCCCCAGACAGGCTTTGACAAGAACAAATGAAATTAGCAGGCAACAGATTTGAAACAAACTGAATTGGGTATTTCTCCACACAGTGAGAAATTTAAACTCTGCAGCTCGTGGTTAGACGATGTTATGGTTACCAGAAGTTTCTATGACTTCAATAATGCAACAATAAAAGAAAATCTCACTCAGAGGAGTTACATGAAGTTCAGAAAATCTGAGAATTTCTGAGCCTGGGAAGGGTATCAGTCAGGTGCCACTCTGCTTCCATCTCATTCTCTTCTCCCTGTGTTTGCTGTTGACTGCTGTCAGAGAGTTTAGAGAGGGAACTTCCATCTGATCTTATATAGCTATTCTTATACTGTCAAATACCACATTATGTTTACTTTAGAGCTATTAGGAAGTAAATATAATGGCTGGTTTTGTGAATAAACAAAATGGTTGCTTTCTAAAATCTCTTTTAAAGATATATCTATTTTTTTCCGTTGAGTAATCCTCTTCTGTTCCTTGGAATTGTGATCAGTTTGTATATATAATCAAGGCACAGCTAATCATTATGTATTTTTGAGCTGTTTACCACAGGCATACACTCTTTTAATTTGTGTGTGTGTCCTTTTCTCTGTCTGTGCTCGAGCACTGAATACCTCAACTTCAGAACTGGTTCCACCTAGTTCATGTGTGGTATAGGAGAGGGCATAAGAATTTCCTGCTTGACCACTCAGCAGAGAATTCTTTGTTACAGACTTTCACATTTTTTAGGCTGTGCTTTAAGAGGTATCTGTTAGAAATCTGTGTTATTTATTGTGCTGTATTGTCAGCAGACTTGGTAGGAGTTCATGCAGCTCTCTTTTACTCTGTGGATGAATTGGTCTCTCAATTTATAGACCAGTAACCATCATTTGGTATCTACATGGTGAGTCTCTGGAAGGTTACTGCCAAGTTTTGTAGGTGGTGGTAAACTTCTAGAAGGTCCTTTGGTCTGCCATGAGATTTGTTGTACATGACTTGCACGGGGTAGTTCAGGGCAGGTCTCCCTAATTCTTCACAGGTCTAGTGTTGAGTAAGTGATATTCATACAAATATTTAGAACTCAAAAAAATGGTGTGGAACAAATATTTATACTATCAGGTGAAATCTTTGATTTCCCTGATTGGAGGAATTTACCAGTGCTGAGTATTAAAAAACAAGATTAGAAAAATACTGGGGTTGGTGTTTTCCTATAAAACAATTACATTCCTAAAATAGGTATATTCTCTCTCTTGTTCATACTTGTTGCTATTAAAGGACACACCAGTTTTCTTTAGCACCTGACACTGCCTTTCATGCATTGCTTGCAGTCCCAGCAGAACTGAAAAAACAAGCCCGTTGTCCAAGAATTTTGCTTACTCCTCATTTCCTTCTTCAAATTTAATTGGATCCAAAGACTCTGAAACCTTGAAATGAAAACAGCAACTCATTTTTGAGAAGGAGTAGAAAATTTGCCCCCTTTTCGCCTTGTCCTCCATCCAGGTTTCCCTTTGGCCGGGGCTGACTGCCTGTTGCAGTCAGTAAAACCATCTGTGGCTTCGTTCAGCCAACACTCACTCAGCTCTGTCCTGCTGCCCTGGTGGCCATTGGATAGAATTTCTCTACCTGCACGTGCGCTTCAGGTATTGCCTCAGCTGTGGCTCAGCATTTGAGAGCTGGCTTGCAATATGACTTTAGTCTTTCTTTTCCAACCAACTGTATTTACCTCCAGCTGAGAGGTTTGAGACTTAGGTTCTTGCTGACCTCAAGGGAGGTGAAGTGGAAAGGTGCTTTTACAGCATGTTTGTGCCTCTCCATATTTTTAGGCTGGCTGGGGACTTATTTAAATCCTGATTTAGACTAGATTCTTAGGTTTTCTCTAGTTTATAGTAGGGGTTATCAGAGAGGTAAGAGACCACTGCACTCCTGAGCCTTTGCGGTCTTTTTAAATACCACTGTATTCTGGAACTGATGTGTGTATTGAGGGTGGAAAGTAGGAGGGACACATATAATACCTGTCTGTGCTGACTATATAAATTTTTTTGGCCCTTAGGCTGTTGGTATTCCCTGATGCCCTTTATAAACCCTTTATTCTGATCTTTTGAGACTCGCATATCAAGAATGAAGCTCACATAGTTGACTTCTGCCTCCTTTCCTGCTATAATGTGTGCATTTTATTTTTTTCTCATGTCATGGGGCATTGGTGAACTAGATATGCTGTAGTCAGATGAGCTGTATGCTGGCTGTGTGCTCCAAGGAGCTATGCTAGATGTACAGCCCAGCATATCCCTCTTTACAGGGCTGCCCAACATCCATCACACCTCATGGGCCCATCTTGAGGTCTCCTACTTTGGGATGGAAAAAATATTCATAATATGTTGCAAAGATAAAAAAAATATCTGGAATAATAATGGACATTTATTTTACTAGAGGTATTTTTGGAAACTTTAAGAAATTACAAGACTTTTTTTTTTCATATGGAGGAAAGCTTATAGTCATACCTGTTTGTGAGCCATTTAAGTTATCATGCAATAGAATATCCTGATTTGGAAGGAACCCACAAGAGTAATTGAGTCCAACTCTAGGAGGAAGATGATTAAATATGAAAGAACTGGGTTGCTTTGTGCTGCTCATTAAAGAGCACAGATTGATACCTGTCTGGTTTCTTTGGCGAGGAGGTAGCAATGTCTTCTGTGACATCTCCCTGTGGGCACAAACAAAATAGCTAAATCTGCACAGATTTTTTTTTTAATTTCTCCTGATTTTCTATGACCATATCGAAACTGTCAGCCAGAGCAAATCCCAGATCCATAATTTCTTATGGTGTTGAAGCTTCTTCTTTTGTTCTATGTTTTTTAGTCTATACCAAGTAGACCTGATGACAGGAAGGCCCATAGCCAGCTTAGAATCATCTTAGCATCATTTATATTGGTCTAAGATAACAGCCAGTTTTCCAGTTGTAATGGTTAACACAAAGATTTTCCTTTCCATGTCTTATTTATTTTTTTTCCTGAAACATAAGAGTCAGCTAAGTTTGAGTGTATTTAGAAATTGAGTGTTAGAAAGGTAGCTTACGTGGTCTTTCATACTAAAAATATTGCTTTTGGGTAATGAAGATATTTCCAAAACAGCCCCAGAGCACAACTGCAGAGTTGCTGTCTCTAGGAGACACACTGGTCCTGAGAACAAAACTACTCCTGAATACCAGCTTTATTAATTGGAAACCTCTTGCAGATCATTGTGTGTCTCTTGAGTCACTTTTGCTGCCTGCTACCAGCAGAAAGCTTTTAAACAACCCCTGATTGAACCTCTGAGGCAGTATAGAGTGACATATACATCAGATTTGGGTTTCAAACTACTGATATTCACATTTAACCAAAACAGTCTTAATTCAATCTTGAAAAATGAACACAGTGCAAAATTTTTTTCTTGTGAGGTAATGTCTTTTCCAAGCTTATAGTTTGTGTGCGGACCATTGAATGCTAATGCATCCTGCCACAACAGTGAAATGAATGTCTGTGTGCTAAAGAGCCACGGTCTGTGCCAGGTGCAGTATGGTATCTGTCCTCTAAACTTTCCTGATCCCCAGCCTGAGTTAAGCTTCTCCCTGTCCAGATGTGGGATATGACGAACTGGAAAAGAAGAGGTGGTGCTTGGTAAGCAGAATAGATCCTGTTCTCTGGTGGCTGTAGCCAAAGTAAACAAATGAGAGTAATTGCCACCACAGACATTTTACAGTAGATCTGCATTTTTATTGATGTTGTTATTAAACTGCTATAAATGTTGTAGGCTGCTGTTGGAGATGAAATTCCCCCTTCCCCCAACTTCTTGGTTGCTGTCTGTCACTAAGTGCTATTAAGTTTATCATCTAGCAAAATCAGACAGTGCAGGAAGCAGTCTGAATGTTAATGTTAACCTATAATAGGTTTTAAATAGCTATAAAGAAAAATTAGGCTGCAGTGGGACAGGAAGGCTAGTTTACCTTAACATAAAATAAAGGAGGACATGTTGACCTGATTTACTTAAATGTAGCTATTATGTGCTCTTTAGGGAGGAAACTGGTGTACCAAAGCTTATACAGACAGGAAAAATGTCCTTTACCTCACTCTTTACAAATGACATAAAGGTTCTTGCTTTAATTAATGAGTAAATCCATAGGTGCTGCATGTATATATTAATGCAGATGTCATCCTGGCTACTTTTTACATTAATTCCTACTAGAATAACAATAAAGCTGTGAAAAAGTGTGTTCTGAAATGGGCTTCATCTTGTTTGGCTTTGAGTATGGTCCTTTTTTGCAACAAGTCCAATATGAATTATATTCACAATGGAAATGTGAGGGTAATAAAAAGGGATCGTCTGTCATTCGGGAGTTCCCATCTGTCTGGGCTAGCCTAAAATTTTTACAAAAGTGTGTGAAAAAGTCGTGCATGAACCCAACTCCCTTCCTCTAGCTCTCTCCATGTTTGCTTCCAAGCTCCTCTCAGTCAGCAGCTCCTAATATGCTGTTCATGCAAGCATTTGAAATGCAACCACAACAGAAAGCATGTGGGTCTCTTAACATACAGGGAGAGAGAAACAAACTGTGTGGAAGTCAGGAGTGGGTCACAGGTAGGTGATGAGACCCTGATGCTGAAGGAAAAATTAGTTTAGTTTTCTATGGGTGCTCTGAAATTTTGGAAGAGGTCATGGTTAATGACGTGTCTGCTCAGAACCATTCTAATGTGAAATTGTGATTTGCCAAAGGTATTGTTGGAGGCTGGGAGAGAACTGGTCAATGGCACTTTGGAGTGCCTTGCTTTGCTCCTTGGGGATATCTGAATTGGGAATGTCATGGGACCCGAAGGGTTCAGGATATACCTTTGAACTCCTAAAGTTGGGGGCACTCAAGATTGGATCAGGGTGTTTGCTTTCATTATGTTCTGCATAAAAAATATGCATTTTTAAAAAAAACAGAATTTTTCTCTACTTCAAGAAAATCAAACTCCTGTAGATCTAAAAGTTTAAGCACAGTTCTAATATGTTTTATTAAAATCATTGAGCATTAACTCATACTAACTGGTCCTAATACATTCTTTAGCCAGTTCTAAGAATCCAGTTGATTGATGATTTTATTCTTTAAAAATAATTAAGAGTTGTTCCATGTTACATCAGTCATATTGCTTGGCTTGGTCTCCTTAAAGGAAAATCAGAATATTACCTACAGTCTCAAATGAAGCTTCTGTATGAATCTGAAGTATTTATTCAGGATTGTGCTCTTCCTGAAAGATACTGGTTTTTCATTCCCTATTACATCGTCAGCTTCCTTCTGTTGCTGACAGTATCCAGTATCGCACATAACACCACCAACTTACCTATTATTAGTAAGAAGATGCAAAATTCAGTGTTTGTGAATCTGGGTGAAAGTCAGGTTCTGTGGTATAAGGAGGCTGCACTGGGTTGTTGGATTGTCCCATCTGGCCTGTGGTAGAAGTGCAATGCATGGTACATTTTGTGTTCAGTCACACTGTTCCACCAAGAGGTATGGGAACGTGCTGAAGCATCCCAGGGTCTACATACATGCATAAAATATGCTGAGTTGGAAGGGACCCACAAGGGTCATCGAGTCCAACTCCAGGTGCTGTGCAGGACACCCCAAGACTGACATCATGTGCCCAAGAGCATTGTCTAGATGCTTCTTGAACTCTTGTCTGGCTTGGTTCTGTGACTTGGGGACCCTCTTCCAGTGCCCAACCACCCGCTGGGTGAAGAAGCTTTTCTTAATATCCAACCTAAACCTTCCCTAACACAGATTCATGCTGTTCCCTTGGCATGGTTTTGTTTCTGTGTTTAGTCTTAGTAACTTACTATTTCTTGAGAGATCCAGATTAATGATTAAGCTGTGATCTATACTTCTAGTATGAAATAAGGATTATACAAAAATGGAACATGATAATTTCTAATTTTGTATGACTTCTGGGCTTGAAGACGTTAAAGAAAGTTTTATTTGATTCTCTATATGCTTGTTGCATCTTCCCCGGGCTGTTTCTAGTGCTTTTCCTCCTGGGTTTTTTGTATGTTCATGCCTACACACATGCAGGGCACAATTTATTCTGTCAGACTGCACCAAGAAAGACTTATATTTACAGTTGCATTGCAGTTTAAAATGTTTGTTTGCTCTCTAACCTTTAGATAAACAGTAAGACGGGCCTTGAAGCAGGGTTACTTTGTGAATGATCTTGGTATATCTTCACCTTTTGTTTTATAAGCTTCAAAATGTGGGGATGTTCTTCCAAGTACTAGCAAACTGAAAATAAAAAATGAAGTAAAAATGAAGGAAAATGTAATTAAAGAGAGTAGTATTAGTGCATAATGAGCCCTCTTAGTGTTAAGAAACCTAAATTGATAAAGTTTTTTTAATTCAACTCAAAATGTTAGTTTTGAAAAAATACAACCATGTGTAACTCTGACAATAGGTGAAATTCTGTTTGGTTTTTCTTTGCAATGGAGTCAGAGAAAAGCCACATTCCTCTGTTTATATATCATTATTACAATAACAGGAACTTCTGCGCATTTAATTTATCTAAAAGAAAAATAATAGTAATAAAATGAACAATGAAAAAATACTCAAGCAAGAAAAGTCAGGCATTTCTCAGTTAATTTCCTTGCAAAGTTTCTCAAGAGTACATTAAATGTGTATGTTCAAACTGAAATAAAAAAATTAGAATGTATAAATCAATTAGTTATAGGTTTGCTTTATTCCAAGAACCCATTTCCAGGCTGAAATAAATTTAAATAACAGATCTATGTATAATTTTGGTCATTCACTAACAATTTTATATGCCAGCTGTTTGCTTGTGATAATTAGAAGTGTTAATAATTTTCTGAATACCATCTCTGTGTGTGAGAATTTATGGATTTTTTTTCATTCTATAGCTAATCAGTGTACATTACTGTATTTGATTTAATTTTATTTCTCTAAGTTACTCATGAACAAGCACTTAGGCAACTCATGAAACACTGTTAGAACTTAAATGAAACATCCTGAAATATCTTGAAATTAATTGTGCAGTTTCTTCTAGAAGCTGGGAAGGAAGAAAGCAAAGTCATATGTTTATTTCAATTTTTAAATAATAAGGAATTCTCCTTCTTTGTGAAACTTAAATAGACATTGGTGTGATAGAAACCTTGACTACTCAGTTTATTATAATTAGTTGATAAGATGAAAACTTTTTTTACACTTTAAATGCAATTCTAGCTTGCTTGTGAACTGTAGGGAAAATGCTTGATTGGAATTGATAATTTTGCTGCATCAGTAAAACTGAAATTAATTGCATTATTATAGACTGTACTTTTTAGGACACTTGCACTTTTTTAGTGTTTCAGTAGATAATTTGAAATGAAAAAAAATTATATCAAACTGAGATTTTGAAGGAGTAAAAAGAAAATGCAGAACGTCTCAACTTATAGCTGTTGCACAGGACAGACATTTAATTGGCACATCTATTTTCAAGAGTTGGCAACTTTACTATATCCACTGTGACGAACTTAGTATGGAATATGATAGACTTCCTGGATCCAACATACCTCCAGCTGTAGACAGTCTTCAATTTGCCGGGAGGCAGTTGCCCTTCAAAATTCCATTGAAAACTGAGGATCTTGTAGGATTTTCCAGAAAAATATTGTTTGAGGAGATAAAATTAGAATGATAATATTCATGATTTTAGTGCCTGCTCTCTCTTTAAGGGGGTAAAGGATAGAGCAAGCACTAAAAAGGAGAAACAATTTTGTGTGTACTGCTGAAGCTACTTCTGCCTCACGGAGCCTGATGCCCAACTTCTGTGGCCTGTGACCGAAAAGGTGTCTCCCCTTTTCATAGGGGAGATTTCCCTTTTCTGTTTCCAAATTGTGGAATCCTGAATGTTAGGTGGGAAGCGAGATCAAATTATGGGAAAAATTTAGGCTGGAAGGAACCATGGGAAGTTTTCTGGTCCAAGCCCAGTCACAGCGGAGCTGACTTCGTAGCTAAATGAAACTTAGGAGTCAGTTGAGGTTGCTGGAGCCTTACCAAGCAATTCTTCAATAGCTCCAAGGATGGAGATTCCATAGCAGAGCAGCTTGTTCCACTGTGTGACCACCCTTTCTGTAAGAGGTGTTTTTTCTCGCTGATACCTAATAGTAATTTTCTAATTACCTCTTGCATCTTGTGCTCTTATCCTTTCTTGTCCTGTGAAATGGACCTGTCCCTGTTTCCCTGTACCTGGTGCGCTCCTTTGGCTGCCACACCATGACTGTAGTTGTACTGTATTTCCTTCTGCCTGCCTGCATTGGAAAGGATGCTGGAGATTTAGTGAGTTCATGTCTGCACAGTGTTTCAAATGTCTGCAGTGCTTCATAAATACAGATTATTGAGCTGCTGTGCCAGTCATCTTGCTGTGGTAATTTGATATTACTCTTGAAACAGCTATTCTTCAGAAATAAATTCCTAGACTTACACGAGATAGGAAAGAATGTAACATACGTCCCTGTGTAAAATGGAAAGCACACAGCAGCAACCACGTGAGTTGCATCAACATCGGATTGTTCTGCTGCCAGCATTGGGTATATCACTGTTCTGTAAAATATTTTATACTTCCATCTTGAATCTGTGGTACCTCTGGAGCTGTTGCTGAATTTTTTCTAATTATCCAGAACTTCATGACTTAATAGGCCAAAGTTGTAAAAAATGGCTGTAAAATGCAGGTTTAATAAAGAATTACATAAATAAGGAGTAGTGAAAGGTGCCTGAAACTTGATACTCTGGCTAGACACTAGAAAAGATGCTGGAATTCAGTTTCGTAATGAGTCTGTGAACTGAGATTAGCAAAATCATTTCCCAGACACTCTGGGAAAGCAAAGTCATTTAGACATTAGGAGTGTTATGGCTGCTGAAATAAAAACATGTATGTAGGTGACTTGAAAAATAACTTTTTTGTGGCTAATGGTCTGAATGTTAGAGCTGTTCAACATTCACAATATATGCAAAAAGGTAGAATATTAGTTTCTCACTGCCTCTACATTTGATACACATTTGTTAACATACTAATTAAGTTGCAATGCCCTGCTCCTGTAACATTAGCAGATATAAGAGCACTGAAAGCCTTTTGCCAGACCATAGCAACTGAAGCCAAAAGTTACAATTACTGTAAACAGGCATTTTCCTGTGTCAGAACTTTATTTTGTATGTATCAAAAGTTCAGTACTGAATTCAGTCTCTTTACATTGTATTTGGATACGAGCATCCAAAATCAAGAAAGGAACTGAGACTTGCCCAAAAGTTTTGAGCTGACTTTACTGCCTCAGGGTATTGAAAAACCAGAATTTTCAGGGTGTGAATAACTCTGATGTTTCAATATTGGCTTTATTCCAGAACTGGAAAGAAAAGTCAAGAGTAACTTCTGATCTACTAATTTTCTCAAATAATATGTTCATTTTCGTTTTGCTTGCAAACTTCCCAGCAGGCAAAAGACTGACGCTCCACCAATTCGAAAAGGTGGAATTTCCAATCTCTGAGATAGGAAAAAAAAATCATGGAAAAGAAGTCTGAAACCACCATAAAGACAGTGAAAGCCTTTATTTTCCAGAAGAAGTCTTAATGCTCCCATCCTCATCATCTCAGAATCTGGAAGGCTCTTTGAGCATGGTTACACCCAGGGCTTCTGCGTTTCTGTCTCTGAACTTTTAAGAGTTAACACACGTGCTCAGCTCCCCTGCCAGGATGCTTGTGGCCTTCAGACGTGACTTTTTATGACTTGATACCGCCACCCTCAATGCAGCCTATATGTCAAAGCTGTCCTGGGCTGAGGACCCCAAGAGTCCAGAGCCCTTTGATTACTGGGTCTTCTGAGCGGTGGTGCTAAATTAGAGATGTGAACCAGAAGGAAGGTTAGGAATTTCATATTTCTGGCTTACTAAGGAAACTAGCAGGAAACCAGGCAAGCTACTCATATTTCCCCACTTTTTAATATTTAATTAATTAATTTAATTTACATATATATAAAAAGTAAGGCTAAGGCTAGTAAGGTAAGGCTGGGGAAAAATCAGTCTATTCAGATGTGCTTTTTTTCTTTTAGGAATGTTCTAAAACCCTATTTAGCAGCAAAGTAAAGCAGGCATGTATGGTTTCTTCTATGTCAGCATGAAAGGAAGGATGTTGGCCATGATTCCTATGTTAATCTGCTCCGTTTTTCTTATTAACAGCTATAGTCTGTGATCTGGCCATGCCTCTGGTTGAAGAATTACAGGTGTGTTATGATTTGTCTCCATTTCCCATTTGTAGGAATACTTGATAGTTGATACTGTACATTCCTCTTTAGTCCCTTTCTATATTAATTCATTACATTCTCCAGTTTGTGAATAGGAACAACCAAAATGCCCATTCCCTAATTTTTCACAAGTATGGACAGCACATATACTACGTGTTTGTGATAGGGCTGCATTAACATCTTGATCTTTCTTCATGAGGATTTTATTCTAAAATTAATGTCTGGATTTGAAAATGTGTGATCAGCAGCCAAAAAATCTGTTTTGCTGTCTGGATAAAATAATTCAGACCTGAAATGTCATAGTTGAAATAGTTTATTTGTCTCTTCTCACTATATGGAGAATCAAATACTGGCTTTAGTCAGAATGAAGATGAATTTGCTTTTTTCACGAATTTGTCACATAATTTGATATGATTATCCAGTTCTTCTCAACAGAAGTCTTGCAGTGGGACTGTTCTCCTTCAGGGCTAAATTCAGTGCAGATTGATATCTATTAGGAGATTTGTAAGGTATGCCAGGTATCCCTTCCTTACTGTTTCTGGGTCTAGAACAGATAGATTTTTTTTCTGTCAAATGTAAAAGAAACTTAAATACAATGTTGAAGTCAATGGATCTGTGCCAGCCTGACAGCAGCTGAAGACCTGGCATAGATTTTACCTAGAAATGAAAGAAGTATACATGAAGACAGGATTTGTGTTGCTAAATATAGTCTGCCCTGAGAGTTCTAGGTCTAAATTTCTGTTGAGGCTGTGTACCAAAAGTAACAGAATGAAATTTTTTTTAACCAAAACTATCCACTGAAATCAAGGAAATTTTGTAATATTCAAGAAACATGGGACCAAAGACCTTTTATTTTCTCTTCTCTTAAGATAAATGTCTTGAAAGATGAGGACTACTTCTAGGCAGCCATGTCTATATATGTATAGATATATAATTAATAAGCTTGCACGTAGAGAGATGAAAGCCTCCGTGAGAAATACTACAGACATTCACAAGTGTATAAAACATTTTTAGCTTGTGCATAGATAGACATGATTTGTAAATGCTGAGGTACTGAACTGAACTAACAGAATTTTCATTATAGACAGTTTTATCGCATCCCTTTACATAAAATTGCAAAAACAAGTGCTAATGTTGAAACTGGCTATTAACCAAAATGTATGCTGTCAAATTAAATGTTCCCATCTGAGATGATAAATGGAGGCTACATGGCTATAAGCTATGGCTTGTGAAAAATAATTCTTTGACATCTGGCTCTAACATCTGGTTTTGTAATTGATGCTCTAAAGCAAATGGAATATGTACTTTAAGGGTTTGTTTTTAATTAGTGTTCAGAAGCGTGTATTTCTGCATTGTGTAAGTATCATACACCTACAGAAGGCTGAAAGAAAAGTCTTCAATTCACAGCAATACTCGAAGTTATAAAACAGTATACATGCTAGTGATTTACCATTTAACTCTGGACAGCACCGAACAGCACCCGGGAAGGAACAGGAGCGTGTGATTTGAAGAATTTTTCAGTGCCCACCTAAACAATACTTAAGGGAATGCTCTTTTTCTTCTCATGATTAAAGAAAAATGAGCCTAGAGGTTTTATTTTTCCTGTTACAATTTTATTTCTATGTATTTAAATTAAAGAAAACAAGGCAACTTGTGTCAGAATGTTGTTGAGGTCATTTAGCAGTAAGATGCTCATACTTTTTTGTTTTTTCTGCCTTGCTACTGCCAATGTCTTTAAAATTGTGAGCCATCTTAAAGATTCAAAATGGTCTTACATCTTGGCAGCACTGGCACGCAGGAATACTCTCTGGACCTGTCTTTGTGACTAACCACTTACCTTCCTTCCTTCATGACATTTTCAGAATACGTTCTGCAAGCCAAAGGCAAGCTCTTGGTGCATTTAGTAAAATATTTATGTCACTGTTGTATGGGTGTTCTCATGATGCATTTAAACATTAATATTATTATTATTAATATAGCTGTACTTTTCTGCATTACAAGAGCACTACAAGACCAACTCCCCAAATTTGAGTGAATTTTATCAGGTACATAGTGGGGGATCCCATCTTGAAGAATTTATAAGGAGAGCAGAAAAAGAAAGATAGAACAACAAAGCTCCAGTTATTGCTGCATATAAAGGCATTTGGAAGAATAAAAATAGATTTAATTTACATGTGAGGTACATCACTTCTGGGTTTATTTTCTATACAGAACACACCTAATCTACCTATTTCATCATCATTTGATTTCAGATGAACGCCAAGAAGTAGTCGAAGTTGTGTTACTGTTTTCATTCCTATAAGGTGGTAATGTTTATAACACAAGGCATTTTATTGTTGGATCAATATGGGATCGATGAAAAGTCTACTTTTCTTATCAATATTGACAGCCTTTAAATAACCATTTTTCTCCTTTTAACCAATGTTTTCCAAATGTTCAGTGACTATGTTTTTATACAGCTCAGGTTCAGCCTGTGCAATAAATTTTCCTAGTTTTAGGTATATTAACTGGAAGCTGGGAAGACCATGTCCTCCCTTCCCCAATACTAAGATCTTGTTGCCAGCAAAATGTCTAGGGTAGCTACATCTCAGCAGTGAAATATATCCTGTTTTTACCTTTGTTTCTGTCTTTATGTGACTGGTGTAGCTACTCCAGCATGTTGCCTCTCAACAAGGGAGTCTCCTGGCATGGATTTGTTGGCTGACTTATTCTGTAATGTTGATACTCCTTAACTGTTCTATTTCCAGCAATAAAAATGGCTGCAATTTCAGTGCATGTTAAAACTGTCATGAGAACTCACACTGGCAGACATGAGAATTACAGATTAGAAAGCTTCTGTCTTTTCCTCTTTGAATTCCTCATCTTTGAATGCTTATTTGATCATATATTGAAAAGCTTAGTTTTTAAAAAATAAACTGGTACTCAGTAATACTGAGATTTATCTCATAAAAGTCCACATGCTTTTAGTTGTGGATTTATGGGGAGTAGTTTGATACTGAGGAAGACCAGTAAGTAAAATAAAAAAAAAACAACCCACAAAAAACCTGACTGGGCATAGATGAGGATTTCATTTCAGTGAGGCTCGTTGGTGTTTTTTTCTGGTAGGTCCTTTCCCAGCTCCACAAACCAACTCAACAAATCTGTAAGGTTCTTGGGATTTTCACTAAATGTTGTCTTTCTACTAAGAATGATTTATATCTTTTGAGTTTTCCAGTGATTATGCTTTCCTCTTGCTGACTTTTATATTTTTGGCTTCTTCAGTGCACCTAAAAGCAGGGCTGGAAAAAAGGGGATGGTTTCAGAGAGTTTAACAAGGAAAGTGCTCTGTTGTGCTGCCAACAGCTCTGAATAGTAGATATTGTTTCCCAGCTGTATGAAATATATACATTTTATTTTACAGTACACAAAGAGAAATTTTTCATAGCTTTGCAGACAGACCAATTAAATTTAGCTGAGACTTGCTGGGTCAAGGATGAAGGTTACATGTTACTGTCGAAGTCTAACTGGGATTGACAAAAGCACTTCCTGAAGTTTTCCTTCTACTAAGGAAAGAAACCTCTTCCCTGAAACAATTTCAGTTGCTTTTCTTTGCATTTATCAGGGTGATTACTTAGGATGAACTTTTAAATATCCCTTGAAACACAAAAGCTGAAATATTGCATCAAACTGGCCCCTTGTCTAGAGCCAGACAAAACTAGGTATTGCAAGGTGAAAGGGCAAGAATAGGTGATTCTAGAATAACCTACCTGTAAGTAACTAGTTCTTAATTCTAATTTTTCAGAGATGACTGAAGAATGCAGAAGAGTAGAAAGTCCCTCCTTTTTTTTCCTCTTTTTTTTTTGTCTCTTAAAAAAAAACCTGTTTAAAGATGTCCTTATTTTCCAAAGGTTGTTTCTCAAAGATCATTCTTGCTAAGATTATTGCAGAACATACATGTTTTGAAGTGCTTCTGTTTCTTGGATATACCTAGGTTGTTCTAGGTAACAGGATCTTGCCAGTAAATTTTAGCATGAAGTTTCTTAAAGAGGTATCAGCGTGTCATCAAATGAGGTGCTGCTTCTTTGTAATGCAGTGTTTCCTTCAGGTGCAGGAGTACAGGCCACTGAGCAGTTGTCTTCAGTGCTGTCTATTTTAAGAGAGAGGCTGAAGAGAAAGATCCCTTTTTCCTGACAAAGTGATTACAAATATCAAATTTACGGTGTTTGAAATCCTAACTTAAATAATAAGTACGGTAGGTAAAGTATATGCTGTAGGAAGAACTGCATTCAAAGTGCATGGTAGGAACTTTCTAGTTACCATCCCCTCATCTCCAGTTTTTGGTCATAATTTCTATTCTCTAGTTAATGTAAAATCTCTTTTCCCAGTCTGTTTTTCAATCCAAAATGTAGCTGACTGTAAATTTCAATGAGTCTCATTTGCTTACAGCTCATGTAACATACAGGCAATGCAAAAGGAAATATAAATTATTCTGGTAATAATCTGGCCTTCCTACCTCCTCATTTAATCTGGTAGACCATATGTGCAGCTCTCTTTTAAGTCAATCCAAGAATATTTCAGAGAAAGAGTAAAGGAGGTCATAAAGTATCATAAGACCTTGACTTCAAAATTATTTTCAAATTAGACTAGTTCAGAATGTAATGATAACCGTGATAGGTTTCATCTGCCTACAGTGGGCTCTAGAATAGAGGAAAAAATATCTAAAGATTTTTTTGGTGTATTTTAAAAGCAAAAAAAACTGACTGTGAGTTCAGCTGAGTGTGTTTGGAAAAGTATTATTCTGCCTTTCAAATTGGTGAGGTTTTAGGTTAACAGCTACAATCTATTATTTATTGCTTTCATTAAATATTGAAAGTTTATTTTACTATTGTAGTGAATAATTTGTTTGATGTACAATCTTATTTCCTGTTAGGGTAATATGCGAGAAAATCCACTACAATTCTCTGCAAATAGGCAGTGATCTTACATCTCTTAAATCCAAATTTTGCACTTAGGTTGCAAAACTATCCTTCCTAAGCTGTGGCTGTTTTTTCTTTTACCTTGATGTTTTAGATGCTCTTTTTACCCAAAGAAAAGAACTGATCTCATGACATGGGCACAAGTCCTTAGGGAGGTGTTTTATATATATATGCTGAATTTATAAGTATAAACTGTTTCTGTGCTATATTTAAACTTCAATGGTACTTGATTTTATGTATCAAGTACATTTTAAAATCATGTACAAAATCTTTATTGATACCTGAGAGAATTGAGGGAATGTGTGGGATAAGCATCAGAGAATGATAGCAAGAGATTGACATGGTGGGAGAATAGACTTACAAGAAGTTTGCAAGAAGCCTGAATGAGATGGGTAAGTAACTTTAAAATGGCTTTTCCACAAATAGAAGATAAGGAATTAATGGGTTCATTTCATGTTGGTATACACACACACACACACACACACATATATCTTTGCTAAGCAGACTCAGATAATTGATTCGTGAAGCTGCTAGCTGACACATGTGGAATGTCAGCACTGAAATAATTTTTCACTATCATGTCAGAAATATTTGAAATGTTTTTAAATTACTAAATGACTCTTCTAAGTATGTGAAGTATAGTTTTAGGTGGCTCAAGAAACAGCACTGCTTAGGATTTTTTCCTGTGTGTTCAGCTGTCATTTGGGTACACAGCAATTTATTGGCCCTTATGCAAATTAAAATTCTGATATTTTTCATTCTTATTTAAGAAAAAGAATATATTCTTTTCTGATGTGGAAGTTTTACACAGTACACAAATTTCAACTGTGACATAGGTTTACTGGGCTTTGAGAATGTTTTTCATTGAACTGTAAAATTTTACAGTTGAGTTTAGATCCTTCTCTGTGTTTGTAAAGCACCTGATAGAGCAGAGCTCCAATTCTCGTTAAGGACATTGGGCACCACAGAGAGAAAGAATAATAAAGCCCCTTCTATCGATACAATGCTATTTTTATTTTTAATTTTACTCTATATATTATATTATTCTTTTACAATATCTGTATCTTATTGAAACATCATGATTTGATTTATTCTGTCGTGTGCAGCCCACAGGGGGAAGGAATCTTTCAGGAACTGGCTGTTTCTTCCTTCGAGGCTAATTAAAGCCTTGAGAATAACAGGAGTTAATGAAGCTTAGAGGTAACACAGCACTGTAGCACAATTGATTTAACATCTAAGGTTATGTCTGTATCGCTCTCTTTCTGTAAACATTATGGTTGCATCCCAGCAGACTTTCCCCACGAAGGAAAAGGAAGGAAATGCCTGAGACAAGTAGTTTTCAGAACAGCCACATCCCTGTGTGTTTTGGAGGATTTGCAATGGGAGTGTCTGAGACCATGCTCATGCTCCGTGTGTGTTCAGCTCATCTGTCTGCCCTTGCTCTGCTTTTACTTGTCCTGGCAGTACAGGTGTGGTGCCTTGGGTTGGACCAGCTGGATCCAATTCCCATCCTCCCTTCCATGACACAGGTAGCACTAGGAGTTTCAGTGGAGGGCTACGTATTTAGCCATCAACAGCATAAAATCCAGTCTGCTGGTTCAACATTCCTCTCTCCTTCTTTCCCAAATGCAGCTGTGTCACCTGATAGGCCTTTGTTTTTTTTTCTCCAGCGTTTGAAATGCAGCTTGTTTTTATTTATAACCCTCCCTGGAACACGGAGTCATGTCCATTGGAAACTGATGGGACTCAAGCTCGTCTGAAAGAGCCCTTGAACATTTCCCTTTTGGAATCAATTGGAAAGTTGCAGTTTTCCATTTTAACTAAAAGTGCTCTGTAGGGAACAATCCTACATCTGCAGAGGCAGACTGTATGACTCAATGCAAATCTTTCTCTAACTTCGGTTGTTCTCATTCTGGTTTGCTAAGGCATTTTAATCTCAGCTTTCTTCCAAATGAGGGATTCATGAATATGAGAACTTCAAAAGAGTAAACATGGGTAAAATTTTGAAAAGCCTTATCTGTTGTTGACCTCTAGATTTGATAGAATGAAGAAATTATTTATTTCTTAAATTTTATTTAGTATTTTAATACTATTTCATATAAATAGGTATTTTATCTAGAACTTGGGTAAAAAAAAACAGTAATGAAGAGGTTGTTTGGAGCATGCCCTGATGTTTAATAATGGTAGACAAAGCTTGAGATTGGAAAAACAAATCTAGAAATGAAAAATTTGCTCTTGGTTTATTTATATGTCCGCAATTGAACAATCAGTTTCTCATCTTTGATTCTTCTGTTTTTCACCATGTTGAAAAAGTGGTAGCTAAATATTTCAGATAGAGTCTGAGATTTGTTAAAAAATATTATAATTGTCAGAAACTGTTTGTTTTAGCTGGATTCTGATTGATTTTTCCCTCTATTTCTTTATCTTCTTTCATTTTTCTGCTATACCAGTGAAGAAATGAAGGGATTGGAAGAACAAGCTAAAGAGAAAAAGAAAACATTTAAAATAAATTGTCTCTTTTAAGAATATTTTTTTCCTGAAATAAGAAGAAACATCTGAAAAAAATGAACAGCATGTATGGGAGGATGCTATCTGAGTAATGTAATTGACTGTTGCTGATGCAGTTTTATTCAGATAAAATCAATAGTTATTTCTAGAGATATGACTGATGTAGCTTGACGTCATAATTTATTCTGTCATAGACTGGCTAGATTAGGTTTGAACAAAATAGTGACAGAAGGGCAAGTATTGCTGCCTGGTAACTTCAGAGTTACTTTAAAAGCAATGTGCTTCAGGAGAGGTGGAAAAACAAGGAAAAGGCACTATGTAGTAAAGGCACTATGGAGTCCTTACAAGAACAGGAGTTGGCAGGAAAGAAGGAACTGATTAGGAAGAACTAGAAGAAGAGAATGGAAAGGGAACATCAAGAAAGATTAGATGTTAATTGGAGTTCAGCACAAAGTAGTTTTATTTTCTAACTTATAAAAATATGACTGTATCTATGTTAGGATGATGCCAAGAGAGAAGCGTGGTGAAATCCAATTTGTCTCAGTTAAAACAAATAAGAATCAAAATAGAATGTAAGCTTTAAACTTTAAAGTCCCAGAGTTAGAAAAAAATTGAGGCTTTTTTGTTGTGTGGATTTTCTTGTAGGTTTATTTATTTATCTATTCGTGTGTGGTTTCGTTCTGGAAGTTTTCTGCCACATCATGAAGAGAAGGAGAGCATGTTCAGAGGAACGTTTGATGCTACAGCTGTTTGAGTCCATATGATGATACTAGAAATATTAAATGATGTTCTCAAACAGTACTGGAGACAGAGAGCCTTATTTTGTATTCACATTTGATAATCCCTTTGCCCATAAAACAGTGCTGTGGCTTATGGAAAAAGAAATTGGAACGAGGGTTCAGTAGTTTGCCTGGTCTCTTCTGTATTGATTTGCCACAGAGAGGCACCCTTCTCTTCAGGTTGTGCCTTCTCTGCTGCTTCCAAAATATTAAGCAGTGTGGTCCTTTGGTGTTTTAAAACCCATTGAGTTTATGTCTTCATGACAGTTGTGCTGCTTAAAATTGCACCTATACCGAATACAGTTGCCTTGCTTTACTGTGCCAAAATACATCTGCTCATTGGTTTGGTATCACAGGGATATAAAATGTTGATATCCTGATGCAAACACACTTTTCTTTTAGTATTCCTGAAATCAGCAATCCCTCCTCCTCCAAAGAAACCCCAAAAATCTTACACTGCCCCCAAGAAAAACTGCTTGCCATCAGGAAGGGAAAAATCTGGGTATGCTGGATGAATAGCTACCCCAGCGGATTTCTTAGGCTACAATATAAAAGCTATATGCAAATAAAAAATTCCTCAAGTACATAAAATGGGTCTGTTTCGGGAGTTTTGGCATGTATAGTCCAGATAGTGAATATATTCAGAAGTATAAAGAGACTTGGTCTTTAAAATCTCATCTTTTTTTTGATGTGCAAATTAAAATTAATTGTAGGGGACTTAATTTTTAGTTTGTAATACTGACTGTTATAGGAGGCTGGCTTAAACTTTCTTGTTAGTTTTTTTTTTCTTTCTTCATCAAAGGTATTGCGGGAAAATATTCTAATGTCCCTCTCCTAATCCAGATATCCTACCACATTTGAAGTGATGCAGTCCAGTTTTCAGCTGATGTAATACTTATCTTGCAAAGAGGTTGTTTTAGAGGCAATTTTGTCAGCTATTGTTCAGTGCTTTCAGTTCCTTTAGTGAAAAAATTATAGACTAAGATTCATTAGTATGTTAGCTTTTTATTGTTGCATTTTAAGATCTATTCTTTTTCCTCTCCTAAGGGAAAAAAATTAACATGATTTTGATTGCAAAACTGTGAGGAGATTGAAGTAGTGCATTCTGATGTGAAACTGTAAGACTCTTCTTATTATATTTAAAAATGAAAATTTTATTTTTAAAACTGTATCATTACTATGCTTTCAACATCCAGTGTACAAAATTAACACAGTAGTCATTGCAGGGCTAGAGTATGGAAGTAGGAGCATGGATGGGAAACATCCTTTTCAGTTTTGGGGTTATTTTCGCACAAGCTAAATTAAGGACAACCTTATGTTAGATGAGTGATGAAAAAATCCTTGTTTTGTACAATCATCATTAGGGTACAGTGACAATTGAAGAAAATGTTAATTCTATGAGGGTAGAAAATAAAATATTTGTAAAATAAGCTATAAAATGTCAACACAGAACTGAGGTTGACGTTGACGTTTTAAGATCAACCCTGTGTGATCCATTGCCTTTTTTTTTTTTAAATTGACATCTTAATTGAAAAAATAGATGGTTTCCAAGTCGTTAACTACTTATGGTATGTATAAAGGGATTCATAATCATACCCAGCTGAATGTTTCCAGCAGAAGGCTCTCTCTTCCCTCATTTTCCTAGAATATAGTGGAATTTCCAGTAACAAAACTGATTTAACTTAAATCGACACTTCTCAAACCCTGAAAGTATGGCTCATTTTTAGGCAGCATTATTAGTAACTTTTAGTACATCTCTGTAATTTCTACCTTTGAGCATGGGCCCTTGAAAAACCTTAAGAAATTAAATCATGTGCTGCTGCAACAATGATGAATACTTTCAAATTAAAAAGTGAAAAATATTAATTTTCAGGTTTGGAACCACAGCAATCTCCTATCAGGCAGCTGAGGCTTTGGTTTTTGGAGGAGATTAGGGATTCACAGTAGTGGGAGCTGCAGGTAGTCAACTTTCAGAATCCAGTCTCCAGTGAGTAGATATTCAGGAGATGTTAGTATTCACAACTGGGACCAGATTTTTAGAAGAACTCAGCTCTTGTTTAGGTGTATATATATATTACTAGGTTGTCAAGGGCTTGCTGTGTTGAAGGTGCCAAGAGCTTCCAGCTGCAGATGATCTCTGGAAATCTGACCTTTATTTCAGTGTTTAAATGTGTTCTGGTTGCTCCAAAAAGTCTGGCTTCGTGCATCTGTATATAGGTCCAGTATTAGAGATAATATTTTAAAAAATTGGCCCTCACTTTTTCCTGAAAAGTTATTACAACCTAATTTCAAAAGTAAAAAGAGAATTTGGACCTTCTAGTACCGTGTGCTGACTGTGATAACACGTTTTCTGCAATTAGAGCCAAAATCATTCAGCATAGGGTCCTACACTTGGAAGAGTTGCAGAGCCATGACTGAATAGAGGTTTTTCCATGTTTCTTGTAGAAGTCTCATCTGAGAGGAGTAGACAAGATGAAAGTGAGCTTTCTGTTTTTACAGAGGCACTGAATGGGAAAGGGAGGATCAAAAATCAGAGTGTGATCTATTGGAGAATACTCAGAAGTACTCCATAATGATGTGATCTACAAAATAGCACAGCTGGGTTATATAGAGAGGCAGAGGTTGGCCTTATAGAACAGGTGGAGTTTCACACTAGGTTGCAACCTCACAAAATACTCTGAATATCAGTAGTTTAACAAAATACTCCAGACTGCTTTTTTGCGGAAATGAAAGCAGTAGAACAACTTGTGTCGTTGATTTGACACCCTCTATCTTTATTTTCATTAATTTTTATCATCCTTTCATTCTTTACTTGAATATTTAATGTTTTCTATCCCCCCTGCTTTATTTAAGTTCTTTATTTGTATAATTTTCTTCCTTCTTAAAAATGAAACACAGAGCTAATTTTCATTTCATGAGTAACCAAAAAATTTGATTAGAGAGAAAATCCTAGAATCCTGTGCCCGTTATTGTTCATCCCCAAGAGACCTATTTTCAAGAAAACTTACAGTGTTGCAGCCTAAATTTAAAAAGCTGCAGTTCCCAGGCAAGCACCATATTGTCAGTCATTGCCATTATTTATAGTAGATTACTCTTTTTTCTTTAAGAATATATCATGACATCTAAGGATGGAAAAAAATGTCAAATGTAAAATGAAACAATGTTATTATGTGGTTTTAAGAAATGTCTGCAGCAGTCCAAAATATTGAAGACTGGGAAAAGGGGAGGGAAGAACGAATAGAGTTCTGTGCTAAATTCTGCTGACAAAGGCAATGAAATATAAACAAGAGAAATAATGTGTAACAATGTTTAATCTCACAAAGTCTACTTCAGACTCTTCTCTAGTTTCCTTCCTAGGCTCCAGCTATCAGATCCCATTCTCACCATTCGTCTCTACCCAGCACCATATTCCCAAAACTGTGTTTGGATTCTTGACTGAGAGATGTCCTATAGTTTTGGAAATTACACAATAATCACTTTTCCTTTGAATTTGGATGAGATGAGAGCACCCATTCAACTGTTTTCCAACAACAGTCAAAGGGTGGACCAAATGTTTCAGAGTTTCCTCCTTCTGATGTGTTTGCAGTTCTGCATTTGTAGGTTGGTCTTTGTACACCAGCCTCTTGATCGAGTCAACTGTTTTGGTTGATTCTCTATAATAATGTTGATTTTTCCTTTCACTACTAAAGCATCCAGGAACAAATAAGAACTATGAAGGGCTTAGCAAAATAACCCCAACATCCAGAACTTCCTCCTTCAGTGATTTTTCAGGTCAGCAGTCACAGATATCACCAGTGACCACCTGGGACCTGGCCAGAGCCGCTCGTACTAACATCCTGTATCATGTATAGAGATCTCCATTGCATTAACTACAGTCCATTTTAAATATTACTGAATCTATCTGCATATTTTCCTTTGAGAAAATATTTCTGGGTTCTCTACTACTGTATTTACTTGCCTTACTCTAGATTAAGTATTCTAGATTAAGATTCTAGATTCTTATTCTAGATTAAGTATCATTTATTGTTTCCGGCTCTTATTTAAAGTTTTTTCAGACTGACTCTGTCTTTGATTTCCTTCCAGAATACTTATTTGGTTTCATTCCCAGATCCCATGTGCAAATGAATCACACCAAGTTCGGATAGCTATTTCTATCATTTATTGTTGGATGATGTTCTAGAAGCCTCTGTTCTTTAGTTGCGTCCAAAAATTGTGAAAGTGAATTTTATTAATTGTAGTTGCAGGTCCTTCAATTTTTTTGTAAGTATGGCATATATTATCTATTTCAGTATGTGATGTGAGTGCAGAGATCTGGTTGGCACAAAGGTTAAATTAAAGGCTGGAATTTTCTGGAAGGTTGCTTAGTGTTCAGTATTACAATTCCAATTTGTTTCATATTTTACAGATGAAGTTAAGATGGCAATACTGAACTGTTTTAACACTCACTTAGGAGGGCAGCATCTCAGAACAGTTATGAGTTCCAGTATTAAAGGTAGAATGAAAAGAAGCAGTGTTACTATGATGTAGGGAATATTAAAAAAAAATAATCTGTGCCTGATATAATATTTTCCTTCTTGTAATATTTAACTGGAAAAATTATTCTGTTCTGTGACTCCAATAAAAAAGTTGCATGGAATAAATACTCTCCAGCATTTCCATTGTGTTTTGTGTACAGTAAGTGACAGGTTTTGTAGCGAGTAAAGTATTTGTAAATTTTCAAGTACTGCTGGCTGAAGTGTTTTGATTTGGTTGCTACAGCATATCTGTTTAGCTTAACATCATAGTACATTCCTATCAACTAGCTGTTGACTTCTTGCAGAAGCCCTTCCTTTATCAGTAGAATAAATAACATTTTTTTCCCCAAAACCAGGATAATAAAAATTACTGCTGATCTCTGCAAATTTTACAGCAGTTTGTCCAGACAGGGTGGCTCTCAACCAGAAACAGGTGCAGGACGACCTTGTTGTGTGGGTTTTTTTGTTTTTTAAAAACAAAATGTTATCAGACTATCCTTTTCCTAACTCTCCCTAGTGCTTGCTTAGTTTTGCAACCTGTGGGCATGTCCAGAATTAATCCTGCTGTCATTCTTCAGCAGTGTTGGTGGTGTTCTCCACAATGAACAAAAGCATTATCACAGGAACTGCGACAAACTTTTTTTTTTTTGCTTTGTTTTAGTTGTCTTCTGCTACACCAGGTTTTGGAGCAGAAAGAGGTAGCTCCTTCATGTATCAATTACGTTTTACCCTGTACAATGCCACAGTAAGTGTATGGTTTGACAGTATGTTGGCAATAACTTACTAAAGTCTATTACAGAAACTAATGTGAAACTTTGATTTCTCAACTAGCAGAGAATATTATCTGGAGCTGAGCCTTTTTTTTTACTGTTATATTGTGGAGGAAACTGCTTTTATACAGTTCCTATGGAATACAATGAGATCCTCTTTATCTCTTGATTGAGCAATAAGAGAATACAGCCATAACAGCAAAAGCAGTGGCTAATCACTGTCAGTCATACATGCTTTTTACATGCTCTTGTGTCCTAGTTAGCACAGCTGAGAGCAGTTCATCATGGTATGGGTGTAACCCAAAACTGTGTATTCTATAGCCTTCCATGCCATTTCCCAGAAACTGTTGTCAATAGACTATTCGCACCCTCTGCCCATAAGAGCCTGACTCCTCAGGCTATAAACTAGGTGTTAAGAGGCCTGTGAGATAGGAGGATGCTCTTACCTTTTATGGAACTCCCTGAGGGAAGTACTGATCATTCCTGCCTGAACTGGAGAATATATAAACCTGGAGCTTCAGAACCTTTTAACCACTCGTGGGATCCAGAAGGAAGACTGCAGCTCGTCGCTCTCAACCTCAGCTGGACTGCAATCACCGCTTCTGACCAGACTGCAACAGCTCTCCCACCAGCAGGTTTTTCCCCTCTCCCTTTACTTTGGGCTCAAGCGGGGCCCAGGGAACACCACTTTGTTCATGCCCCAGGGTACTGGGTTGTACATGTGGGTTTTGTGGGTTAGGACCAATTGTTTGTTTGTATGATTGTACTTACTGTATTATTTTAATAAATTGTTATTCTGACTTATAATCTCTCCTTTGAGTTGGGTTCATTACCCCTGCTGGTTAACTCCTAAACCAGCACATCTTGTCTACAAGAAGAGATAGGTTTCAACTGATTGCTGGGAATTTATTTTGGTTTTATCCAGATGTACCTTCTTTCTTCAGACACTTTCACTTTTACTAGTATTTGCAAAGGAAAGGCTGTTTCAGAAAACTTGGGATTCAACAAATGCTGTCCTGTTTTGTCTTCGATAGATTGAGAGAGGTGGGAAAAGCTGTAATATGGAAGCAGCATGGAAAATTGTTTTAGCCCTTTTTCCTTAGAAGATGACCTCGATGAGAGAACTGGGGAAAGAACTGGCTTTGTGGTGGCGAGGGCTCTATGTTGTGTTACCTGGCTGCAGCTTTTGTGAACACAAATGCTGACTTCGGATCTTCTCAAGGGACATGAATAGCCTTGTATAGGGCTTGGTAAATGAACCATAGAGAGCAGGGAAGGAATCAAATCAAGTGAAATAATCTCAGTGACTGCTGTGAACTTCTAATAGGGATATAAACAAGAAACAGTTTGTATGAGCTGTCATGTGGAGGTGTAAATGTCTTATCTCTACATGTAGCAATGGCTGGGGCATTTAATGTTTAAGATGAAACAATTCCTGATGGTTTGTATGGTCAGAAAACAGAGCTCATTTTATTTCTTCCTCTTAGTTTTGTTTTTGCTTTGTGTTTTGGTATTTGTTTTGTTTGTTTGTTTGTTTTAACAGGGAAATGTTTAGTGATTCACATCTGACTTCTCATAGAGACGTTTTAAATAACCTTCTAAATTTGTAATGTTATTACTTAATTCAGATAGAAATGAAAATCTCGGTGAAAAGGCCTGGGATATATTCATTGCCATAATGAGGTGAGGAGTACAGGAGGAATATACTTAGGGCTTTCAAATAATTATCTGTATTTTTTCCAGCTTTCCAACTGTTCTTCATCTCCTCCCTCTGTCTCCCCCAGTGATGCCACTGCAATTGTAGTGGGCTCATTGTTTATAATAAAAATAATGCAAAGAAACCCTTGATCTTTACATTCCAAGAGTGTCAGTCTAACTTCCTGAGGTTATTTTTCAATCCTTGCAAATATTTTTCTGGGAGGTTTTTGAGCACTTCTGTCCACTCAAGAATCTGAGGAGAGCATGATAGTATCACGTGCATAAATACAGGAAAACTTAAATTTCTTAAATGTGGGAAAAATATGAAGAATATTTTCAGAGGAAGGATATGGAATTCTGGTCATTGTGTATGTGTGTGCATGTATTAGGTGTATTTGTACCTGTAAGAGTCATTTATGACTTAAAACAGCTTTTATTTTTCATGTGCAATAGTATGTTAAATGAGGGATAAAGTGAGATAGCATTGGCAAACAGAAAGCATTTTTTCATGCTCTACTTGCTTAAAGCTTTGTATTACCCTTTTTGGCACATGGCAATATCCTGTGGTTATAGGTTTTTTAAAAGTGAGAAAATGTTTTGGCAATTTTTCCAGTGTCCTAAACATAGATTTTTGCCTCCTGCAGTCACCTGTCAAAAGTTAGTTCTCTGTAGGTCCCTCTGGTTTCAATTCCTGGATTAGCTACAATGCAGAAAGGTGAGGCTGCACTTCAATTGATGTGGGAGCCAATCCGGATCCCACTGCTAAGCATATTGGCCACTTCCAATTTTTCACTTCCGTTGCTTCAGGTTTGAAATATGTTGTGTCCATTATTGCAATAAGTATTTCTAGGACCAAGTGGTCCAGTTGGAAATTCAAAGGGCTGGAAGGAGACAGTGTATGCCTTTCATTAGGAGGCTGTTAACGAAGTAAGGCTTATTTTTTTTGCCTTTTTCCCCCCAATTTTATGACTAAATGAAAAAACCAGGGAAAATAATTTCATAATTCTTTTTCCTGTGAAAGAGAAAAAAAGATTTTTGGTTTGCAATCGAATTAAATAGCTGTTTTAAGATGATAGTTTTGGTTTGGGGTGTTTCTTACAAAAATGTGTTCTTGGCTACATTTTTGAAGGAAGTATTGAATATAAATTAATATTTCATTTTGGAAATGAGGAAATGAAAGAGTTTGAGTTTTTTAATTCGTACTTTCCAGCTCTGAGGACATTGTCTTGGTTCAGCTCACATTTGTGAACCGTTACCCTTGACTCCAGTTGGAGTATTTTTGGCAGATGGCTGTTCAGTCTTACAATGCACCCACACCACTTGCTTCTAATTCAGACAGCTAAGTTAAAAGCTTCCCAGGAGGGCAGGGGAGGGAGAAGTGCCTAGGGCAGCAATGTTGGGGCACAGAACACCCTCACAGGATTGTCACTTGTGTCCTCCGACCTGCTGTGTTCTCCGTTCCCAACAGTGGGGACTCACTGCTATGCCTGAGACTGAGGGCAACTGGGCAGTGAAGTGTTGGGGTCAACGAGGAGGAAAAAAGGCAATATGCAGCATGGAGACAAGTCTATAACCCGGACTGAGACATTTGCTTATCTGATTAGACCATTACTCGGACTGGACAATTGTTTTATTACCCCCAGTTTACCCCCAGTTTCCTATATGCGTTTATTGTACGGGTTTTATACTGTTTGTACCCCAGTTGTTGTTTTTTATAAAAATCCTCCATATTGTCTTCCCCATTCCCTCACAGTTTTCCCGCCAAAACCCCTGTTTTCCCGCTCCTCTGCCTGCCATTGGTCAGAGTTTGGTGCAGTGCAGAGGTAGCTACCATTGGTTCATTCCCTAACCACACCCAAAACTCCTCCCCTCCTTTCCAAGTTGTCCAATTGCCTTCATCCCTGAGATGTCAATCCCATGCTCCTCCCTAGCCCAAACTCCACCCCTGAACCTCTCCTATATAAGTTGTTGTCCCCCCAATAAACCTGGCATTGCTTCACCGGACCTCTATCTGTGTCAAGAGCCTTCTTGCAGTGCTCAACCCCTTTCCTTCCCCCGGGTTGTGGCAGTGAAGTCTGGTTATTTTATACTTCCTGGAAGGACAACTCCACTAAGAAAACCCACCTCTGACATTGTCAGTCCTTTGCAAAGGAGCCTTCCTTTGCTCCAGCATCAAGCACATGATAATGTTTTTCTGCCTCTGGGAGTCTGGGGCTGTCCCTAAGTCCCAGACAAGCGTTGCTGAGGCACCACAGACATGGCTGAGTCTGTCGTTACTTGCCCAACCTGAGTGAGTCCATGGCTTGTACATCATCCCAATGGTCACCCATCCCAGCTGGATTACTGATGGTGATGGGACTTGAGTGAAAATGGACGAGTCCTGTGTGGGTGGCCACAGCCTCTCTATCTTGAGAGTGAGAACGCACAAAGAACAGAACAGGCTATGCTTTCTGTGACATAGTGTGAATTACTTCTTCTGGCTTCTGTGGATGTTTGGTCATGTTGTTCTTTGGTGAATTGCTTCTATGGCTCTTGCTTTTGTTTTCATCTTAATCTTTTCCTGCTCTTTCCTGCTGCAGTGGTGAATTTCTGCTTCTCTGTCTGGGTGCGTTACTGCACTGATGCTTAGAATGCCCTTTTCCTGAATCCAAATCCTGCTTCAGGCTGGCACTTTTCTTTCTAAGATATTTAAAAGTGGGTATTTTTATTATTTTTCGGTGCAGGGTGGCCTTCTGCTATTCATACTTCACTCTTTAAGTTTAGGAACAAATCCTCTCTTTTCCCACATAAGATTTATTTCTTTTCATTTCCACTGAAATAAAATTTTCCTTGCTCTGTATTGCAGATTCTGCTTTTCCAGGGAGGAAGCTAGCACCATTTCTCCTATCCATTACATACAAGGTAGGCTTGTGCATTCATGTCAGACTCTTCTGAATTTTACATGTAAGACATGTAAGCTGGGATAGGTAAATGTTAATTATAGAAAAGTGAATAAAAAGCTGGGATAGGTTTCAACTTCCTCTTTCATGTATATGAAATGATTGAGGATCACTTCACATTAAAGGGGAGAGATGTTATTTAAAAATGTGAATTGCAGCCTTCATCTCACATGGATCACTTCCTACTGAGAGGAAGTGGCAGCAGCCACTTTGTAATGAAGACAAGAGTTGGCTAAAGACAATTATTCATTGTGTAATTTTGAAAGGAAGAAGAATGTTTTTACATTAGTGGTTCAATCATGCAATGACATTTAAAGGAGTTGCAGTTGTAGTGTCTGTAGAGGGATGCTGCTTGTATAATTTCTTTACTTTCTTATTCTAATGTCACAGAAAGCAAATAGGTACAGAAAACACACTGAAATCTGTAAGACATCCTGTCTGTGATCCTTGACCAAAAGATCTTATGGATTCTTTTTTGATATATGAGATTTTAGCACCCACTATTTATTCTAGGAATCTTCCCCTGTTGGACTGCATTACTTGCTAATAGCCTTGTGTTAGAAAGTTGAATTCCCTGGAATTAACAGTTGTCTGATAAACCAGAGCCTATTGACATAATTTTGTTTACCACCATTAATCTCTTGATATTGACTGATGTAATTTCAAAGGTTTAAAAGAAATAATTTACAACTTCCTTTATTTTACTTTGAGCACTTTTTTTTGCCTTAGAATAGTTAGCCCAGCCCTCCCCAAATCACAAATATTTCTGAAAAGCCTGCAATACTGTAAGAATGACAACTACAGAATGCAGAAAGTTGTTGGCTGAGGTAATAATCTGGTTTGTCTTTTTCAGTGGGCTCATTAGTACAGTGAACTACTGCACATTAGTTAAGGGAAGTAAAGGGGCTCAGTAATTTGATTAAGAAAATAAGAAACCAGCAGCCCAAACAGTTGAGCTGGATATACTCTTAACAGCAGTACTTGAAGGATGTCCTACTTTTAGAAGGCTTGGTGAAGGAAGAGGATGCAGAAAATTTTAGTTTTCAAATGACATTATTGACAGGGGAGCAAAAAGGTATTCCATGCATTATAAAATTAACACAGATTTAGGAAAAATGTATACTGAGATGAATGAAATCCATTGGGAATAAGAAAACTTGGGTAAATGTATGTATTTGGCTCTTCTGCTCTGCTTTGGAATACACATCAGTTCTGAAAAGTGACTTGTGCCAACATAAATTGAATATAGCGAATCACACAATAAACTCAGCTATGACGCTGGAATACTGTGTGGGACTCCACAGCCAGCCTCTTCCTTGCCTAATGAGTTCGAGATCATGGGTAGTTGAAGTTGCGTAATCATACTAACTCGGCAGAAACGAGCGTGGTGTGGTACGAAGCCTGTGTGACTTATTATATCCTTGTGCATATAGAAAGTTCCGCTGGAAGCACTCATATAGGGAGCTAAATGACACCAGTCTGATTTTTCTTATTAAAATAGTAAAAGTTAATAAGAAAGGGTCATAAGTTGGATGGAATTTTATAGTCCATGTTAAAAATGTGGAATCCAGGTCCTTCCTCACGAACCAACAGCTAGATGTGTTAATGTGTTTTTCCAGCTCTCTGGATAGATCCGTGGTTTCCAAAATGTTAAAAATACTTCTTGTGATGGTACAAATTTTGATACCTAGGCATTCAAATTTGATCCTCCTTTTTCATATTCTCCTTTTTCTGAGCACTCTTTTTTTTGATTCCTGTGACTTTCTTAGCAAACAAACATAAATGTTGAATCATTCACTGATAAGGCTGATTGAAAAAAGGCTGCACCAAATGAGCAATAAATGTAGATTTCAAGTTTGTAGGCAAGGGAATCAGAATAAGAAATATAATTTTAAGTATTATCTTCAGAAAAAAACCCCCAGAAGCAAAGTATACAAACTCAGTGTTCAAAAGAGCTTGAGTTCTGAATAGTAATGCTCACCAAGATTTGACTGTAAATTGCCAGTAGACCAAGTAACTTTTATAAAACCTATTTGATGAATAAATTTAAATAATGAATACATCAGAGAAGATAATGATCCTTTAGGTTACAGCTTCAAAGGATAAAAAGTATCAGCCATACTGTCCTAAAGAATTTCTCTGGTTTGTTAATCTCTTGGTGATTAGTTTCTGAAAATTTCAACACTGAAAACCAAATATTGTTTTTCAATATGCAGATGAGCAGTATTCAACCTTTAAACATTTTGTTCCCAAACTTTCAGGCTTTGTTCATTTGATGAGATTGCAGCATTATTTACAATGGTTAAACATCAGTTTTTAAAGTTGGAATTTGTTTTCAGAAAGTGGTAACTACTTAGTTATTATCTAAGCCAAGTACTGAATTAAAATAGTTGGTTTTCACTCAGTATATTTCTATTGTTCTAGTCTGACTTATTTATGGGTCTGCAATAAAAAAAATACTCACTGTATATATTCAGTTTTCTGCTTATACTGTTGATATTTACAAGAAATAAAGAAAAACCTGCAATGTTCTCCACATTTCTACAACCCCAGCCTTTTGCTATTGGCATCTAGGAAGATTAACTTCCAACAGTTATATTGCTTTTAAATTTCTAGGAGCAGTGTGCATGTCAGATGTTTTCTGCTTCTACAATGATGCAAAGTAGCCATATGCCTAGTTAACCATCTAATTAGGCTTTGCATCACTGAAGGGATAGAAAAGGCCCAGAGTGTTTATTGTTCACATCTCCAACATTAATTCACCAGATTCACTTGTCAGCCTAGGAATTAGAGAGGAGCCAAAATGAGAGCCTGTTGTTCAGTGCTTTGAGGCAGTCTTGTTAAAAATTTCTGTAAAAATCTCTTGTTAAAAATTCCCCTCAATATTTTTTTAAAGTTACTTTTATTTTATGAAACATCACACAAAGAGTTCCCAGGGTTCTGGTTTGCATGGTGGAAGCAATGTTTACAGCATGCCTTCAAAACCTGATTTTTTTCACATTTCACTGCAATTTTGTTGGCATGTAATAAGATGAATATGAGTAATGAGGTGAGTTTTTTTCTTGTTGTTTAAAAACTTTTCCTGAATGAAAATCCCAGTGACAATCCTTCCATTATATTATCTGGTTTTGTTCCTATCGTACCACTATCTGTATTCTTCAATCTTAATGAGACAGCCTGAATTGTAATAAGATTGTATAAAACATGTCTGATAAACAGTGAAAAATAGCTCCTTTTTTCAGGGTTATGTGACAAAGAGCTTTTGCCTGTTTAGGAGACAAAAAAAGAGGCAAATAGTACTTTGAGTGGAAAGTATTCAGATGAATTGGTGATATTTTCTTCTTTAAGCATGTCTCTAGTAGATAATTTAATGGTTATATGAAAATAATTTTTTTGTTGTTTTGTTAGCCACTTTCCCTCTTTTTCCCAATCCACAAATTTGACTGTTACACAATCACATCTTATGCAAAATGAATATTTTTTTAAAGAATGTGTAAGTTAAAAAATACCAGCTTTGTACAGGTGGTCCCATAATCCTTGTTTGCTTAACCAGGTCAATATGTGTTCAATCTTAAATAGTAACTAGTAAAATTGAAAGTATTTGTGTTTAGGATATTTATGAGAAGAGTTGAATAATGAAAATGAGAAAGGTCAGGGAGACTGTGAAGAAAAGTCTTATCCAATATATTGGTTACAGATCTTTCCATGAAGATCGTCCAAATTGTTCCATAAACATAGATTGGAAACAACAGTATATTAGGGGTAACTGTGTTGGAAGGAATGATCTTCGTTAGCAAAAATGTGGATTTCTTGAAAGGTCTTTTCTGTCTCTAGCTTATATGATCTGTGCTGCCAAAGAGACATTGAAAATCAGGTTTAGAAGTGACTTTCACATTCAGGTTGTCTTTTTTTCAGATATTGCAAAACTCACAGTACATTATATAGAGAGGAATCTCTCCTTGCATCCTTCACATCCTGTCTGTTTAGTCAAAGGCTTTGAACAATGAGTGAAGTGACCAACATTTGTTTTGGCAGCTAAAACTACTTGCCACATCTGTCATTCATCTCTTGGAAACCCATGAAATACAAAAATGGAGACAATGCTTAAAAGAAGTGATGTATGAAAAACCTATCGTTCATGCAGCATTTGCAGTAGTAATCTTAGGAATATTTTTCTTGGCTTTCTGTCTGGTTCTAATGCTGATAAAGTAAACGAACCCACTGCTCTACTCCAGGCTAGAGAGCCTCTAGTAAAGAAAGCATGGCTGAGTATATGCCTTCACCTTTTGTTGGAAATACATTGCTGAAGAATCTAAAATGGATGCCCTCTTGATCTTCACTTCGGCAGATGTGCTCCTAAGACAGTGATTATTACAGTAACTGGTGGAATAAATTCAGGATGGCTGAGATAATAACATATTTATGTTATTAAATGCAGTATGGATGTCTTCTGACCTATTTTGACAGGGGATGAGAGCATTAAAAATGCTAGTTTCTAGGTTTGTAGCCAGCATTTAAAATCACATAGATGGTGATTTTACAGGTGTTAGTCTTACAGAAACAGGAATTAATAGAAAGAATTTCTGTGTTTATGATCAAGACCTGAAACCTATTGAAATGAGTATCAGAACGTCATGGGATGAGACACACTCCAATTAAGCTGATGTAGAGGTGCATTTAAATTAATGTCTGCTCCCCTATATTACTCATTCTTTTTATTGGTCTCTCACTTGAATGACTTCTATTTTTGAGTGTAAAACCACTGTTGTTGAACACTGGAGCTCAAATGGCAGATGAGTTACCAGGCTCCAATAGAGGCAGGTCTCTGCCATCCCATGGCCACAGAGCAGTCCCTTTGTCCCTCTCCTCGATGTCACAGCTGCTGCAGCCCGAAGGGCGGGTCAGTAACTTTCTTCTGCTTTCAGAGCACATCAAAGTACAATGGCTGAATGGAAGAGTAACTTTGAAAACATGAAACATCTTTGTTGGGACACATTGTGTTAGCGTCTGTGCCCATGGCATGGAGTTCGGTACTTGGTACTTTCAGCAGATGGGCAGCTTGATTATTAGAAGAATACTTTTACTGTTTGTACAGTTGTCCTACTGTTAATTTTTTCCTTAAATTTTGGAAGCACACTGAGAGTGATACTCAAAAATTCTGCCTTTAATTCCTGCCTGGACAAGTATTGGATTTTCCTCATACAGAGCACCTGTGCACAGCTTTGGTTGGGTCCTGTTTTTTCTCTAAACATCCACACATTTGATTTCTTCCTCCTATAAAAATGTGCTTCTATAACCTCTTGGGATCTAGCATCTTCTTTAAAAACAAGTTAAGATGAGCAAATTGATTCAGTCTGATGTCGTTCTGTCACTTTTGTGTAGTTTGGCTGTTCTATCCCTGCACATCTAAGGTAGCCTCAAGTTTATCGTCTGTGTAATACCTAACTGACTACTACAACTACTGGGTCACTGCATCCTACCCAAACCTTTTATAGGGAAAAAATAGTGAGATTCTTCTGGCTAGCATGCAACTCTGCTGCTTCTTGTACTCCCAGTGTGCCTCAAATTCTGTCTATAAACAGGTAATTCTGTCTATTTTATAAACATGGTTTTGATATAGGTAACAGAGAAATAGGAAAATATAAAGATGCTAACAAAACTAGTTATTGCTAATGGCAATATGTGGATTAAGCTTCCAATTTAGACCTAAAAACAGCTTCACAAATGCAGGACTGTTGGAAGGATACTATTATCTACTTCCCACTGCACATTTTCTGAAGCTTCCCTTTTTTAAATCTTGTGTTGCTGCCACCCGTGCTAATGGATTTCAGTACAGGAAGCAGAGAATCTTTCAAAAGATTGGATTCAGCAATTTTGCAAGGCCTGTAGTCCATTAAACTGAGGGACTAGTTGAATAAAAAAAGGCTGCACAGCCCCTAGTTTCAGTTTTGAAAGCAGTGGCCCCCAGGAATGAAATGTTATAAAAGACGACAGACATAACCTTTTATTTTTCTACCTTGGACTGAGTTCTATTTAGCAGCGACATGAAATTTCTATCAGGTTCCCTCCATACGATCCTTTCAAGGCTCCAATAAAGGAATGAATGCCAGAGCAGAGCCTTTACCCATTCAGATTTCAGCTCTGTTAGCTTTCAATACCAGAAATGTATTTAAAAGTGGGCAAGGTTTGTTAACTCTAATATACCACTGTCACTCATCCTGCTCCAAAAGAATCAAACTATATATGTGTTGGGATTTGCAATTCAAATGAAACCATTTTACTTCTTGAAAATGGGCTACTGTGGAAGGAAAAAAGGCTGTATAAAGGATCACATTAACTTACAGCAATAATATTATAACAGCACTGTTCGTGATACTATAGTTAGGACTGTGCCAACTGGTTAATTTATGAGCCTTCTCCTTCCCTCTCTAAAATGCCCAGCTGCTTCTCCTCCAGCTTTGCAATTTTCTGATTAAAAGTCTCAAATAAAAATACTCGGCTTGTCAGGAAACAAAATTCCCTAGATTCAGCTATCATCAGTTTTATTTCAAAATGGTTGTGAGGTTTAATGTCCTTTAAGTATTTATTTTTAAAGAGAAATATAGCCCCATTTTTTTCAATATGTTGCATATGCATGGTTACAGGGCCATACTTTTCAATTTCCTAAGGAACTTTGCTATTTAGCTTATTGCTTTATTGTAGGGACTGGAAAGGAGCAGTTGGGGCATATTTCAAAAGTTAGTAAACACAGAGTTATAGAAAATGGGAGGTTTTATCTGTCTTACAGAAATTGTCACCACTGACTGAAGAGTTTGTTGTCTGGGATGTGTTTTGTGGGAAAGCAGTTGTGGAAATAGTTTTCTGCTGTTATCAGTCTATGATAACATTCAGAAAGGTATTCCCTTTTAGGCTAATAGTGGAACTGTATATAACTGAGAGTCAAAAATCATGCTAATAAAATTACAGCATAGTAGGCTCAGTAAGAATGAAGCCAGAGGTATTAACCTTAAGATAAATGGTTAATGCTATCACTGATGTTAATGTTAAAACTTTTACCACTAACGCTCCTGTAAGTATAACAATTGAAGTCCAGGGTGTATGAAGAGATAACAGACGTTTCAGCAAGAGTGAATGGGTGGAACCAAATTTTAAAGCTAGACATTCACCTGAAGGGAAGGGAATTGGTTGCACTGTCCTTATAGCAAGTGTGCTACAGGGTACAAAACTGTGTGCAATCAAAGAACAGGGAAGTATTTCCAATTCTAATCTGGTATCAGGCAAGATAGTATTAAGATATAGAAACTCCCAGAAGAGCAATATACTCCTGAATTCACCTGTATAAAATATGAAGTATATTGGGAATAGAAGCTTGAAACCTAAAGAAAAGGTCAGCTTGTAAAATGGATGCTGTCAAGGAAAGTTGGAAAATCTTGAAATAAGGTGCATTCTTTTAGTTTCTGAATGTGAGACTGAGGACTGAAGAAGGTGATTACCTGACCCTGTGTTCTTGTTTTCAATCTGTGAAAGTTTTTGTTTATAAAAATCCAGGAAGAATTTGAATAAGATTCATCATGCTAGCTAGAGTGGTTATTCTTCACTCGTGAAAATGACCCAAAGCATGCTCTATTTTTGCTGAAATTCTCATAAAGGAGTACTTCTGTATCAAAGTTTACCCAAAGCTCATAGTGGTTTTGTGGGAATTTCTGTGTGTGTAGTACAGGCTAGCACAGGAGGGAAACATAAGGTCAGGTCAACGCTTGTGGGTACTTTCTAGCAAGTCACTCTTCCAGTTTCATCTTCGAGAGTACCTTTGTCAAAATATTTCAAGACGTATGTCATGAACAGCTCCCCAACCAATATTTGATGTATTTTATCTGTATTGTGTATGTGCATATGAGCATATATCTAAACAAACCTAAAGAAATACTCACATATGCTTTTAGATATTTATACTCAGCATATGTTTAAGAAATCGGGTAGATACAAGTACACCTATTGTGTTAAACATATTAATAGATGTCTATATATTTGTATTGATATATATGGAAATATTTGGATGCATGTGTGTTTCTGTATCTATATTTTGCCAACTTTCTGCAGCCTCTAAATGTGGGGAGAAAACGGTTCAAGTCCAGGGCTAAGTATTTCTGACTAACTTTTGTTACTACTCCTGTCCTCCAGTTCATGACTGAAGTCAAAGAGCACTGATTTAACTCCTATGAGCAACAGAAACTGTTGTTTACAGGGTCCTGTTAATGTTGTCTTCAAGTTTTTGAATTTCAGTTTTTCACAGAAGGATTGAAAAAGAAAAAAAAAGGGATTTAGCAGTCCCCATATTATGGAAAAATATTAGACCACTGTCTAAGAGGGATATTTTGAATGCATGCTTTACTGTGAGCACATCAATTCAGGATTTGGGAACACTGAGTTCCTGGAACCGTGAACTCTGTCTGTCTGCACGGCAATGCAGGCTCAGAGCTGCTTGCTTGGGAAGAGCCAAAGGGCTCCAGTGGTGGACAGAGCTGTGCTCTCCCTACTTATCCATCCACCGTCTGTGAATAAGCTGGGCCAACATTAACACATGATGTTGTCTCCGTTTCTCTGGCTACTTCTACGTAGTAAATACAAAGCTTCAGGATTTGTTTTCTGGTCCTGAAGCCAACTGGCCCAGCCTGGTTTGTATCAGTACAGCTAAGGAACTCTCACAGCAGAGAGTAATTGCATCCAAAATACCCCTGGGAAAGTGTTCCTTGTTCAGGCTCATGCCTGTCCTTACAGCATTGTCTTGCAGTGCTCAGCCCAAAGTGGTGTCACTGCTGAGATTTTAGCAGCCTGGATGGACATGTCAGGCCTTGGACTCACTGCTGGCCCTATTTGCTCACATAGTCTTTGTCTCTGCAGAGACCTGGCTATTGAGTTGGCAGTTCTTTGAGCATGTTCTCAAAAGAATTACAGTGTAAGCGGTGTGTGAATCTTGTCTTTGGAAATGTCCAGCTATTTGCTTAATTCATATTCCTCTCTTCCTCCAACCCAACCTAATCCCCTTATTAAATATTAAGTCTGATTCTCTGGAAGGTAAATTCTTTGTTCATATGTAGATTTATGTCTTAAGTCTCAAAATCTTTGAAATCTGCTGGTATATTCAGCTAAATTTGGTGAGAATTAATGATCTAGAAGTTTTAAGTTGCTGGGTGCACGGTGAAAAACAGTATCTGGTAAGGATTGTGGACTCCTAATGAAGCCAGTAAATCTGGCTTCCTGGCTCATCAGCATAGCTAACATGATGACAGCTCCTGCTTGCCCATCTGATAAAATAGCTGGGAGGACTGATGGAAGAAGATGGAAGCTGTAGGGAACAAGAGGCAGGAGGAAAAGACAGAAGATGCGAATGTAGTGGAAAGTAGTCTTCCAGAGCCTGGCTGCTAAAAAAAAAGTGCATGTTTGTTTTATTTTCTAGAGAGTGCAGAAGGCTTTTTTTAAGGTCAGAGATCTGCCATAGAGGTGAGGATTGTAACCCTCGAGCATCTGGTTGCAAAGGGGAATCTAGAATTCAAATGCTGAGTGCCTTCGTGTCCTGGGGGACATATGCAGAGAAGATGTGTCAGAAGGGGGATGTGTTGAGTGAGGAGATACTTGAAGATAGTTAATAGGAAGATGCAGAACATAAAACTGTATACATAAAACTGTATACTGTATACTGTATACAGAAGACTGTATACAGTTCTAATCACCCTTTGAGATTTAGGCACCTGGCTCAGGAGGAAGCTGTGACTTGTGTGGATGCATATCCAGTCAGTGTTTCTCTCAAAGACCTGAACAGAAATCATTATTTTCTTTTAAAGTCAAAGTGGTGGAAGGTATTAGGTAGTGTTTATATATTTTATGTGATGATGTGAAATACAGGCTAAAGTCTTGGAACTAGAACGAAGGCTGTCCCTTTCTTACTAAGTGACATAACTATTAGACTGTAGAAACATGGTCTCTTGTATGCTTTTTTCCTGGATGAGTTGGACTCATATTTTATGGGAAAATGCAGCAGTGATTCAAATAAAAAGCTGAAGAATGCCCTTCCAGGAGTCTGGCAGCTTGATCATTCTCATGGATGGTGACAGATGTAAAAAAAAACAACTTGGGTCTCCCACATAGTAAGTGCTCTGACAATTGCATTCTTGCATGAAAGCACAACTTAGCAGTCTAAAGCAAAGCAGTTGTTACAGCAATGTTTTGCAAGGAGCTTTATCCTCTTGAATAGATACATGACTTTATATATTTACAAATTAAGTATATCTATTAGATCAACCCTTTGAGGAGTGACAGTTTCATTTCTATTTTCTAAATCCTGATTGATTTCATATAAGCTAGGTTTTGACCTGCTTGACCTTGTTAAGACCATGGCTGTTGTCAGATGTTGACAGTTTGTAGCTGTGTAAAAGACTTTCCACGACTCAGATGATGTGAGTTTACGGCAGTCTGTGGTACCCTTCAGTGAAATGGGCTGGGAGTGCTCATGGAATTCAGCTACTGCCTCTTGGAAAAAGAGCAGCTTGATGGATAGTGGCAAACATTTGTTAGGAATGGCATCTTTAATCGCTCCAGCCCCTTGCAGAATGAACACTTGTCAAGTGAAAATGAACATTCGCAGAGAGCATCCTTTTTGTTCATTCCACTTACAAGCATCTGGAATGAAGGCGCCGTATCTTGCACAGAAATGGTGAAGGTCTTCAATTTATATTGGTGAAATTAAAGTGCCAGAGGGCAACAGCCAAAGGTTTCCCTTTTTACTGTGTCCTCCATATCTCTGAGCATGTTCCTACGCAGGATTAGCTCAGTCAGGAGGATGGGTTCTCACAGCTCTGCTTCCTGTGTGGAGGTGCTCGTGAGGTTTTGTTGTAGTTACTGAGGTATTTGCAAAGCAAAAGAAATTGCACCTGAAAATGTTAATGTACAATCTGATTGCCAAACATGTGTACATTTTAAAAGATATTAGTCTTGCTCTGCCTACCATTCTCAGGCTGTGACTCTGCTTTCCTCCATATAGAATTTGAACTGTGCTTCCCACAGAAGAGTCCTCCCAGCAAATCCCAGTTAAAGGTACATAAGGATGAGATGTGGATGATCTAATGGAGATTCACGGTTGTTGAATACCTAAATGATTAGGGATTATGCTCCCTAAGTATTGAACAACTGGTCCTGCCAAAAGCTGTGTCATTGCATTGTTTTTCATCAGATTTCAATTTTCAGACCCTGAAGTATTTCTTAGTGGAGTTATGGATCCTGTGGAGCAAGTTCAAGCCTACTGGCAATAGCTGTTTTGTAACTGAGTACTTTATAATCAAGGGGACAGCAAACCTTAGGTTTAGTCATGAATCTATTTCTGTGAAGAAGCAAAATAAAGTTAACCAGGTCCTATAGATCTGAGTAGTATTGCCCTACTGTGCTTTGGTTAGCTTTACTGTTCTTTATGCAGCCTCACCACAGCAGGTTCAGAAGTGTAATACATGTCAGATCTGGATTCTGCCTATAAAATATAAATAAATCCTTCAGCTTAGTGGCTGTTACTTCCATCATAGCACCTGCACAACTGGATAGATTTTGTATAGGAATACTTAGTCATTCAAGTGATGAATTTGCAAATACAAAAATTATTTGTTTTTCTGAGTAAAGGACCATTATACGAAGCACTATTGAAAGTATGTCCATACCCCTTCTTTATTACAGAAAATGACTCAGCTGAGCCTTTAGCTTAGAGGCTGTTTTCTGGAACACATCTGAGGCTGTTATATTTTTAAAGATATGAATATTAAATAAAGGTTACCATCATTTAGCAAATGTCACTGTAATTTTTAACAGTTTTATGAAACAGGTTTCTAAAACTACAAATTCATAACTGGCCAAATAACAGGCTCTGCACCTGGTGGCTCTTTTACGTCATATAATGTTGATATACATAAATATAACATTTCTCTGAATATGCTGACTTTGGAGCTGAGTAATGTATGCAGTACTTTTGGATTTTAGCATGATGCTAACAGGAGTTATCAGGGCCAGGGGTATGTGATTACCCTGCAGCTAGATTACATCCAAGTGTTCTTGTAAACTTGATAATAAATCCTTTATTTTGTTATAAGTCAGAAATAATTAAGTTGAAGACAGCAAAGTCAGACTTTTTCAGGCAAACAAACTAGGAATTTGGGCAATCTTAAGCCAGGAGCCTGGAAATCAATGATGGGGGGACTGAGTTCTCCCATGGCTCTCAAGAGCAGCTCCAGGTCAACGTTTTAAGCCGTACGTGGACCAATCGTACTCCTCATCGTGTATTTCTTTATTTCGTCTTTGTTTCTATCTTTGTCACTTTGGCACCTCTCCTTCACAGAAATAAATACTTGGGTTCATGAATGTAACACATTTTAACTTTGAACTTATAAGATTGTGTAGTGAGACCATAACTAACTCATGTTCTTCTATGACCATATGGGAAATCAAAAGTAGGAAAAAAAGACTGTTCATTTTTTGGATATGTTGAAATAGGAAAATAAAGTAAATTAATGTCTTTGCATAATTCCATGAGTCATTTGTCTAAAATAATGTATGGATTATTATAAATATAACAAAAAGTCAGACTTATGAGAATGATGCTTAACAGCTGTTGAGAAAAACCTGACAAACAAAGAGTTTGGGTTTGCTGCGTTTACCCATGGCCAACTAGATGGTAGACTTTCCTCATTGAACTAAACAGGATTTCTCAGATCTATAAAGTTGTTTATATTCATATATTATGTTGTAATATTCATATTTTGTTATTAATTTGTCAGTGTTTTTTCTTTTGTTTCTTATTTCTTTAAGAAAAGAAGGGGTCAAACTGTTGCAATAATTATGGTTAACTTAAAGCAAAAATGCTCATCAAAATACAGTCTCATTTGAAATAAGATGAGGAGTCGTGTGGAAGGGTTTTGTTCAAGTACGCATTCAAACTCAGGACAGAATATGAGCTTGTAAACAGGAAATTCTCTTTTGCAGACTACAGTGCCAAACACATCTTGATACATACAGAAACAATCATAAAATACTTTTTGTTTACAGAACTATTATAGCTTTAATAGAAAGATGACATTTTGGAAGAGCTGACTGGAAGTTGCTGGGGAGGACATCTGACCTCATGAACGTTTTGATTTGTTGGGAGTATTTAGTTTGGTAGGTGCATATTTGAAATATACTTTTTTACAGTGATCATCAGTTTTGCTCTAAATGCAGCAGAGGGAACTAATGTCACTATGAGAAACTAGACAGAAAGTAAATGTATGTAGTATTGTAATAAGACCACAGAAAGTAGGAAACAGGGTTCAAGGCTAATGTGAGGTGATTGAGGTAAAAATTATACTTTGAGTGAGGCTGATGGTTTTTTTAATGATACTTGAGATAATATTTTTGAATTAATGGCTGAAACTTAATCTGGTTCAGGTAATTCACAAGCTATCTAAAGAACAAAAGGTCCTGGAAGGAGTTTTCACCTTTTACTGTCTTTAACTAGTATTAACGTATTCAACTGGGAGGTTTTCTGCTGTCATTGTTTATTCTTTCTTGAACTATGCCAAAGTAAGATTTTCATGCCAGATAGTGTTAATATTTGCCCTGCTGAATAGCTCTTTCTTTCAAATAAGGTAATTTCCATGTGTGCTGCCCAGCAGGGTGTTTCAGATGAGGAATTGATATGATGTTGGGTATTTAATTTGGAGGTTCATATAACAGGTTTGCCATCCGTGCAGTTTTGTTATTATCTGGAAGGAAGGTTTTGACATATATAATTGTCCACCCACCACTGAAATAGTCAGACATGCTTTGTAATTATATAGAAAAACCTTATGGACTCAGCTGCAAAACTGACTGTCCAAAGCAAATAATGGAGACTTGGCTGTAGAACTGGGCTCAAATAAGACATGGGTGGAGAGAAAAGAATAAGACTCCTGTATGAAAAGTGCTGTGGCATTTAATAGAAAATGATAACCTTTCTACAGGAATTATGGACCAACCTATAAAAATGAACAGGAAGAGATATGTTACTTCCACAATTCTGTAGGACAATTAAAAGTTATGTAGAACAGATGCTCAGTTTTTAATTCCATGGATTTTTGCAATAATTATTTTAGAATTCTAATAAATTGTAGGTTGTTAAGGAATACATCATATCAAAATTTAAAAGACTTATGCTTTATTCTCTCTTACAAAATTCTAAAAGGTTTTTCCATATGAATTTAAGGTCTCTGGTTGGAAAGCCTGCTTTTCTTGGACATTAAAGAAAAACATTGATTTCAGTGGGAGGCAGTGATTTCGGTGATCTCAGCATCCTCTGTATATGAATCTCAAGCTTCTAAGTCAGGATAGCTGCTGTTCTATGGGGACCTCAGAGACAAACTCGGTGAGAGAGGTTTGAGTTATTCTTTTGAATTGTGAGGCAATGCTATGTTTGGTTTTGTCAGCGAAGCTGCTACAAGGAAATTCACAAATCAGTGACTGTGTTTTGGACCATTTATGTTGTAACTTTGTGCATTCCTGTAATGTATAATGGGATAAGCATGAGGTTTTAGTGCAGTCATATGATATTAGGACTATAAATGTTTTGGTAGTGTTATTAATAGTTTGGGGTCTGAACACACATATGTTTATTGCTAAATGCAATGCTTGCTGGTAAATGGTACAAGAGAATAGAAAGCTTGTTTTCTCTTAAAAAGTAATATATTTTTATCTGCTTTTTTGAGGTCAAAATTCACTTTTAATTAAAATTTCCTGGCAATTTGTGCTGCTGCTGGTCGTTGTAGTTTATTGTTATATTTGATCTAACAGCTATGTACTTACACATGGCTTCCAGCATGCTGAACAACATCCTGATTTTTATACATTTATACAGATATTTATTAATTTTCTATTCTTTTTACCTAAGTTTGTGAACTAATAGCTTGTGAAGATGATTTTCCTTTCTGGCTTTGCAGGTCTGGCATTTCTTGATTATAAGAATCTAGTTTCACTCAGCACACAGTAGCAGTGCTCTGCAAAAAATTTCTTCTGGTTATTCCAACACATGTAGTTACATATGGTAATTGGAGGTTGTAGAAATTTATACAGGGGAATATGTGTAAGTCTGTGTGTTGAGTTGAAGGTACATTAGTCTGTATAAAACCTCAGCTGAATAAAGACGAAGTTTCCAACTTTGTAAACTAAATAAACACTTCTCTGGATCCCAGTTTCCCACAGTTTTTACTGTGTATATATAGCAGTATGTTTCAGACAACTTATCATGTGGAGAGAGGTTTCATGTGATGGGTTAGTTAGTCACATGATACAGATTTACGTGTTCTTTTTTCCTTTTTTTTTTTTAGGCTGAGATTGAGACACTGTTGCAAATTGAGCTTTTGGAAGAGAACAGCAGTGACAATATTCATATAAATGCTCCATTTATATGAGAAAAAAAGGCAACTTTTTGTGGTGGTTCACTGATTGTTGCCAAAGACATACAGCTGGCTTTCTGCATCCTTCTAGAAAAACTTAGCAACATCTAGGCATCATTTCTGACAGACCAGTGAGGTTTGGGACTCCTTAGAAATTCACAGGGATTGGTTTGGTGGAGAGATTTTCCATCTGACTCCCTGGACCATCTGCACTTTCAAAAAGAAGGGTTTCCCTTTGCAGCCTGCCAGCCAGGGACACGTTACATTTTGCTCTTCAGAGGAAGAAGCACAACTTGCTCACTGCTTTTAGTGAAAGGGGCACTCCAGTGGATTCAGTAGCCTCTTGTCTCTGTAGTACTTCATGATACAGGAGTCAGTGTGAGTTTCAATTAGAGGAAACATTTTCCTTGTAGCCCCTCTAACATGCTCTGTCAGTCTGCTCAAATCCATGGCTGACCTGTCTCAAGCCACCCTAACTTGTTGCCTCCAAAACCTATAAGCATTTACATGAAAACTTAACTTTTTATAAATTTTGTGAAGAAATCCAAAACTAAAATATGTGGAGTACACAAAGCCAGTTTACCTGCACCAAAATAAATTCTGCTCCCCTCCATTCCATCTTGTCAAGGCAGGATGTGGGAAAGGAGGCTTGTAATTCTGACGGACTTCTGACAGAAGTTTGCTTAGTCAAAAATCATCACAAAGACTTTTTATTCAAATCAGAGGCAAGGATTTTTGTCAGAGTAAGTCCATCCAGGATAAATCCCTCTATCCTAAAATAAATGTTTGGAAATAAGATTTAATTCTCTCTATCAGAGGCTAGGCTTTGAGAGCATGGAATGGTGTTGTGGCCAAGAGGTACTAAGGTTTTAGTCACACCTCAAGATATTCAGCTGTGGGTGGTTCTTGGTATTTTACCTTTTAACCTTCATATTATCCTGTGATAGTGTTAATGGGTAGCCTGGCTGGTAACATCTAAAATGGGGGCCCACGGAGCACCTCATTTCCTGGAGAACAACAGGTCTTTTTTTCCCAGTGGTTTATATCCCCTGCTTTCCCTTAAAAAGGAGCCTTGGATGAAAGGTTAGGGAGTGAGGTATGCCATTCTTGCAGCCTGAGATAGCAAGAGCTCCGGGCAGTGGTGTGCTCTGTGAAGAACAGCAGAGCTGCTGCTTAGAGACAGCTGCTGCTACAAGTCCCACCTGGAATCTTGAGTATTTGAGATTTCATCCCAGCCTTACATTTGGATTTCTGCAGGATTTTGAGGAATTCACATAAGAAATGTAGTTTAATGGATAAACCTGACACATAACCATGCATAACGTTCTGGTGAGCAGAGCACAGAGGAAGATCTAGGAATCAGTGGATTGGAGGCTGAGCCATGGTCAGTATTGCCATACTGTTGCAGAGGAGGAACCTTGCTCTCAGAAGTATTTGAAAGAATAACTTTTGAACAGTAATTGCCATGGTCAACTGGCACCAATTGTAGTGCTGCATCCATGCTTTAATCACGTAATTTGGAAAAAAAAAAGGAAAAGAGATAAATAAGAGAATAACAACAGGTATAAGGCGTTTGGAAAGCATGATCTACATGGAACAACTAAAGGAAAAGTTTAGCAAAGTATTTTAAGGAGTAGCCTGCAGGCTGTGGGCCAAACAAAGCATGCCAGAAAAATTCATACAGCTTCTGTCAGCTCCTGCCTACCCTCTTTCTGAGCCATTAACTCATGGACAAGACCCAGGTTGTGATGCTCACTTTCCCAAGTTTTCTTCAATGTGTGCTCTGTGGGGTGTTGGGGAACCTGCAAGGCAGTCCTTTGGTGAGCCAGGAATGTACATGTTGGAGGGTGTTCCTGCCATGTATCCAATAAAGTGGGGGAAGTAGCAGCATGGTTTGCTCTCAAGTGTGATAGACTTTGGAGCTTGTTTTAGGACAGATGACACTTGACTTGTATTGCAGAGTGATCTTTAGTCCTGCTTTGGAGAAATGGAAAGGTATAATTGTCCTAAGGTCCCCAACTGATAATATTTTCCTATATTCCTTATATTCCTATATTTTAGGACATTTAGTGTGAAATGGGGAAAAAAAGAAGAGTGGAGCACATGGAGACTGAAAGTGGGAAGGATATAAAGGGGTGGTCAGACTCCACAAGCTGTGAATTGTTATAAGTTCTTTTTGAGAACTCCCTCTTATGAACAAATTCTGCACTGGTGCAGCCCCACCTTGAATGCTGTGTGCGGTTTTGGGCACCACAATATAAAAAAGCTATTAGAGAGTGTCCAAAGGAGAGTAACAAGGATGATGAAGGGTCTGGAGAGGAAACTACCTGGAAACCAGCTGGAGGAGCAGCTGAGGGCATTTGGTCTGTTCAGCCTAGAGGAGACTAAAGAGAGATCTCATCACAGTTTGCAACTTCCTTTCGAGGGGATGAGGAGGAGCAGGTACTGATCTCTTCACTCTCGTGACCAGTGACAGGACCCAAGGAAATGGCATGAAGCTGAGTCAGGGGAGGTTTAAGTTGGATATCAGGAAAAGATATCCAGAGGGTATCTTCATACCAGAGGGTGGTTGGGCACTAGAACAGGCTCCCCAGGGAAGGGATCACAGCACCAAGCCTGACAGAGTTCAAGAAGCGTTTGGACAATGTTCTCAAGGCATATGGTGTGACTCTTAGGGTGTCCTGTGCAGGGTTAAAAGTTGGACTCAGTGATCCTTTTGGATCCCTTCCAACTCGGCATATTCCATGATTTTTCCAAATGCACGGGCACATGCTTGTCAGATGCGAGCTAAATACCAATACAACTGTGCTGCCTCCCGTGGAAAATGTCACACGTCTTGGCTGAGAGATGCAGAGCTGAATGGAGTGGGAGTGAAGCCTTCTCGAAATACAGGAATAGTTATTTCTCCTTATCCTGACCTTTTTCTATTTAGTGCATCATTCCTTCCCTTTCTTGTTCTTTTTTTTCTACGGTGTTATTTCTAAATACTGATGAGACAACATATGGCCCAACAAGGATTCAATTAAAGGATTTTAAACTCTCTAAGTGAAAATACTTTGGTGGAAGTCATAGGCCAGATTGTTCTTATTCTAGCGAGAGGTTGTGCTAGTACTTCTGTACAACTGCACAGTTTGGAGATCTCTATATTGGTTCATTTCTAATTAAAATAATGAGCTGCTGCCTACTTTCTGGCCTTCAAGCTTTTAGTACCTGAATCTGAAGAACAGGCTGTAAAACATTAAATATGAGAAAGCTGGGAAATGTAACACGCTGTAAATGTATGCAGGTAAGAGCTCAAATATGTGTGGACATAAAGATTTTATTTCTTTACATAAGGTTTAAATGAAGAGTCTGCAGTATAAATCTCTGCTTTCAGAGTGAACTATCACTTTTCAGCAAGAAAGAAGGCAAGAATGACTATTAAGAAATAAAATATTACACCTTTAGGAAGCACCAAAGCAAGCCTAATAAGACCATCTATATATGCAAGTAAGTGAAGACTCCAACCTGCCCCCCAAGTATATCATAGGACTTTTTTTTTTTTTATCTGCAATCTGGAGTTGTATAGTTTTGTCTTTTTTATGTTGTGAATAAGACATGCAGAGGTCACCATTATGCAATGAAACTGTCAGAAGACAGCTGGGAGGTCTTCATTTAATGCCCATTATGCCCCACTTTTGATATCTATATCAGGCTCCTAATGGGTGGTAGGTGGGGGTGGAGGATGATGGTAGTTTAGAGGAAACAAGCCATAGCAGCTCACTGGAAATCATTGGGGGGACAGGGTGGAGAGGATGTTTTTATAAACAGAGTGATGCATTTAACTGAAAAGTATTCCTTAAAACCTAATGTATTTATAAGCAGAATTTCTGAATGCTCAGAGGAAATTGTTTTAATGCTTAAAAGTGAAAACTGAGAAATCCTAAGTGTTTAGTGTGAAATAGTGTCCTTTTAGATCTTCAGGCCAAAACTTGTTTGGTTTTCTCAAGCTTTCTGTCCAGCTGGATCAATCAGATTACCGGCTTTTTCTATTATGATCAGTGTGATTTCTGGTTATTGAAGCGGTGGGAGCACTTACCAATATGAATGCTGTGAATATTTGTTGTGTAGATGGACCTTAAAGGAAACCTTCTGGATCCTTCTAAGCCTGGAACAATGAGGCACTCATCAGCTGATAAATAATATTATCATTGAAAAGCCACCTCAGTTGAAATAATAGTAAAATCTGTGCTATGGACAGGGGATGTAGTCAATTAACCAATTATGTGTTTTGTTAAACTAATTTTTGATCTGCTTGCATCTTGTGCAGTGAAGTTTCAGAAAGCTCTATCGGGTCCATTGTATGTAGAACAAAAACCATCATTGTGTTACTGAAATGATGAACCCCAGGCAAGTGAGAAATGAGCATTAAGCTGAACGGAGTTACTATTCAGAAGAAACATGATGCTATCATACTTTATGTGAAAACCTCTCGTGGCTGGGGGAAGGCAGCCTTTTCCTTCTCCCAGCAAGTCTGAAGTTAGTTTTGGCTTGAGATGGAGGCAGAGGGTTGAGTATCTCCCAAAGACATTTGCTAACTTCATATTGCTCAGTCAGCTGTTTGAAATGCACTGAGGTGGGTTTCTGGACGGTATTGATGTTCTGGGTTGTTGGCATGGGGTGGATCTTGAAGAAGGAGCCTGCATCTCATAAAGATCCTATTGATAAAATGTGAATAAATGACCTCTGCATCTAGCTGTTATTGGTATTCTGGGGCATATTAACTGCACCTAAATTATTGTATAGGAAAGACTTATGAAATTTATTTGACTTCAATGACCTCCTTAGAGAATGGGCTGTGTAATATGCTGAATTGCCTTTTTTTTTTTTTTCCCAATATACCTTTATGAGTTTCCCTGTTAGGAACACTCTGTCTGATGAAGGTCTACTTGATTTTGGCCCTTGCCATGGACTTGTAAATTACTTTCAGCCACATACTGGACTGTGTGATACCCCCCAGAAGTCTATAGTATGCAAGAAATGAAGAGAGAGTCTGGGCTGTGGTGTTAGGCTATGGCTATTACATTTATTACTCTTACGTGATATCAGCACACTTTTCAGATTCTACCCCTTCTCCCAAATCTACTTTTTACTTGCTTAGCTGCCTCTGAAATATTTGGGTCTCTCAAATCCTTGTTTATTCAGACCCACTCTGTCAATTTTGGGATGGAGAGTTCTGACTTAGCTGAGTCAGCCTGGCTGCTCAGAGGAGGCTAGTGGAGTCACTGGTGTTTCATGGAGTGAATGGGACTTCTCCTCTGCAGCCCAGACATTTCCACTCTTAAATATATTGTGGCACAACTTCCCCTTACATTTCCTAAATCACTGCTATTGTCAGAAGCTTTTAATAATCAAGTCCTCATGGAAGGCTTATCATAAGCAACTGAAAGAAACAGGGGTGATTATAATGTCTGCTCTTGTGCACGCCATTGAAGCTCATTTAATGCAATGTCACAGGCAAGTAACGAAGTCTGTGCATTTAAATTATGTTTTAATAATATCACTGATTTTCTGGTGCATGTAACTTCACCTTCACAGAAAAAAAAATCCCCTCTCTCTCTCAAAAAAAAAAAAAAAAAAAAGAAAGGAACATTCTCCTATGGGTAATTTGTAGGTATAGCAGTTATGCAAAGTGAATAAATCTCTCATTACTGTGGTATGATCACACATATACCACCACATTAACTGAAATTTATTCTTTAATTTGCAATAAGAGCTGTGAACTGAAATAATCTTTTACATTCTGCTAAAATCGAAATAAAGAGTATAACCAGAGCATCGCTGATACAGTTATGGTGATATTGGTGTCCCGTTCTCAGAGCTAGGTCACTAGATGGCAGCGATACACAGCAAAGCAGCCTTCAGGTCTTTGCTCCTTGGTGTGCCTCAGAAAACTTACAATAGTTTGAAAGAGCAGAAAACTAAAATTGGATCTGTGCATGCATTTAAAATCATACATTTTAAATTCAAACTATTTTATTATTTTTTCCTTAATAGCTTTGACTGCAAAGCAAGGACACATTCTTACTGGAGAATACATCTTAGAGCAGTCACTTGTTACTTTTGTGAAAGGTTTGTGTTTGGAAATGTTTGGAAATAATGCAAAAAAACCCTTTCCTTTTTTCCAGCATGCTCCCTAGTTAGTTCAAATGTTTGCTGCTGATGCAGCCATGGGTCTTGTGATCCTTAGGATGCAATTACATGGCAGAAAAAGGGAGTGTAAATGCTCAGGGTAAATTTGGATTTTCAGAGTAACTGTCAGACAAATGCTGTGGTAAAGCCTCAGCAAAGTGCTTGAACCATCTCTCTCTGAGCATGCTGACTTCTGCCTGTTTCTCCATTTTGTTTGCAGTGTATTTGAGCTTTCACTTGATTTTGGATGTGCACATTTTCTTTAGATTATTTACATTGTGATAGAACAAATGGAAAGATTTTCTTCCTCCTCCTGCATTCCTCTGAAACTTCTGGGTTCCAATGCATTTCCCTTGCTCATGGAGCAACTTTATACATCCTTAATGTAAAATAGGTTGCTTTGCCCTGGAAAAAGTAAGAAGGAAGCTGAAATGGTAAGTTTCTGAGAGAAACCGAAGTGGACTTGTCTTCTAAATAGATTGGAGTAACTCAGGTTGAAAGCGCAGACTAATCTGGCTGCAGAAGTTTAAGAACTTATCCCCACAGCTGTCTGCTTCATCCTTCTGCTGGAGACAACCCTCCCTGGAGCAGAGATAAACCCCTGTCTAGGGCTCAGCTGCACCATCTTAATGGGAATAGCTAGTCAGAGGAAGATACAGTTCTGGTCCTACTAATAATAACTTGAAGGCAGTTTCCATGTTAGTGATTCAGTTCTGGATCAGACCCACAGTGGGCCACTAACCACTCTTCTCATTTTATTGTTCTTTTACCCAAGGCTCGCTGTTTATGTCCATAAGGTGCCTAGAGCTCTCTTTTTGCTTACACAAGAAGTAGGCAAAGAGTCTCACTTGTTCAAATACATGTTATTATGCTGAGCAGTGACTCAGCTTTTCTAGAGATTCTCCTTTCCAGATTTTCATTAAGCTTCTCTTCCATTTTTTTTTCTTTTTGCTTTCTTTGGGGTTTGGGCTTCTCTTCTGTTTGTTTTGGTTTTGTTTTTTTTTTTCATGTTGACTTTCTAGGAACCTCTGAGGAAGATTTTAAACTGCTATGTCTTTAAACTAACATTTTGATTTTATCTTCTTTTCATAACAGAAGTGCTTCACTCTTAGTGTTTTTCCTGAATAAAATTATGATCTCACAGTTATACTAAATCAAGTTTATGTGCCTTCAAGACCTGAATTTGACCATCACTTTGTGATCAGATAAGGATCTGGCTGAGAGTGAACTGTCTTTGATTCAACAGGGATAAAGCAACACTGATGCTTTTTTGCTTGGAGAGACATTTGAAAGAACATGTAGAGCTGGGGTGAGATTCACCCCTACTTGGCAATGGAAGCTGACTTAGCATCCTGGAGGGCACAGGACTGGATGCAGGTTAGCATGTCCTGAGTTGAAGAGTAGGTAGTTTCTGTGTTTGGTGTTTAGTTTTGGGTTTATGCCTAAATCTCTTACTGTAGTGTTCTGTAGTGTTCAAAAAGGCAGAGTGGGAAATCATGTTGTATATCCTATAGTAGAAAACAACTTTTGGCTGTGGAGAAGTGCTAGAACTAGAAGTGCTGGAAGTACTGATGGAACCAGCTGAGTCCGTACTGACAGGCTGAGGCAAGCCAGGGCATGCTTTCTGGTGCTCCCATTGCTGTCATTCAGAGAGGGTCGCTGCTGGTGGGCATTCTGTCTCCTATATGGTCTTTGCACCTGAGATTCCTGTGCCAGGACATGGAAGACAGGACTGGTGCATGGTTGAACCTGCCATGATGTGTCTGTGATTAGGATGCAGAACTGGAAACAAAGTACTGCTGAGGGTTTTTTTTAGTATAGATATAACACAAGTGTCCATAAGATGAGGCTCTTGCATTACTGTAGTCTTTATATTGCATGATAAAATCCTGTGACCATGAATGAGGAAAGAGTTTAAATGCTTGTGGTGCTTTGCCAGAAAGGAATTAGGGTAGCCCAGGTCCAGCTGATTGTAGGAATTCTCATCCTTCTTATGTCGTAATCATTTTCTCACCATGATGAAGTTTTGCAGTCTTGGCTTTCTTTAAAGTCTGTCACTACCCTTGCAATCTGGAGTAGCAGCAGTAAGCAACAGTGCCTTTCATCATCTACAGTGAGGCAGGAGACTGGGATCACTTCTACTGAGTGTGTAATGGCTCTCCATCCCTCTCATGGCAAGGTTACGCTCTAATTAAAGCCAATCTTTGAGGAATTTACAGCTATTACAGAGCACTCCCATCTGCGAGGTGAGCTTCTGAGAGAGGATAATGCCCATGCTCATGTTTCTGTTCCCATTCTCATCCAGGTGCAACTCAAGCTGTTGGTGATTATCTCTAAATCCTAGTATGTCTGGGACCTGTTATCTAAGACACAGCCTCTCACCCCATACTAAGATGTGGGACATATAACTGGCTGTTTGTTCCTGAGGTAAAGGTTTCCATGGCAGGTTGTGAGGTTTTCCTATTAGAAAGCTTCTCATTTCAGGAATTTGCCCCTTCCTCTTCCTCCCTTCTCTCCCCCTGACAGCCTGCCAACACACAGGTCTTATAAATTTCCAACATATTGTATGGATTAACTGTTGCCCCTTTTCCTCTCTTTTGGCATGTGTTGTTTTCTAGATAATATTTGTGTGGCAGTAGCTTTCTCAAAGTGGTTATTTGCTAACATCGTGCATTTTTGGTACTTTGTGAAGCGATTCTCTATCTCTTCTTCTCAATCCACTAATTTTAACAAGAATAATTTTTGTTACTACTGTAGGCATAGGACCTACACAGTGCTATTAATGAAAATATGCAATGTAAACATACTTTAGGGTTTAATAAATTATCAATAATTGGTTTATGAATGGCTTTAAATAGTTACATAATTCATCAGTTAGGTTGTTTATAGCTATTCCACCTTCCAATTTTTAGATTTTTAGCTATTTGTAACACATGTACCATTCATGTGTACAATGTTCATTGTTCCTTTCTCACAATCTCTTTACAAAGTATCCATAAAAAAGCATTAGTAAGAAGTGTCACTAAACAGGGATTCATATTATATATTTGTGGGGGAGGAAAAAATTAATTTTCTTTTACAAAGAATTATCACTTGCACTTAGTTTAAGAAAATAAAAGATGTTTGGAATCTGGCAGAAAGGCTTCTGAAACTACTCCTTTCTCTTGCCCTCACTTATTTTTTTTTCTATTGGCAGATCTTCTTGTGACAGAGAGCTGTTTCAATGTCCTCATTAAGATTCTCCAGAAAACTTATTTCTTCCCTTGTCATCTTGAGGTTGATGGCTGTCTTCCCATTTTCTCTTCTGGAAGTTGTCTGTTCCAATACCACAACAGTAAAGATTTGGATTCATTAATGCAGCACTGATTCTAGTTCCAGCAAGTTTTAATTGCAGTGAAATGGAAAGAGGCTTCATGTGATTTGTCCTGGTCTACCCTAAATGCTGAGTATCATGTTTGTTCAGTCAATCCTATTGGGCCACAGACGCATTTTGAAATGTGCGAAAACCATGAAAAATTGGTGTTAGCCCCCATTCATTTTTCTACAGCTGAATCCAGAACTGCTCAGTTCTGTATATATTACTGCAAAGGGAAGACTCTTTCTGTCATCGTCTATAAAAATAAAAGAGGTATCCAATTATGTAAACTGTTATATCTCTAGAAACTGTGAAGAGCAGTGAAGAATATGTGAAGAGCATTCTTTACTTGCAGAGAATTCCCTTACAAGAGGAAAATGAACCTTACCATGATAGTTTTACCAGCTCAGTGTTATGTGGTAGCTTCCTTTTGCACAGTTTGTAGGAGGAAGGTGAGAGGATGCTGCATGGAGCTAAAAAGGATTGGAGAGCTATGCAAGGACATAGATGATGGGTCCATATATGGATAGGCCACCAGCCAAACTCTTCTGGGACTCTGGAGGAGTTAAGTGACAGTACTGCCTCTCTGAAACTGAAGTGATAAGTATGGGGCATGTTGGGCATCCCCCTTCAGACAGATGTCTAGGTTTTCCATACCTTGTAGGCAGGTTAAGGAAGAAAACTTGAAGCTGTCTCGTTCCATGAAGCTTGTTAAAATGTCATACTGGTTGGATTGCTGTGAAAGGGTAGATAAAGTGTCATCCAAACCTTCACTCAGAACAGCTTATATTTGCTCCTGGTTTGCCCTGAAACAGCTGGTCTTGCCTCAGTTAGACAGGACTTAATGAAAAGAGGAATTAACCATGATTCTTCAGCAACATCATCTCCCACATACTTATGCTTGTAAAAAGAAAGTAAAACAGCTTTTTAAGATCCTGTGAATCCTGAAGTCTCTTGCTGCAGGTAAGGGATACAGCTGCCTCTTTGTGAGGCTGAACTGACTCCCCCTCTATCGGGATTTTACTTGAACAGTTTGTACATCATAACGTGTCCCTTGTAAGCTGCCTTACAGTAGTGCTGGACAAATATTCATGAAGATGGCCTTTGTTTGAAGAATGAATTCCAGTCAAAAGGCATATTCCCACCTTCAAAATGCCAGAAGAAAAAACATTACAGCTTTCAAGAGCTCTTCCAGAATCTCAAATACTTGGGTTTTTTTCTGCCACAGGACTTTCAGGATTGTAACTCCGACTGGGGCTATTGCTGTATGAACATTATTGCATCTTATTATTCATCAAGAATGTTCTCACTTTACGTGTTCCAGAGCATGTGACTTGTGGCTTTGTTCCCAGAGTCACAGTCAAAATTCCTTTTGCTTTCTTTACAAATACAGTGGCAATGAACATTTTCAGTATTTGTCATGCCCAAGGGAATAAACCAAAACCATCAGAATTTTCTTATGGTTGCTGGTATCTCTAGAAAAACTTTTTGTTTCATGAAGATAAGCTCACCAAGGAGGAATATGTTCTTTCGTCACTAATGTGAGAGAGAAATGACAACACAGAGGGCCAAAAAATGTAATCACCCAAATGATTGCAGATAAATTGCTCAAGAATGGCCTCAAGTCTTTGAATAATTATGAGGAAGATATCTCATGCTTTTGATTAATTCCTAAATATTCTTACCTGATCTCTCCCTTTTTTGTACTATCATCACCGAAACCCTAATGGAGACATTCAGCAGATGTGCTCTCCATTTCAAGTCCGGGATGGCTTTGACTTCAGGGAGTGTGAATGGGAGAAGAATTTGGCTGTCTACAGATGAAGTTCAAAGTTAAAGAAACAAATGTTGTGGTAAACCCTTGATTACTCAAGGAAAAAGAGAGACCCTAGGAGAGGGTTCCAACCTAGGAAGGGTTGGAGGAATTAGGGAAGGTGGCCAGGAGAATTCCAAGAACTGATCCCATCAGTTGGTGGGACCCCCAGGGGCTGCTGTATTAGTGGGAGGTAGCAACTGTGCTCCTGTGATACAGCACGGAGTCTTTGTACACTGATCAGACTTCAACGCATAAAGCTTTAAAACCAGTTTTCAGTGTTCACACCTTTCACTTAGGCCATCAACAGAAACATGTTTCCTATAGGAAGAACTAGAAAATTATGTCAGGTGGGGGTTCTTTTAATTTGAGCTGTTAGTAACTGAGAATTCACAAACTCTTCCATATGCAGCTGCAACGAGCCCTCCTTTAACTGAGAAACTGCAAATATCTCAAAACTAGCAATAAATATCTACAAGTTCCCATAACAACAACAACAGTGCTCAAACACCACTACAAGAAAATGCTTATTAAGGCCTAGGTCTGCTCAAAATAGAGAGTTAAAGAGCCTTGTGTAACTTTTTTTTTCTGAGCCTGAACTTGCCAGAGCTGATTCAGTTTCCCAGTAGCTTGAAATCCCTCAGCCGGAGGACTCCCATTCTCACAGCATGAAGCTACTGCCTTAAAACTGTGTGTTTAAAATGTAACAGACTGTAATATACTAAATGCCTATGGCTCCAGATCTCTAATTTACAAACCTTTACTTCATTTACTGGGCCGGAGGTTCCTTACACTCTTTGGGAGTGGAAGCAGAGAGCCCGTCTCACCTTAAGCTTCTTACTTACAGTTCGATTAATTAAATAAGTGCAGTGATTGAAAGCATTCAGAGAACAGTGGCACTAGGCTGAGCCTATGGGGAGAGCCAGGGGAGAGCTGCTGATTATGCTTTACTTCTGAGAACAAATACATTGTGTGAACACAGCCATAAATGTCTGAGGTTGAACTCAGAGATTACTGCCTTTCCATATTTCTTCTACTGGGGTCAAATACAACAATTGGTATGAAGATAATTGCAAAAAGAGACTGGAAGAGTGGGATACTGGTTGAAATTTGTGGTCCATAAAGAATTGGCAGGAGAGCTGCTGGTACTAAATGGTCACAGTGCCTTCAGTAGGTCCTTTGGGAACACAGAAATTCCACCTGCCTGAAACACTGAGGTGACCATTAAATATTCACTTGATTTGTGATCTCAAATTGTGTATTTCATTGTAATACTTGTTTTAATAAAATTGCGAGAGAGTAATGAATAGACTAATGAGGACTCAAAGCTTTATTACTATTTCAGGATATAAAGTTCTGTGTATCTTCTGAGATATCATTCTATCACTGTATATCTTGCTAGCTAGAAAAGGAAAAAGAGAATAATTTCCGTTTTAAAGCTGAAAGACTGAGGCACAAAGAAGGCAGGACTTATTTAAATTCACCCTAAAAGAACTGGTATCCTAAATGCCAACTTGGCAGAGGGTGACATTTTAAAATACTTAATAAATAATCATGTGGATTATGCTGTGGATGTGATGTGTGCTGTCTGACAGATGAGTAAGCTGAGAAATACAGTCTTTAGAACTCTTGTCTCAGAGGGAGTTTCAGGAAATAAATCCTATTTCTCCAGGGAGTGTTTTGTCCTTGGACACTTACATGTCCTTTTAATGCTGAATTTATGAAACTGTTTATTAAGAAAGCTAAGTGGTGTAGGAGCACACTTCCAGAAGGCAGTGAGCTGGTACACATGGTTCAGCCACGTGTGGAGTGTGCGAACAGTGAGAGTTGCTAGAAAATTACCGTGTGTGAATGTAAAGTTTGATGAGAAAATATATCATTCTGCCTTAGACTCTTAATTGATATGGTTTTAATATCTGTGTTCTGAACTTTCAGAGATAGACAAGAGTCAAAAGAAAATAGAAGAGATTTCAAATCTCAGTGAATATAGGGACTTAAAGCTAAAAATGACATGCATCTATATATACATTTTGAAAAAATAAAATATATTTAGACATATATATGGGTGGTGAATAGCAGATAGTGGAAGTTTTTTGAATGAGATCATATTAGCATCTGCAAGTATGTGGCTTACATGATAAGAACCTCAAATTATTAGTAAAGGTATCATTTAACTGCATGCTGTAAAACCTTTTCTACTACTAGTTGGGCTTTTAATACTATTTGTGCTCAAGGGAATCTGTAATCACTTTATGGGCATGGTCATTAAACAGACATAAAAGGGATGCATTAAAAATTACATGGAGTGGAATTTTCATGAAGCTGTAGAGTTTTCTTCAGAATTAAAACTTTTGAACCAGGAGTGGAGGGCTTTCTGAAGAACATGTAATAACTCAGATGAAATCTATAACCTTGAGCAAGAACTTGGAGTCATGTTCAGTAGTCTGTCTTTTGGAGAAGGTCATATTGGGAAGACAAATTGGTTCCTTTCAGCTATACGAATGAAAGAAGCTCTTGACTTTTAGTCCTGTAACTCAAAGTTTAAACATGTCTGCAAGAAAAAGTATGTGTGGATATGTGTTAGGAAATAGGGAAGATTTGGGGGAAAAAAATGTTGCTATGGTGGATGGTAAAAGACAGATCTCTTCTGTATTTTCCTTGAAATTCCAGGCTAATGCAATTTAGAAGGAACCTGCAGGAAAAGAGATGGATGCTTTCAGAAAGCCATTGAAGCCAGATACAAAATCTTTTTGAGTCAAAGTACTTTTTCATCAAATGAGGCAGTAAATCTGTAGCTTGCAATGACTAACGTAAACATACCCTTAGGAAAGAAGATTTTTGGTCCAGACAAACCATGTCTTTTTTTAAGTCCAACATGGTTAAAGAACAGTCCTTACTGTAGTTCTGCATGTTTGTGGAGTGATGAGGCAGGTATAGCAGAATATTATGGGAAATGTAGCTCCAGGATAATCTGGGAGGACTGAAATGCTTAAGAAAATCTCAGGAGAAGGGGCTTTAACCTGGTGTAATTCAGCATAGATCCTTTTAAAATGTTTGGTGATGTTACAGTAAAATTATATGAATTTACACCACACTGTGTCTGGACCAAGTGGAATGAACGGAGTTCATAGTGAGAGGGCTTACCTATCTGCTTGGAATCTTTTTGAAGGAGCTGATTGAATACTTGACTGGAGGCAAAACAAAACAAACTCCCCCACAAATAGTCCAAATAAAACTAGTTGCTTAAAAAGTAGGTTTTCTCAGGTAGTCAAAAGGCATACAAGCAAATGGAAAACATGGAATAAAGGCCCAAAACATGAAACAACAGGCAGGTGACTTGCCCCTAGAGTACAGGAGAAAATGGGTTAATCAAAAAGTGGAGAAACCACAACATTCCACCTATGATAAAGAATGTAAATCAGTGGTGGAAATGGTATGCAGAGCTTCAGGGCTTGCTTGAATACTTCTTGCTGTAAGAAAAATAAAAAAAATGAAGAAATACTGTGAATGTTTAACTCCTATAGTGCATTTCAAAGGATTTTTCATGAGCAGCTCGTCCAGGAAGTAGAGTCAAATCTGGCCCAAACAATGTCTGTTTTGATTGAGATGTTGTTAAATAGTTTTTTTGCTGCAGTTCTGTATAAATCCAGTACACTAAGTCCTGGAAATAATAAGGAAATATAATGATGCTGTAGAAATACCTTGATTAAATTAAATATGAGATAGGAATACAGTATCCCAAGTTATGTGGGATAACCTGCACGTTACCTTTGAGAGAGGGCTGTGAAAGATTGCGGGCATCAAAAGATCTAGTGTGTCAGGTCTATGTAGAAAATGATTATTTAAAGGCTGTGTCTAAAGTAGTCATAGCATAATACTTTGAATTCTGGCCTCCAGAATTGTGATGTGGTATGTGCGTGCAGGAAACAGATGGGCTTTTAAAAACACAGATCATCTTAGACAAGATGAGATTTACCTGCCCTAAATTAGATGGCTAAGTCTAAGTTAGTCAGCCTAAGCTCACCTCATAGTCAGTGGGGTGTAATGTCTCAGAGGCAAGTAATTTTAGCCAAGACAGACTGCACTAACACAACTGAGTTAATTTTTACAAGTGTAAAAATGTCTGTGACTGCACTATTTTGTCCCCCCCCTTTTTTTCCTTTTAAATTTCACAAATGGAAAACATAAGAGTCTCCTTCTTTTTAGTGTATTTAAAAGTCTGAAAACAAGAGGAAGCATTTAATTGTAGGTCTTGCCACTTTTTTCCTCAATGCCTTATTCTAAGCCTTCAAGAGAATCAAGATTTAATTTTATTCATACAGCTCCCATGGAAGGACTCTCAGACTTTTTTTTAAAAAGGAAGTTTTCTTTTTTCTTAAAAACACCTTTGAGTAGCAGCGAGAAAGGAGAATGAATAGTGCCTTGCAACTTCATCCCTCGTGTGGTACTTCTGAATCAGAAGATTCTGTGAGAGAAGATGAAATTCAGATTTTTTCTGGTAGGTTTACCAGATGAAAATATATGTAACTTTTAATAACACTGTATAACAAACAAGATATTGTTTTAGTCAGAATAGATAAACATAGGACAGATATTTCACCATGGTCTTATTGTTGCTGCTTGGCACACTTTCTATTTTCTAATTGTAGATCAGGCTCTCAGTCTGTAATAAAAAAATTGGCAATTGCAACTGAAAAATTCAATGTAAAGAAAATCAGGCAACTCAAACTAAAGATGAATGAGAGTAATAATTAGTCAATAACTGTGCACATGAAGTTGGTTCTGTTAATTCTGGCAAAATCAGTCTCATTTCCAGCTAGCTGGAGTATTTCAGTAGAGCTCACTTATCTCTTGTTGTCCAGATCAAATAGCAGAAGTAGAAAGTTCCGCTATTACAAACATCAATGAACTCCATGAAGAGAAGTTTTGGAAGGGTCTTTTTTTTACCCCACTTATGGAGCAAAGAGAAATGATAAGCTCAGTTGTGTTGGCTATAGATTAATAGAAAGTATGAAGTCTCATAACCGGTTAACACCAGGTAATTTCAAAGGAAAGGGTCTGGAGTAAATTATTATTTTGATTTGCTGCCCAGGGAATCCACACAGTTGTGCACACAACAGTCTGTCACTGAATTGTGCTCCCCTAGTCCTAAAAGATGCACTCATGATACTTTTCTCTGTTTTAGTATTGATACAGCTGTATCCATCAGAAAAAAAATGGAGTACACATACCCTTTTTCTGCATGATTAAAAGAGAATTACATTGTTTCTCGTCTCAAAACGTCCTTTGGCAACTATAACTTCTTATTAATTTATTGAATTGGCAAATTGACTGTGTGGGAAGAGGTTTAAGAGTTGCATATGTTGGATCTGGATTAGTTCCTGGCTGGTTGTGAGATGTTTCTGTTGTAAGCAACTCACACTCAACTTGGGATGCTACCTGCCCATGTTTGGAGCTGTCTGCCATCTGAAACTCTCAGAAGAATAGCTGCAACTAGATCTCAATTTATAGCATAGAATTACTATAGAAATACAGTGTTGAATAAATAATGTATACATTTTAGGAAAGATAGCTGTTAATGTAATCTCCAAAAGCTCTGGTCAAGCCTCAAGGGTTGGAAAAAAACCCCACAAAAACCCAAGAGAAAAGGGAGAGAAGTAAAAACAGAGAAGTGATGAAGATCGTTTGATGTTGCTTTAAACACTGGTTATAATGTTTTTTAACTGATTATCAAGAAAGATAAGTAATTATGGAAGATAATTTCAACAAATCTAAAAGTTTGAAATTAATTGGTTTTGTGAATGTCCAGAAGACTTTCTAATGATACATTATGTATGTAAAGCTTCCTTACGTAGTTATAAGGTGAAATCAAGTTATTTTTCTGAACAATTTTATAACATAAGGAATGAAAAAAGTCCTGAACGGACCATGGAAATAAATTCTTCATTGACCTTTCTTTCCCTTTTTTACTTTAATAGTAATGACAATGCCTACTCTTTGAAATTACTACAGTAAATAATTTGAATAGACTTGGATTATGGGATTGTTTGTAAATGTTCTGAAGCAAATGTTACTTTATTACTCTGACTTATGCAAATACAGAATTAAGCAGTTTTCTGGTTTTTTTTTTTGGTTTTATTATTTCTTTTTTTGTTTTGTTTGTTTGTTTGGGGTTTTGTTTTTTGTTTAGTTTTTTAAACCTGTACTCTAAATAACACAGTGTCATTTCTGTTTGCTAACTGGATAAAGCAGCACCTGAAAAATGGCAACTAAATTATCCTAGGATGAGAGTGTGTGACACACCAAGGACAAAGAGAGAAGAGACTAGCAAGCCTTGGGGAATCTTTAGAATATATAAAACCTTTTCCTGTCTTCTTCTCCAGCAGAAGTAGTATTTGTTTTTGGCTATGTACCTGGACACCAGACTTAAAAATAGCTGGGCTCCTTCCTGTCTGAGGAAGAAAGAAAGACACAAGCCAGATTTTTTGGCTGACCTGCAAGCGTTACATTTAATTTCTTTCTGGTCACATTTCTTGAAGACATTGCTTTACAGAAGGGGTGGTCAAAGCAGCAGTTCCACTGATGATCCATGTTAATCTAGATATCTACAGATTTACATGCAAAAGTATTCATTCAGGTGCTGCATTCAGAGGAAAACATGCTCCCTCCTAAACATTTATGTACACAAAAATACTTTGCACAAATATTCCGCCAAATGCACTTGCTTAATAATACAGGGGGGAATTTCCAAAGTGCTTAATATTTCTTGGATTATGCTCCCTGATGTTTGTGAGAGCGTTCACTACAGGTGGTGATAAAAACATTATCTATCAGTTAGCTAGATCATTTAGAAAAATATATGAATTTTTGGTTGTTTGTTTTCTTCAGAATCAGTTGCAATGTGTGAGAGGTAAATATTCTTTTGATGTTGGATGGAAATACCATCATATGGCTTTCTTGGCATTTCATTGTGAACTTGGTCTCCGAGGTAGCCTCTGGGTAATCCGGGAGATGATAGGTGCAAGGAGAGATACATATTAATTTTTGGCCTCAGTGTATTTTTTGTTCATAAGAAGTTAGTTAATTCCACAAGAGTTGTCCTGAAGTATCTGCAGAAGTATGGCCACAATTGACTCATTTTTTGGAGGCAGTTGAGAAAGTGTGGAAATCAGTGTCATTATACTCAGGGAAATTTAGGAAACATATTCGGTTAAGTAAAGGTGCTCAAGATGATGGGCAAAGCCATTTGTCCCTCAAAAAAAAAAATAATTTCTCCTAACAATAGTTGACTTTCAAATAAAAAGTAAAAATCCACACATTATATTAACTCTGATCTATGAGAGTTTGTGCAATGCTGATACAGATCAATGTAAGTTTTGTAAAATGATTTACTTGTTAATGATGATGGCACCCAATCATATGAGTAACATATATGTCTGAAATTTATATAGTGACTGATCATGTATATCTATGCAATTGCAAATATGCACACTCTCTGTAAATATATATAAACATGCATGGGGTTTTGTATATTTTGCCTGTCATTTAAATATACAGACATATGAACTTTACAGAACTTTCCCATTTTGGGATGTGTTTCCAAGGGTTCTCATACCCACTGGGAGGCATTGGCTTCCAGCACCACAGTCAGTGTGACTTGCAATTATTAGAGTAAATCCATGTATAAAAACAGATTTGGCATGTGCTTGCATCCCTGTCTTAACTCATTCTACTTAACATGATAAAATAACAGTGGAACCGAGATGGCACGAGTTTTTATATTTATCAAAACCAGAGTGCAAACTCTTCCCCAGCTGTAGTTATGTGCTGGAATCACAGACCATAATGTTGTGTATTCACTTGCTGTTTTTACCTGGATTAGTTTGAGTGTTTGCCATCATGTGTGCTGTACTCATCATTTAAATTTCTTTTTTTTATCCTCTTTGATTACATCTGAAGTCACTGTAGGACTTTCAGAAATCCCTTTCCATGCCACTGAAATAAAAGGAAGAAAGAGAAAATACCAACTTTCAACATTTCTCTTAAAAGGCTCTCTTTTTTGAGAGCTAGAGGGAAAGTACTGTGGCTCAGAGCTGCTGATTGCACTATAATTCATTAAAGTAATGAAGTATTTTGCCATGTAAGTAACTAAAGGTCCTGTCACCTTTTGAATTGGTGATTCCAAAACCATGTTTGTGTCTTTGTGACTGTTTATGGAGTCACACATTTTTTTATGTCTATTCGGGTGCCAGGCTTCTTCATTTTCAGCTGATGCACATACACAGGGTCTAGAAATGGCTAGAAAGAGCCTGAAATCTCAGAGAAGGTTTCTTGGTAAGTTTGGGGTGTCATCCGCTGGCTGTGGTCGAGATGAGGTTGAATGGGGGAAGTTGAATATTGTTCTTTCCACAGCAGTGGGGAAGATACTATTTAATGGCTCAAGCCAGAAGCTTCCTAAGTGAGCTTGTGTCTGGATATAATTTAAACAATTTCTTGTGTGGAGAGTAAAATTTATTACCTGAAAAACCTGTAAAATGACTGCATGTTCTGCACACCCCGGTATTTAGGATCTGTCAAAAGAAGACAGATCAAGTCTGCAATGATATGGAAAAAGGAATATTAAAATAGCCAACCACTGAAATAAAATAGCAATAATGGTATGAGATGAAGGTCAAAAACCTTTTAAAGTTCTAGAAATAGATTTTTCCCTGGACGATAATTTTCTTTACAAGTAGGATCAAAACTTTACACAATTGGAGAACAGATCTGTCCTTCTGATTCTTAATTTCTTGTTCTCTGACTGCCTGAAGTGCCATAAAAAGGCCAGGAACTCTGCATCCTGAGCAGATCAGTTGTTTTGGTTTTACTATATGAGTAAATTTACTTTCAGCTGAAAATTTATTTTTAACAAACAAGCTGTTTTACGGCTGAGCAAAATCTATAATCCCAAGTGCTAAGCTACAAGTGACAGTTCTTTGAGTGCTTGAAACACTTGAAAATTTGGAAACACCAACAAATTGGTTGTGAAATGAAATTACCAACAGTAGGAGGATTTTTCAAGTAACCCTTGTTTTAGTCACCAAATTACTGTAATGATGGCCCTCTGCAGCTGATGTAGATATTTCTGATACTGAAAGGAAACTGTGAGTAGAAGCTTTTAGACGCAGTGTGATTAAGTTAAGGATATAAAGACATGGATCTCTGAGGATCAAGGACGTGAACCCAAGTAGGACTGATTTGCTTTCCAGTTTTTAAGAGCTTATGTTAAAACACACAGCTCTGTCAATAGAGCTCAAGAGATAGCTTTTACATTGCACTTACACCATGTCTGTAATAGGGTTCAGCATCGTGCTAATGGTATGTGAGGGATCTGAAAAAAATTTCCAGATTTTTAGGAGAAAAATAAAATTAATGCAGTCTGCTTCACATAACTGTCTGCAGTGAACAATAAAATGGCTGTAACAGGGATCATTGCTTCACATATGGAAAAAAATATAGGTTTTCTATATACTTGTAATGCATTTGCTTAAAATTTATTGCATGTATATTAAACTATGTATCCCCTTTATAAAATACCGTCTGTTTAAAAATGGGACAACTTTGCTGATTTTCATAATATTTCAAATATGTGGTACACAAAATGCATTCAGAGTATCATTAAAAACTGATACTTTTGGAACATTTAAAATATAGTTGTGTGTTGTCTTGAGTATCTTTAAAGAAGCATGTGTGCAGAGCATTTTTCAGACATATAATTGAGAAGCACAAAGTGGAGATTCCCCCTCCCCTTCTGTGCATCCTGTGACAAGATTTAGTCCAGAATAATACTATATAGCAGGCTGAAGGTATGTTTCTTTATCTCCTCGTGCTTTGTGTAGTAGCAGTATAATACTTTCTGTTGACTAGATTTAGTACAAAGTCCTGACTTTTCCATACTCTGATGATGCAAACTATCCATAGGTTTGGCTAAACCCAGATAAACCAGTTTTACAGCTGTTTTATGTTGCCAAAGGAGTGCAAAGCAGCTGGAACTTATTGGTGAATCTGGTCTTATATCTTTTCAGTGCACTCAGAAACCCATGTGGTTGGTTTTTTTGGTAAGCATACAGCAGGTTGCTGTGTGTAACACTACTCCAGAATACTGTGGGAAAGGCTGGTTTGTATCCTGAAATAAGAAGCCAACATGGTTCAGAACTAACAGCTCCTTGATGTGCAGTTCTTGGGCCAAGCTCTGCCTTCAGAGATAGGATATAACTAACTAGGAGCAATGTACTTGCTTTGACAGGCTCATTTTATCCCTGGAGGTCACTCAAAAATGAACCTGGAACACTAATTCCCTGATGGCAGCTTAACAAAAATAGAGAGAATAACTGAAGGTACAGAAAGTCCTACGATAGCCAAATGGTGCGGGGGTGAGTAAGTTGTGCCTAAAGCTGAACAGGAAATAGACTTCCCAGCCCTTGGGGGGGGGGGGGAAATTGGGAGTGTAGAACTTTGCCTACTTTCTGTCTGGATGAAAACAGCAATTAAGAAAAAAAAAATTTGAACAAGACCCTTCTATCCCTAGATTAAGTTTATAGTTTACTTCTGCTTTGCATGAGACTGAGGTTCAAGACCTCTTATCTCTCAGTCAAAACTGGTCTTAAATCTGTATTCCTAAGATGAGTCTCTCAGCTTTTAGATACAGGAGAGAGGGGTAACGGTAAGAAATCTTGAGGTTGAAACACAATGTGTGTTTTGGACATGGAGCTCTTTAAATTTAAAGTGATACATTCTTACAAAAGGGTTGGTTTCGACAAATCTGCACTATTTGGAGAGATACGCCTAAAGAAGAAAAAATAGAAATTAAAAAATCTGAAGTTATGTGACCATTTTGGGCCAAAGCTGCTTTGGCACACCAGAACCTAAGTCCTGTAATTTATGTTCTAAGCATCCAACACTGAAATTCCACTCCTCAAAAGTCACATTCAGGTCCTGTCCAGCACCGGCATTTCCAGCAGCCTTGGTTTGCTGTGCCAAAGTTCCTTGGGTGCCAAAAGTGTTCTGGCTTGTTGTGCCCAGAAACACCTTGCCCATGGCAGCATTAAAAGCCTGTGTGCACATGGACAGGCACTGTATCCAACACTGCACTCCAAGCATTCTCCCCCCTGAGTTGGCTGTGGTATGCAAATATATCTGCATGCCCCGAGCTCACCTAATAAATAGCACTGGATCCCTGAGCAGAGGCTGTGCTGCTGTGGCAGCTGCCATCTTCATATCCAGTTCCTCAGCACTTTGTCTTGTATCCAGAATGCTGATTCACATTATTTTCCCTCTGTCTAAATCGAATCAAAGACACACTTCTGTGAAGATGCCTTGCCACTATGATGTGGAGAATGCAGATGCTGCTTTCTGCCCATTTCATGGATGCCATTTAAAGTGTGCAGAGCTCCAAAGAGTACAGAGAGCCTGCATATATTAGTGCTTCATCTAGGATTTTGGAATGTACACTAGCAGAACTGTAGCTCAGCATGCATTTGTGCTGGGAAGGTGCCTGATGATTTCACACTCTCTCTTTTCTCTGCTTGCTATTCATTTACTCCATGTGAAAAACTTAACAGAAGGGACTGAGCCTATTTCTCAACAACCTGAAGAAAAATTTGGGGTGGGAAAACATCTTGATTATATTATGGCACAGGAAAGCTGAGGAGCTTCTTTAAAGTCTCACCAAGAGGTCCTGACAGCTGTAAATGGAACAGGCACCTTTTGGTGGTTCATCCTGCATTTCAGCCATGAACTCTTTCCTGGGTCCTTGATAGTCCTGTAGGTATTTTGAACTGTGATATTTTTGCATAAACTGAGCATTTTCTCTCTTCCTTTGCTCCTGGATGTGATACCTTTGCGTGGCACTAGGTGTGTGATGGCAGTTGTGGTCATTAATTAAGTCCCCTATTGTGCAAGATGGAAAGGCAGAAGGGGTGGAGCATTTTTAACTTGGTACATATTGAGCACAGCTATTCATGTGATTTCTGGATCCTCAAGTGCCTCCCTTGCTTGTCAAGGTAATTCATTCTTGTAGTCCTGTGCCCTCTCATCCTGGAAGTTCTTGTTTCCCACTTCCCTTTTATGGTAAAGTGCTTTTTCCTTTAGGTAAGATGATGGACAGGTGCTTTTCCCTCTCGAGGTGTTTAAGCCCTGTAGGTACCTTCTGGTCAGGCAGACATGGTTCTCAGATGTTTTCCTAGACAGAATCACCCAAACTCTGCCTGAAAAACACTGGGACCAAGTGACAGACTATTTCTGAGGAGAGGGGAGATTGTATTGAGTTGATATCAGGAGATGTTAGAGCTGACTCTGACAGGTTATTTTCCCCTCAGGGGAATATTAGGATTCAGGATACTGAATAGTGGCTGTGGTTTCACAACTGTTGAATTCTGGTGGGCTTCACACTGTAGAGCTCTAGTGGCAAGAGACAAACATGGCTTTGTTCTTAGCTCCCTACAAATTTAATTATTTTTAGGGGATTGGAAATTGATTGTGAACATGCTTTGACATATATTCTTTGCTGATTTTTAAATTTCCATTCTATTAAATGGTTTGACAGTTAAAAAGTTAGCCATGGAAATCATAATCTACTGTAACTAAATACATAAAAATCCAATAATAAAATTACAGGGAAAACCCCTGAAGACATTTATAAAATAATATAGAAAAATGTAAATCATTCAGAGAAACACCAAAGAATGGTGTAATTCGTAATTATGTTAGTCAAATAACCATGAATTGTTTTTAATAGAAAAAAAACCCCAAATTATAACCTATAGACTAAGCAAGTATCAGAAAACACTATCTCCAGAGATCTCCATCACATGCAGAAACACTGGAAGCAGTATCCTTCATGAAAAAGGTTTCCTCCTCTAACTCTCTTCCAAGAGCAAGGAGCAAGTGTAGGTATAGCTTTTTCTCAGGGAATAAAATCTAGGTACAGAATTATTTGGAGAGAAGGGTTTAGACACAGGCATTTGGACTCAGTTGACCGAAATTGCTTGGTCTTAAGTAAAGCTTGTAAAAGACAACAAAAGACCTAAACAATGTATGATACTACTGGTTCAGATAGTTTTAAATAGTTTCTGAAAATGGAATTTTTATTCAGATTTTTAATAATCTCTTTTCTTGTTTTCTTGCTGTTATGAACAAGTGGGTTTTAAATTTATATTTTCATTTTTCTCCCTGCAAAGCTGAATAGGTCATGTAGATGTTCCTTAACATTAAGTGGTATCAAATGAAGATGTAACTTAAGGAAAGAAGTTTGCTTACTATTGTTTAAGCTTACCATTTACTAACTACAGGTTCAATTAGTTGGAAATTAAACTTGGAGTAATTTTTCTAACTGGCCAATAACATATATTTCTTGAAAACATTGCCTGAGTTGCTTGAGTAACATAATGAGAAAAGCATTTGAACAGAATAATAAACAATCCAATCAGTTCAAATTTTGTTTTAAGCAAATAGGATTTTAATACTTTTCAGCAAAGTTTCAATGAAATGGTTAACTTTCTCAGAGGAGAAAAATATGTGCACCTTTACTGTATGATTATGATTAAACATAAAAGTCCAGAATTATAAGAGAGTAATCTGATGGGTATTTCTATCCATCAAAATCCTGGAGTGCTATAAATCTCAGGAGGAAACCTTTTCTCACAAGAGTTATTAGAACAATTCTAAATCAGCTGCTGGCCAAAATGAACCTCTAAACTTTTAGAAGTTCATAAAATAATAAGTACATATTTCTTAGCCTCTTTCTGGTTGTTTTGGAGGACAGCTTAATCTATCCTCTCGTCAACATGGTTTTTTGCTCCCCAAGGGAATATTCTACGATATATTTCCTTTGACATGCAAAATAACTGCAGTTCAGTGTAACTTCTTGCAAGATAATAGTGTGAATTATACAGAAGAATTGTTTTGCAGTAAGAGTTTGATTATTTCAGGAAAAGTTAACTGTTAGGCCTAGAGACTACAACCTGTAAAATTCCTGAAGGTTGGCTGGAGAGAGTGTAGGATGCTTTTATGCAGTTTGAGTTTTGAGAAAGCAAAAGCAGAAACCTGAATGGAATGCTGAAATGATTATTTGAGCATTATTGGGATGAAGAGCTGCTATAAGACCCATCTCAGTTTTACCTCTGTTTTGCTAAACTATATATAAATTAGGCACAGTCATGTCCATTAGTAATTTCTGTCTTCCTCTCATGTAAGAATAAAACTAGTTTAACAGAGTTTCCTGGGAAGAGCATGATGCATCCAAAACACACAAGACCTCATCCAGCTTCCTGTCTGTAGGTAATGCTACAGTCATTTTGGATTAGCGATAAACGGTCATGAAATTGGAAACAGGTTCTCCCAGCTTTACACAAGAATCTGCAAAAACATGAATACTTGTACCCAGAAAGTATGATTCCAATTCAAACATCATAAAATAATATACAGTGCATGCTTAACTGCATGCACGGCCATAAGAACGTATTAAATGACATTGCCAGATGCCAAAGACAAATACGGTTTCAGCATTCAGTATTGGAACCTGAAGGAGATGATGGCTTTGCTTGCACTACTTTCAGGGCTGTATTTCTGTAAAATTATTTTCTTTCTATCACTTTTTGCCCTCAGTTTCTGTTATCATTCCACTTCTTCCTGGCACATATGAGGCAGTGTCTAATAATGCTCTGGTACAGCCTGAGCACTGTTTAGCTGTGCTGGCTGGGTGACCTCTTCTCACTTGAAGCCCTTGAGTGTGCAAGGCCCCTCCTGAAGTGCAGAGTGGTAGAGGTGCTGGGGAAGTCCTCTTCAAATTTAGTGTCAAATGTATGAATGTTTTTTCACAGGTTGTGTAAGGGAATTGCCACCCACAGGCTTTGGGCTGAACAGGTTTCATTTGTTCAGTCAAGTTATTTATCCAAGGTCAGAGATCTGAGAGAAGGTGGATACAGCCATCTTCAGTCCCTAATACTGCTACTGTAGTTTCTTCAGAGTACTACTGGGATCACAACAACTGTGATTAGAAATGTTGATGTTTGAACACAAGCCCTGTGCAATTTGAGAGAAAAACACAGGTACAGCGAATAATTCATACCATTTATTATTCTAAGGACTTGGAGAGTGAAATGGTATTCAAATTTAGAATCCAAACTAAAGACATATGTCATGATTAAATGATGCAACTTGGGAGGGAATAACCTGAGAAAGTACTTACTCTGGGTATCTAATGAAAAAAATAGTATTTGAATGTGGTAGGGCATTTGCCAGCATATAATTCTAAATCTGAAGCTCTTCTGAAGCTGTCCAGTGTGAAAAATCAACATCTTTTTGCTCATGCTTCCTGAAATGTTAAGGCTGCAAAAGCTGAAAAGCAAACCAAACTTTTTTAATCATAAGATAAAATAATAATAAAAGAAGACCATGAGGAAGACCTGTAAAAATGAGAAAACTAGCCAGCTTGCCATTTTCCAAAATACTTTCTCATATGTTTGTGATGAACTAGAGATTTCCCTAGGCTTTCAAAGTGGCCATGGAATTACAGCATTGGTGCCAGATGATAACACTTGTCCCAGTAGGAACTGAATCAGAACAATATGAACCAATGACATTCAGTGATAACAAAAGATTCCCATACTTACCATTACAAATAAAGGTTAAAATCATATGGCTTTGAAATGCATTTTTTAATCACTATCAGTGATGTCGTTGCCTCTGTATGAGAATTGCAGACTTGCAATCACAATTGCTCCATATCCTGTAATTTGTCACACCAATGGAGTTTTTCACATTTTATGGCAGTTTTGTGGTACTGGGGTGGTCACCAATTGAAACTGTCAACTTAAAGTGTCTTACTCCCTTAAATGATCCACAATGGCCCTTCATCATATTTCATATCATAGAATCACAGAATGGTTTCAGTTGGAAGGGACCTTAAAGATCATCTCCTTCCAGTTCCCCTTCCTCTAGACCAGGCCTACTTAATGCCCCATCCATCCTGACCTTGAACACTTCTGGGGATGGGAAATCCACAATAATATGATACTCCTAGAAGATGAGGGCAAATATCAGCTCTATCAGCAGCCAGAGCTGAATCTGAAAAGCCTTACAGTACAAGCTCTTGCCAAGGGTCTGCAACTCTGAGGTGTATGAGGCTTGAGCAGGCGTCCAGGTGCTGGTTATTCACATCCTTGGCAAGCGCTCCTGCGAGCTGGTAAATCATCAGCCGTTTGCTTTTCCTTCATGATCTGGAGTAAGAGCTCTTTTACTTTGCAGCAAAATGTTGACATTTCTTGCTAAAAGCTTTCAATATGAAGGGAAATTTCAGTTGCCTGGGAATAGACTCATATTTCGTCTATGGACCCTCCTCCTTTATAGATGCAATTTGTCTTCAAAAGTTACTTACTGCAAAAAAACCCAAAAGTTTGCATTGCAAAACATGCCCCCAGTGGTTTTCTTACAAAGCATGAGAAATCATAACAAACCAAACCTGTTCCACCACACACTTGAACACTGTGAGATGGATTTTATATAATGTTTCAATAATCCATTTTCTTCTACAATATATATTTTCACAGATGCAGGTGATATGGGAGGAATACAGATGACTTCTGGATTTACTGGTAAAAGTCTAACTCTCAAATGTACCTGTAATGGTACTTGGGAGAATTGTTCTACCGTTGTTATGGTTTTTTTTTTTCACATGCAACAACAGTGGCAGAAGTGCATAATGTTATTTCACAGTTACATTTTGGGTTTACTTTAATAATCTCAAAATACACGTGACCTTCTGGACAGTTTGCCCCAGATAATGCCTTTAGTTGTCTGCCTAATCTCAGATATTTATCTTTAAAATGTTTTTTCTCCAACAGGCATACTGAAGTTTTGTGAAGTTAATAAAAAAGTAATTTTATCCCATGTTTTGGTTTTAGGTATCTTGGTGTTTCTACCTTGTCTCTTATCTACAAGCAAAGCAGTTCAGTTTTGCAAGAATAACAGAGACGTTTCTCTAGGATTTCATTACTCAGATTTTTAGATTCTACTCTCAGAGAAATTAGGTTGAATGAGTTACCATGTAATCATAGTTTCTGGTTCTAATGGCATCTGAATATCAACTGTACATTGAATTGCAGCGGTATGACTTGAGGGATTAATTTTACCTGAGACCTTTTTTTTTTTTTTTTCAACCTAGAAAAGAAAAATATAAGTCCAACACAACCAGGAACAACAAAAATCCCAGTCTCCATTTGCAGGTAAGCTCTGAGGGGGCTAGTTTGTATTAGCAAAGTTAAATAAATAAACATAGGAACTGCTGGCTCAGTTCAATAAGCCATACTTAGACTTGCACAAAACCACTGCTGAAGGGCTGTTTCTGCAGAACTGCCATACCCTGCAGGTCAGAAGGACAAACCAGGTCCATAAGGGAAAGCATTTTAGGTTTAAAAAAAAAGAAGAAAAATTGTGCTGACTTGGGCATGCGTAATCTCTATGGCACCACAAACACAAAATGTAGTAGCTCAGGCAGCATGTTTTTTGTCAGACTGCTGGCCTGCTTTTCTTTAGGGGATCTGGAGACATAAGGAGCTGTGTAAAAGGAATTCCTCATATCTAAAGCTTTCCATTCTTCCTTGCAGCTCTGCTGCTGATGTGGTTTATACTGCATTGATGTCAAGTGGAGTATAAATGGATGGACCCTCAAATTTGAAGGGTGGAATTGGGATGGGCTGGAAGTTGCCCTGCAGTACCAGGTACTGTCCCTCAGTAGAAATTGCCCAAGTTGCTTATCCAGTGTGAATTCCAAATCCTTAATTAGTGACACCCAAATTAATGAGAAATGGGCTCAGCCTGGGTCTTGGTCACAGCCCTAACAGTGATTAGTGAGAAATCAAGAGAGCAAGGTCAGTGAGACTTTTGTGGGCTTCTCTCATTATTTCTACGTATTCAGCCTTAGTAGCATTTTTCTCAAAGGTCAGAGATATGCCAGGGGGTAAGGATGACCAAGGCTGAGGGTTGCTCATATGAGATGTTTTGGGTTTGATGTCTCTACAGCGTTCCTTCCTCACAGGAGCTGTGAATAAAAGAAGTTAATAAAGTACTTTTGTCTTCCAGTTTAAAAAGGAGAGAGAAAGATATTTCTTCATTATGCAATTTTTCCCCCCCTTCCTGAGGGACTGGTGTGATTAACACTGATTTCTTTTGCTTTCCGTTTGTAATTGCTGGAGCAGCTCTGGGGGTGGAATTTTAACCCTTCCTTTTCTCAACAGCCTTTACAGTGACCTTAACGTTTCTCATGAGAAAAAAGGGAATTTGTTTAATCTCTTTGTATGGGGCTAGCCATGGTTTATAAAAAATGACCTGCAGGTTTTGTGCCAAGGAATAAAATGTCACAAGTAATTTTGGCAGAACTAAAGAGCAAACTAATCGAAGGACTTGTCAGTGAAAATCAGAAAAATTTCATCTGTTTTTAATATCTACCAGGGTTCAAATTCAACTTTTATTTCACATATAAAGATGTTAACTCTGAAGTATAGACACCTCTTTCTAGAACTACTTATGGCACAATTTTTTAGAAAATTGCATTAAACAATCTGATCAATAATGAAAGTGATCAAGACTAAAATTTAAAGACAAATTTTCTTGCTAGGTACTGTTTTGAAAGGAATGTTAGGCTTTTGAAAGGAACCAGTTTTTCTTAAAAGAGTTTATTTTTAGGGGTTATCTAGGAAAAAAAAGATTAGCAAAACGACTGTGCAACCGGTGATGACTGATTATGGATTTATGAATCCCTAGGCCACATGTGCCATGGAGTTGCAGCAGTTCCTTATTCTTAAAGATGACTGCTCATAACTTAAGAATGTGTGAATACAGAAAACTCCACAACTAAATACTGTTGGTAGGAGCCAAGAGCTCTGCACATTAACAATGAGTTATTGTTGCTGGTTTTGTTTATGGATAATGCTCTCAAAGAAACAAGGCACAGCAGCTCTACAAAGGAATGAACTTTTTGCTATGAAGAAAATTTGCACAGAGGTTCCATCTGTTTACTGGTAAATGACATCATTCTGGTATCTACACACTCCCCAGCACCTTTTGCTTTATAAAATCCCAAGGGACTGTGGCCCTTTATTTCTCTTGCAACTTTCAAAAAGGGCCTGGTTAACGTAGAATTGCAGATTTTCATTTGACATGAGGTTCCTGACAGTTTATACCCTTTATTCTTTTTATGTGTGTCATGAAAATAAAGCTGCTATCTCCATCAAGATTTTCTAAAAACAAAGTGTGAGGACAAATTCTTTTTGGCATTAGACCAAGGCAATGTGACTAACTTTTCAGGGACTGCATGATGTAAGTGGGAGCAGTTTGGCTTTTGCTGTTTAGTGTATATATACATATAATAGAGATGAATAGAAAAGTCAGCAAGGGAATATTTTAGGCTGACTGTCAGGGATTGTTTCTTTACAGTGAAATCTTTCATGATAGAGAATAGTCTCTGGAGGAAAATGGTGGGAGTTCCTTTACTCGAGTCATTAAAAACTGGACAAACCTCTCGGAACACAGCATGGAGCAGTCTTGTGTTGGCAGAGATATGAGTTAAGCACCTCCAAGCTCTTTTCCACCCCCAGTTTTCATGAAAGATAGATGGATAGTTTGATAACCCTCGAGGCAGTTTCAGCAGCATACTGCTAATGTAGCTCTTATACTTGCCAGACCAGGTTTTCAAAAGACATTTGGACAAACTGTGGCTGAAGTGGTTCATAAATTACACCGCGTCATGCCAGCAAAACTCTCTTTGTTTCAAGGAGGTGGTTGCAGAAGCAAGAAGTCAGTATGTCCACTGCTGTCCTCACCAGGATTATTGTCTTTTCTCTTGGGCAGCTAAATCCATGTGAAAGACTTTCCTGTGCACTACTGGAAGAGAGGTGACCAGGTACATATTAAACATCACCCAGACTGAGTCTGCCTGTCACATTCCCTTGCAGTTGCTCTAAAAAGTACCTGGCTCAGAGAATTCCTTTACAGAATGTTAGAATAGTCAGTATGCCTTGGCCCCACCAACATCACCTCCATAGTGGATAGGATTTATTTGCTCGTAGGGGGAATGAGGAAATAGTAGAATTAACAGAGAATGAATTGGAAATGAATTTGTACCTGACCACAGAGGTAAGGAACCTTAGAAATTACATAAGAGGATGCAGATGGAAACATTGGCTGTTGCCGGTATGGGAACCTTTATATAGAATTTAAGCCATGTAATAATTGCTTTCATTTTTGGTTTGTCTTTCACAAATCCTTTAAAAGTAATTCATGAGTACTGATGAGAACCAGTGGTCTGTGTTCACAAACAGCCATGAAAGGAAACAGTTAGGGATGGACAGTTATTCTGTGCAGTGATTTTCATTTATCAGAAGATGTCTAGGTTTTCTTTTATGTCTTCCTACTTCAGGTTTTGGAAAATGACAACTCTAAGTTATGTATAAGCAGTATATCTTACAGAAAAATTCTGGGAAGCTGATATTTGTTTTCAGTGTCTGCTTCTGTCAGATACTGCTGCTCCAGCAGCAGGCAAAGAGAGAGTGTGATGTCTGCCTCCCTTCCCTTAAAGGCTCTTCATTGCTACAGGACAATAATTAGTGGTTTATACTGTGTGATTTTTTGGTTGTTGTTCTTATTAAGTATTTAACGAGGTCTAACTTACTTTCAAAGATTTGTATGACATTCTTCGTTTGAAGAATCCCTTTGGAATCTCTGAACACACTGCAGAGCTGCTGTTAAACTCTGTCCTTGTCACTAATTCTGAGTCCAGGGGCATGTCTTTGTTTTATGTGTGTACAGCACATGGCAATGTTATGTTTGTAAGCACAGAGGGAAATAACAGGCAGTCATTGCCAGGTGTTCTGTGGAATGTCATTATTTCTAAAGTAGATCCTGAGAGGTGTGTGACACACCTGTACAATAATTATCCATCAGAACCCCAGTAGATGCTGCTTGAGCACAGGTGTTTCTCATGGTGCTATTTGCTTTGTTATCTCTCTCACGTGGAGAATCTGGTGATGTTATTCTCTCTCTCTTTTTCTCCTGTTCCTAAGTCGATCTGGAGGTCAGGATACACACCCCTGCTAAAGGTGGCTAAAATACCAGGCAAAGACAAAATATGTTTTATTATTTAAACTGTGTTTGGCATTGGCAATTGAAAAACTGTAAATTAGGTTATTTAATGAAACAGAATGCTGGGATTGTACTGGGGTGGAACTACATACAGCCAGAAAGGCTCAGGTGAAGAGTGTGAGGTGTGGGAGAAAACAAGCTATTTTCTGTAAGATTAATCTTAGAGTAAGATTTCTCAAATTTTTATTTCTTTTGTTTTTAAATGAGAAGTATAGATAATGGTAACTAATTTAAAATTAAACCAGAAGGGGGAAAAAACATTGCAAGGGGCCCACTTTTATTAGAAATGTTTGCAAAGCCTCTAATTAATCAGATTCAAGGGTTAGAGTCGTAATTCAGTTTCAGCAGGGTTTCCAAGAAGACCACTGCTGATTAGTACTATCACTTAGGTACTTTCAGAGGAGCTGACAGACATCTGCTCATCTTATTTCATTTAACTTGTAGGGCTACTTTTTAGGTAAAACAGAAAGAAATTTGAAAGATGAAGCAAAGGTCTTAATGAATAAATATTATTACAGAAATACTCCATAGCTATCATGCATAAGATCTGACAGAACATAAATTGTGCTGAAAAATCTTGTTAGGTAACCTTCCAAAAACTGACTATGTCCTAATATGTCATTTGTCTTATCGTAGTCATTTAAATCCCATGAACTAATATGGGGGGCGAGGGGGGAGAATCTTAGCTTAAACTATTTTTAGCTGCCAGTGACAAGGAACTTTTTCCAGTGTATTGGGGTAAAGAAATGGAAGAGGAGAAGAGAAGCTTGGTATAACTCCAAAAATTCTTTTTTTGTTTCTTATTTTTTAATGGCAGAAGCCGTGGGCTGTGAAACCAGTTGGGAGCAAGAAAACCAATTTGCCACCCTGACTGTCCTGGCAATTTTGTTTTCTGGCAGAGAAGCTGGGAAAGCTTTCCAGCTAGGGAATCACAGGGGAATCACTCCGCCTGCAAACAGGCCTGGAAAGGACTAGCACATATGAGGAAGGGGGCATCCTTGGAGGGATTGGCACAGCCAAGTACCACTGCTCTGTGAGGTTATACTGGGAAAGTAATAAATATACAGGGTAAACCGAGTCCTCTTTGTAAGGAGTTCTTCAAGCCTCTTTCTTGGAGGAGAAATATGCTATATTAAAAGAATCATCTAAGGCAGCAAAATCAAGTACTTCGAGCCTGGTTTATGAGCCATGTCTCTTTGCCTCTGGCTCTCTCTCCATACATATCTGTGTGTAACCTATTTTAAGTGTGCAGTGTTTGAGCTCTAACACCCTTTTCAAGTGTTACACTTGGCGTATTAGAATTTCTAGTGTGCCAGATAAAGCCTGGGTCCTTTGGAAAGAGGAGATGCCCATCAATCTGGTTTGCAGCAGGGGTTATGTATCAATTGTAAGTTTTTAATCATATCTCAGAATTATGGAATAGTGCCCTTGGGTGTTCAGTCTGTTGTTTTCATCATCTCACTGGCTCTGTTTGAGCACTGGGAAGCAGACAATTTGGGGCTTATTGCTCACTCCTTTGCAGAAAGTGTTGGGACTTAAGAGATATGAACAGAGCTGGATGGGTTGCAAATGGCTACAGATTTCAGATGGGCTGTGAGGTTTGAGTAAGATCACAATAAGCAGACAGCAGTCCTGGTGGGCCTGAATTCCCTCATAGAAGGGCCCCAAGTGAGGAAGTGAGGCAGGTTTCTAGAGGTGAAAGAATGATCTTCAAAACCTTTCCTTAGCTAAAATTTCCTTGGTCATCCAAACTTTGCCCTTGCACGTGTCCTTGAATGTGTAGTTTTTTGTGAGCAACTCAGTGTTCAGCATCTGTGGAGTCATCTGAATGATCCACACTCTGCTGTCCTGCTCCCTCAGCTGTGGTGCTTGGAACTCAGCTGGTGTGAGGTGCTGCTGAGCCTTGGCCAAAACACACCAGGGCACCAGCCCTTCAGGGAAGAGTGTGTGTAGTACTGCCCTCCTTATACCGTATTTGCCAGTACGTGTGACCTCTTAATGGGGAGGGGTCTTCTCCCGTGCTTTCTCCTTTTACAGGGACACACTGTTAGGCAAGAGGGATTTTCCCCCTTTCTATAGAAGCTTGAACATAATCATATGAGAGTTGTTGGACCAGAGGGACTTGCTTGCCTGGACTGGAGAAAGTTTAAGTTTTGATCTCTGCTTTAAGAGTGCCTTGTAAAAGTTCTCCAATGACTGCTTAATAGAGGGTGCATAGGCAGTAGATCTGGAATGCAGATCTTCCCAATGCCCGGTGACCAATAAAGGATTCAAATTCATTGAAATGGGAAGAAAAAGTGCTTTGAAAATTGTGAGGCTTTCATGCATTGTGGTAAGAGGTGCCAATTAATCAGCTAGTGAGACTGAGAATAATCTAAAAATAATATAAAATAAAAAAAATTGAAAAGAAAAAAAGAGTCTTTAGGCTATTGAGCCAGGAATGAAAGCTTGTAAACAGGTCTTATTGCTGAGTTAAAGTGACTGATTGTAGGAATCACTGATTCTAGCATTTATTTTCTTTTACCTGACTATGTCCTCCTTCTTTTGGAGAGGATGTGCAGAGTGAAGCATTAGTCAAGTTTCATAATCTGGTATTTTAATAATAGCTGACTGAACAGTTGGGGGCTGTTGACCCCTGCAAAAGGAGGAAAATGATACGGCTGCAAGGAGAAAAGAGATATTGCACTGAAGAGAAGTGTTCTCAGCTGGAGAGCCAGCTTGATACCAGCAGACCACAGCCTCTTCCAGACTGTGCAGCTGAGGATATCGTTACAGTGCAAGGCTGTAATGCACCACCATGACACTGAAATTTCTGTTAAATTATTAAGAAAACATAAATGTCAAAGAGATAAAGAGATTTTTTTTTTTAAGCTAGAACAGCTACTTAAAAGTGGAAGTGCATATTTTAGAAGCACAGGAGTACCTTAAATATTTGCATTGGTGTATTCTGACAGCGCTTCTCATTACTGCTGATCTAGTATTCCTTCCTCTTTATTGCTGTTGAAAAGATTATTCTTAGGAAATAAAGACATACTTTGGGATTTCTGCTGGCAAAAATAAATACACGATGTCCTCATGAAGTAATAAGTGAATAGGATCCTATTGTAAATATTTTGCAAGAGGGAGATGGGGTAGGGGCTGAGGCACAAGGAGCAAAACAGTTTCCTGAGGTCAGCCAAGAGAGAGGCAGTAGGAGGTCCGACAAGGGCTCCCTGCCCTGTGAGACCAGACCCAGAAGGTATGAAACTTTACTCAGAATTTAATCTGAATTTGTACTTGATGTAGCAACTCTAAGTGAGGCTGATACATCATAAGCTAGCTTTAACGAACTTGCATTCTATGACAACATAAATAAATATGTAAACGTACAACCTGTAATTATAATGGCCTTATGTCCCCCCAGACTCTAAAATAATTTAGTACAATAAAAAGTTACCAAATACCTAGTGATAGATTTCTTCCATACTACAGTGTGTTTATAAAGAGACTTCTGATATTAATGAGTTTAATGAGAATAAGAAACCTACTAATATTTTTTCTAGGTTTTTTTCCTGCTTTTAAAACTTGTATTTTTAAATCAGCATTAAACTGCCTTTAATTCTTAGTTGCTTCGCTTTACATTAATGATTTGCAACACAAAGAAAGCTTTAGTGTTAATAGATGCAAAAAAAAGCACTTTATGAAAACAAACACTTTATAAGGTGGTTCTTTTCTAAGACAAGCTATTTTTCAAAAAAATAGCAGTTCAGTTTTCTGCAATGTAGCTATCTACATTTTGGAGGGAATCAGGGAATTTGATTTTCATGGCAAATATTTTATAAAAAGTAGTTTTAGGGTAACCTTAAAGTGCCCACAAAAATTCATCAGTTCAGGCCTGTTGTTTCTGAACAGGCAAAATGTGAGCAAACTTAGACTCTGGGCTTTGAAAAAACCCCACAGAGTTATGCTTAGAAAGACAGATGAGCTGCTGAAGTTTGCCAGGAAGGATTGTAGGTGGGCAAGGGGAAGGTGCTGCTTTGGAAAGTTTTCTTTAGAGCTATTAATGGAGCTTTAGCTACATTGCAGCAGAGAAGGGGGAAAAGGAAAGCAGGACAAGATACTACATGGTAAGAATGTCAGGCAGGCACTCTTTAACTGAATAGTGTTTTCAGCACATCTGTAAGGGCAGATTTTTCAGTGTCCCAGCCTAAATTTATGATAATGGCAGATACTAAAATATTAAAGGTACTTAAAATAAGTGTCATATCAGAGGGATGAATCTGTATGCCATGCTTATACTGAAAGATTGTTGGGAGCTCTTCTAATCCCTGTAAGAAAATCTTATTTTGTTAAATAGGATTGACGAAATTCCTCTGTGGGGCTACCATACTGTATAAACTATACTTCAATTTTTTTATATATATATATAAATATATGTAACTCTGGTCCCACTTGTACTGGTGTTGCTGTAAAATCAAGATGAATTCTTTGGGGAAAATTTATTCTTCAGATACTGCAAAATAGTGTCTAAAAGATATAAACTTGTCTGGCATGTTACACAAATATTCTAGACACACGTTTCTAAAACTTGTAGATCAAGAACCTCTGAATATAGAGCTGCAGATGTGTTTTCTGCTTTTCAGCAAGTTTCTTCAACTAATGTCCACCTCCTCATCCCGGGAGTTTGTAAGGTTACAGAATTAACAGCAAAATACATTTTCTTCACAGGCTGCCCAAGGTGTGTGTGTGTTATACTTTGATTTAGTAAGAAGAGTATGGGTGAGGAAGGCAGTTGAGAGCAGAGTTAAGGGCAGAGAGTAGAAAGTGTAACTAAGACAAGAAGGAGTGTTTGGGGGTTTTTAGATACAGAGACCATGACAAAATGTCTAAGAGTTAAAGTTCAAGGATTGCAAGGTATATAATGTCGATTTTCTTTTTTGCAGGCACTCTAGGAAATTTTTAGAACATTTATCATCTTGGTTATGACTTAAATACATGGACTACACCCATGCTAATTTTATTATTATTATTATTTTGTAAATATTTTCTGTCTCACTAAATGCCCTGAAAAATTATGTTGTCACTGCAATATAATGGCAGTTTTTTTCCTCTGAAGCTTCTTCATAGACCAAAATGCACTAGCTTTTACTTAGGCCTGACAGGAAAAAGGAGATAATTCTAATTTAAATAATTAAAAAAAATACAAACAAAAAACCAAACCAAAACAAAAAAAAAACAAATGAAAACCTTTTTTTAGATTTACTGCAAAATGACACTTGGTTCACTCAGCTGTTTCTCATGTGAAGTGTCAGCAGGGGGCTTGTTTTTTAATACTGTTTGGCAAGTACCCAAATTTTCCTAAGGGGTGGCATCCAGCTTTTGGAGATCAAGAGATCTCAGATCACAGGAGATAAATGGTATTCTCATCCCTGCAGAGACTGTCGAGAGGGGAAGTGACAAGGTTACTCAGTGGGTTACAAATTGAACTGGAGCTGCTGGATAGAGACAGTAAAGTTTAGTCAGACTAAATTATCATAATTGTACCTTCTGAAAGTAAAATCTTTTTAGCAATGAAACTAAAAATTATCCCTAGAAAATCCTTCTTAGACTGACTCTGTTCAGTTTCTCTCTGCTTTGGATTCTCTGGGCTTTTTTTTTTTCTTTTTCCTCTATGGAAATACAGCACTACTGAATTACTCTCAGCCAGTAAATACCAAATCATCTGTGGGAGCTGGGAGAGCCAGAGGAGCCCCAAATGAGGTGCAACTGATAATGGCTTCAGCAGAGCAAGAAAGGACAAGAATGACACCATCTAATAAGGAACAAAGCAGCATCAAGTTTTTAAGCATGGCTATTGCAAACCTCTTTGGGATTCTAACTCATTTTTTTGTAAAATGAATCTGTGTCAGTGTTTGATGTTTTTAGTTAGTAGGGTTCAATTCTCCTCCTCAGTCAGTGGAAACATTTATGCCAGAAATGTCAAGAAATCTTATTCCACTACCTGGGACAGAGGCGGGAACCTATAAAAGAGTAAAGTAGGTAAAGAATTCCATACATCCGCTTCCATTTTTCTCATTCCCCAAGGCCATCTCTTTTCCTTCTCTTGATGCTGGGAATAATTCTTTTTACTGTACTTTTGAGCAGCCTCATCTAATGTATTGTATCATGCTAATAAATTATTTTTCTTGCAGTTCTAATTTCAAGTGTGTTTGAAACACTACCTGAAAACTGGTAATAAATGACCAGAGTTCATAATCGTAGAAAATGAGAAATCCAATTCTCATCTTGTTTAAGTGCTCAGATACCATGGTGAAGTGAGTGAAATAGTTAATGATTATATATAATTTTGTAATGAATAAAACAAAAAAGTTTCATTTTGAATCTACTTTCACTTGGGAGAATCAGGTTAGACTCTTGGAAGAACTCTACAGAGTGGAGGTATTTCAGTGCTAGTTGAAAATAGGACAGGTGCTTTTGAGGTATCTCCAGTGAGTGAAGCATAAATATCACCTCTATTCACAGTGAAAAACTATATTAAAATTTTCACTTTTATTCTGGAAAGGTTTGTAAGAACAGCCAATATTTCTTTTCTGTTACTTTCTGAAACTGGACAAGTCTATGCCCCTCTTTACCATGGAGTGCTTTTGCTTGGCAGGAGAAAACGCAGGCAAATGAAAGCAGTCTTGACATCCCTGTGAAAGCTTTCTATTCATTTCCCTTTTGAGGGGAGAGGAGCATCTAAGAGCAGTTTAACCAGATCAGATCACTTAGCCACTATCCTGTCTTTGAGGCCAGAAGTAGAGGTTTATAGGAAAAAATAAGAGTAGAGCCTGAACATTGCCAATTATATAAAGGATGACTAATATTCCCCTGTGGGTTAAAGTCAAGCTTCTGTGTAAGGAAAAGAAGCAACAGCTCTGTCCTCACTAGTCAATCTAGAAAGATTTTAATTTTTTTTTCCAGGCATGTATCTGAAACAATTTTGATATTAAAGAGATTGCATTTTTTTTTTTCTTAGAATGTCAAGTACCACACTGGCTTGGTGATGCTGGTCATTGGAATTTTATTTGGTTTGGGTTTTTTTTTAAGCTACTGAGCTGATATTTTCATGACACTGTATATGATGGCTCCAAGGTTTCTGTTCCTGACTGGTAATCACTATTTCAGAGTCCATTTTTTTGTGAACAAAGTTAAGATAGATTTTCTCTGTGTACTGTGCTATATTCTACATTTATCCATATTAACATTATTTTATTATTAACATTATTTAATCATCTTATTCCCCACTCATTTATGCTCAGGAGTTGGCCCTACATAGTTGGAGCTTATCTTTATTATCTTGGATAGAAGTCCTGTCATATAATCATATAATCATATAATTTCCCATAATAAGCTAAAAATATATTTGGGAACAGAGAGACCTATTTGTTCTGGAAGAGGAATTTGAGTTTGTCTTCAGTATAGTTGCTGGGTTTTGAACTGTCATATATGGTTTTAATTTTTTATTTAGTTTTTGGACCAGGAGAAAGGGATTCTGGGTTGGACCCAGACTGCTAGAGTTGGATCTCCGTGTGAGATCCATCCGCTGTTGGCTCAAAATCTTTGATCAGAGCAATTTGGGTACTGCTGTACCTGTTAATTTGCTCGCACATCCTCTGCCTCATGCTGCATTTGTTGGTTCTCTGCATCAAACTTCTCTTTCTGTTCTGTTCCTCTTCTCAGGTTGAAGAAAGGAAGCACTGACATGTGGCCTGTTTCTAACACTGTTTCAATTCACTTCTTACAGGACTTTTGGACAAATATACTTGGAATGATTGTATTTGTGTCATTTTTGTGTCTTTGTGATATTCTTGGTGAAATTCTCAGTGAGTGAATGAAAGGGAGTAGGAAAAGTAAGAAATGCCTGCACTCAAATCGATATTTTAGTTTCCTCACCAGTCTTAAGCATTCCTCTTTTCAGGTTGCTGGACTTACCTTCTCAGGCTTTTTTTTTTCTGATTTGAGTTACTTTTATATTTCTGCATTTAATCTACTCTAGACCTAGATGATCCACAGGCAAAGATTTGCCCTTCTTTTTAAACTCAACCTCTCTATTTGCAAGGAATGTACCCTTCTCCTGAGGAAATTGCTCCATGCCATACATTCAGTCAGCTGCAACTTACCAAAGAGAAAGAGGATATGGAAAACAGTGGTCTTGCTGAATCTAACATCTCTGTTTGATTTTACTGGGATCTGGTATTCCCCCAGTATTAAAGTGCCAGGATTCAAAATAAATACTCGTGAGGGGATGAAAGCAGAAGAAAATAATCCACAGGTTCTAAATTTGTTTAATGCCCACACTGGAAAGGCATAGCACCAAGGGAAGTTAAGTGCTAGAGACATGGAGGCAGGAGGAGAGTTGGGTACAGTTCAGGAATTGCAGCACACTGAAAGCTGGAGTGTCAGGTCTCTGTTCCTTGGGCTGCCTTGTGAACTGGGGATGAGCAGCACCACTAAGGATGCATGGAGTCCCCACTGCAGAAAGAATCTCAGAGGCTTCTGTCAGACATGACTGCTTTTTGGGAAGCAAGAAAGGGAAATGGGTTATTTCTCAATCACACAGGTCTGTTAGATGGTATGAACTGTCATAGCATGAGTGACAATTTATCTGACTTACTTAGATACTGTTACCAGTGTGGACATAATCAAAACTCTAGTCCATTTTTAAGAGAGACGGCACAGACATCGTTCCATCTCTTTCGACATCTCCTGTACATGCTGTAATGCATAAAAGGCAGTGACCTGGCCCTGAGGTGTGGTTCCACACATTTGGCTGGGTATTTACACTACATTTTGTTAGGAGACACATGCAAGCCTATTAGATTATGTTGAAACATGGGCTGGTGACTTGTATAAAGTGTGCATTTTTTCTTGTTTAGCTAAACACTTTCAAGAGTAAGGAACAAAGATGGAAAACTATTAGAGGGTTTTACGTATTTTAATGTTACAAATGGGAACTACGGGATTAAAACAAAGACATCAAAATACCATATGCTGGGTTTTGTCTGTTACAGAATCAGTTCAGCTGCATGTAACTTTAGGTTCTTATTACTGCAGAGGTGAAAAATGCACTCTTTGTGGGCCTTGTAATCAAATCCAAAACCTTGGAGCCTGAGCCACCATGCACTTAAATGCTCTGGGATCTTGTTCTTTATCTTCTTGGAGGTGAAAATAAATCTGCATAGAAAATGCGGTAATTCTTCCATATGTTTGGACATGCTCATTCCCCTCCTGTTCACTAATGTTCCTTAATGTTTTCCCCACTAGTGGGTTTCTTTTAGTGGGTTTCTTGTTCATATACCTGATGGATGATCAGCATCCTGGAACCTCTATTCTCTTGGGCTCCTGGCCTAACCTTGAAGCCTTCAGGTGTCACATACATTCAGTGCCTTGGAATTTTTTTCCATCCATTTTAATCTTCTGTCATCAATCTGTTAACAATTGCTGCATGTTTTGTTTCATCTCCGGAAACATCTGGAATAGTCATACATATTTAGTGCTTTTTGTTGAAAGGATCTTTTTTATTTGGTTTCATATGTCATTTTTCTTCTTTCATATACCTTGCTTAGCTACCTATTTTCACTTACATATTTCGGGTCATGAATTTGTAAAGTGGATCCTTGGTCTGCCATCAAATAACATGTATGAGGCATTGGTTATTTATGCAGATTTTTAATAGTAAATCTTCTCTATTATTTAAGAGTTGTTTGCTGTAACTCTTCAAAACCAATAAATAAATCAAAAATATAAAATCTTTTATAAATGACCAACAATTGTGACTAGATACAAACTTAACAGTGCAAATACTAAAAAAAATAAAGAAAAAGCTGCCAGATCAAAAGCTGACTGAAGGTAGAAATCCAGAGTTTATTTAACAGCATGGCAGCCATAGTAATTTTAATTAAAAAATAATTATAGTGCAAATCTTTTGTATAACAACCTGTTGGATAGACCACTTAGTTGGGAAAAAAAATAAAATAAAAAAAATAAAGAAGTAGATTCAGGGTTCATCTCTGCTCTCTGGTCTTCAAGCTACGTTTTGGAGAACAGTGCTTCAAGCACTAGACTAAAATATAGTAATCAAAGGGTGGTAAATGGACTGAAAGGGGTAAGGCATTACTCTTTTCCTTGAAGTAATGCTGCACAGAACAAGTAGTGCAAGAATCTGAAGAAGGGCCAAAAAGGGAACAAAAATTAAATAAGCCATAGGGCATTCTTCTGGAAAAGAAACTCCTGATTCCGACGTTTGCCCTGAGGGAAGGAGAGGGGCATATGAACAGCATCTGACTCTTATGTCATCGTGGTCTTGAGAGATGGGAATACTCCTGAGTCCCACAATTAGATGGAGTCCCTGTTAGTCAAAGGCACAGTATCTTTACACTGTGTCAACTGCCTGTGCCGCTCACATCATGGATATACATCTTGAGCAACAATGCCAGCCTTGTTTTAATAATTGTCTGAGAGCTCAGTTTGTTTTATATCTGCCATTTGGTGGGTTATACAGTTGTTTTTTCCCCATGGCTCTTTTGAGGAGACATGATTTTGTAATTTGAACCACAGGCAAATTAACTATCACTCTTGGCTAGTACATTTATGGGCTTCACTTTCAACCTGGTTTTAAAACTTGCTCATCTGTCTTGCTGGCTCCTATGTTTTAGGAAGATCTAATATCCCTGTAAGCATTAAGATTTGGCCATGTTTTCTATTTCAATGTAACAGCTCCTCAGAGCCGTAGCAAGTTTTATTTCTGTTGCACATCTGCAGTAAGAACCAGGCAATTGAAATCTAATCATGGGCCCCTACAGGGCCCATGTCTTGGAGATATTGATCATCTCCTACAACTTTTCATCTGCTTTCAATCCCCATTGCAGTCGGCAGGAGACGGCACCTTGCAGGATCAGGCTCACAGAGGTTGCTTTTGGAGAAGGTTTTGTGCCTATATATTCAGCTGGCTGGCTGATCTCTCATCAGATCACTCCATATGTTATTGTACATCCCACATATTTCTGCTGTCAGCTGAAGGTAGAACAGTGTCTGCATTGTCTGGGCTTGAGCTGAACAGTTACTAAGTGAAAGCAAGCTAGAGTAATAGATTTAACCTTTTTTGAAAATTAAATTTGATTTTTTTTTCTCCAAGGTATGTTACATGTGAGACTTCATTTTAGAATATTGCCTATGTTGAGAAGGGTCATCTTTTCCAGGAACTTCGGTGTTCTAGCAATTTTCCTGTTTAGTAATTTAATGACTAAAGCAGCTTAATAATTAAAGAAATGGAGAGATTAAGTTCCAGATGGGGCTTCCATCCAGTTCAGAGTTGACAATCAGGTAGCAATGAAGCAGGCAAGTGACTTGAGAACTCCAGCTTTCTGGGATGGTAGACGCAGTTCATATGTGTCATAAGGTTCTAAAGCATCTTTAAACACAATTGTGAAAAGTAAGTGTGACTGGAGATAGGAACTACATCTGACCCAGTGAGAGGTGAGGAAGAAGAAAACCTCACTTGAGCACAGCCTTTTTAGTGGAGGACTAAGGAAAAAGTTTCTTGAACCAGGACCTCAAATTCAACCACTTTTGAGGATCTGAACAGTCCCTTTTAACTGCTTCACATAGAATTTATGAATAAGGCAAATTATTGACATTAATGCAGGAGCACTTTTACAGGAGATGACAGTGGATAACTTCATGGATCCTTTTTCCTTACATTCTGTGAATAAAAAATTTTCTGAAGGAAGACAATACTAAAGCAAACCCCAAGTTCTACAGAATTCTAACACTTTAGGTATAAATTGCCATATAGTGGAAAAAAAAAGATAATTTGAGCCACAGAAAGACCTTATTTTAGGAATCAGAGGCACCTGTTAATCCCATTGAAGTCAAAGGGAAACTGCACAGAACCTCAAAAAAGCAAACCCAGACTATCTTAAATTAGCCAATAAAATCTGAAGGAATTATTAAAATATTGATCTTAACACTTAATGAGTATACCCTTTTTTCTCCTCTACTTGCACATAGCTATTTGAGTATACTTAGCATATACTTTATACTCCAGGCCTCCATTCTCAAATGGCCCAGGTCTCTTATTTGCCTTCCCAGTCAGAGCTTTGGTCTTGAGTTTTTCTGTTTTACTGGAGTCACGCTTAGGCCATATTTAGCCAAAGTGCACAATGTATTGACAGGTGAAAACTGGCAATTTGAAAGTATTATGTCTTTTCCAGAGTCTGAATCTATCCTTATCCTAGGCAATTATTTTAGCAGTGTGGTTTCAATTTTCCAAGGAGCCACACTGCCAAAGATTTTGGTCAGTACAGGGCCAAATATCCTGCCTAAAAAAGGTGAAGCTAAATCAGCAGCACGTTGAAATCAAGAGATGTGAAACAGCAAACACAAAAAGGGCGGTAATGTATCTGCAAAAATTCTTAGTGACATAGTTCAGTATTTGAAGAGAAGCAATTAGGTTGGAAAAACTATTTCTGTTTTCCTAGGGCAGAGCTGCTTAGGTGCTAAAGTTGCTCGGGCCACAGCAGTCGTGGGCAGTAAGGAGGAAGGGAAGGAGGCTGTTCACCCTGTAGTGCCAGAAAGCTATAGTACCAAGCTGCTGTGCCTTGGGCAGTTGGCTACCAGCTTGGCTTCCCCAAGATCCTGCTCCTTTTTCCCAGTCCCCTGGAGCACAGCAGCTTACTGCCCGTGTTCTTCTAGTAGCTACATATGAGGAAATACAGGTTTCAATAAAGGTATTAAGCTAAAGTATCTTAGTTGAGTGACTTAAAAGTGTGAGACCTCTTGTAGCTACATCTCTCTAGATTTTCTTGTTTAGGTGAAAATATCTGTGTCTGTGCAGATTCAATATAATACATTTTTAGTTTAAAAGTACAATAATTTTTCTGTATAATACGTACAGTTACCTGCAGCATATGTTGTCACTAACTAGCCCTTATAAAGACCTTTGCAGCTGGTCAGCATTTTTCTGAATGAGTTAAAGAACTGATACATATTTACTAATTTTCTGACACTGCTACTTTTCCCTCAAAGCAAAAATTATTCACGTTAGAAACCTCCTAAACCCAATCTGTGTACCTGAGTTTCACTGATGTGAAACTTCCACGCCTAGTGGAAGGAGTGGAAGGGTGTGGAAGGAGTGGAAAGGGCGAATGGTGCATGTCTGACTCCATGTTAGAAAGTTAGGGCATTGCCAGGATGTGCATCTGAGGCCAAGGATACTCCTGGATCCAGTGATATTGGGGCTGCCATGTTCTAGCTATTCCCACTATTTCTTCTGGTATAATTTTGCAAGGTATATAACCAAAGACAGCACAAATCAGTGTTATGTCCTGTACTTCTGTTCAGCCAGGTCACTGCTGGGCTATCAAATATTCAAGTATATGTTGAATATTGTTTCCTTAATATTAGATTTTTTAATGATGGAAAACACAGTTTCTTACTCAGACTATTCCTGTGAATAATGTCATGAACATAGTGTCACCCTCTGCCTCCTGATGTGCTGATTGCCTTCCCCAGACAGCTGTGAGGGTGTGAGGTACACAGCTACCTTATGGAGCTGAGCATTTTTTGTCCATGCAGCTTTTCAGTACCATCCATCCAAGGGCAGAGATAAAAGACTACATCCTGAAGTACTCATATGGTTTGTCATGTGAAATGTTACTGTAGATAAGTCTCATGAGCAGGGAGAGAATTTACATGCAAGTCATGTTGAATTATTCACTTTCACTCACAGCTTGCATTCAACCAACCAAGTTAGATGAAAATGCTGCTTCTTTGTGAGCGGGCAGTGCTAAGCATGACCATGAACCAGGTCTTTTCACAGTGATTGTATGATTGGTTCACTCTCTGAAACAGTTATTCTAGACTCTCTGAGGAAAAATTTATTTGTGCTTTTATTTAAAGAAAATATTTGAAAACCTAGGTACAGCTTGGTCTTGCTTTTCCTGACTAGAAGAACTATTCCTTCTTTTAAACATTTTAAACTGCTGCAAGGAAGCCCCGATCATATTTGATCTGTCAGTGAAATGAGTTTTCATTGTTAATAAAACCTGATCTCTTGGACTGGATGTTTAAGAAATTATTGTGGATCAAATGTACCCATCGATGTGCAAATGGGAGTTGGCGTTAAACTTCCGTGTTTATCAGAACAGATACACAACCTAAACACATCGAGAAAGTTGAGTCCCTTCAAGAAACATGCAGCCTGTCTCACAGTGGGCCTGTTGGTGCTCCTGCTGAGGTCTGCCATGAATCTCCTGTTGCCTTTTCAGTTTGGAGTCATTGGCTGTGAGTGTGTAGCTGCCTTTGGTGGGAAGCTTGGGTACGTCTGAGCAGCTGGCTGGAGAGTCATATGTAGCTTACTGCTGACTTTTACTGAAAGATGACTTTATTGGTAGGAATATGGGCACTTCAAGGATTAGATATGAGTTTTTTGGATATCCCTTTATCCATTTACGTTCTTGTCTGTCTTGTCTTAGGCTGTATTCATGTGTCTCACTGATGTCCCTGGGAGTCCTCAGTGAGATATATCAATAACATCACAATAAAATGTATCTGAGATAAATCTAGTTAATTAAAAATTATGATTTTCATTACACTGTGTTTATATAAATCAGATACTGAACAGAAGTAGAAACAAAATTATAGAGGTGGTGACATTTCTTGTAAGGTTTCTGGTATGGTGCTTGTCATCAGATAAGGAGGAAAAAAAGTTTAGCATAGCTAGGTAGACATTTTTAAGATTTGAAAGACAATTCCAGAAAAAATATGCAGGAGGAAAAAAGAGATGATAGCTTATAAAAAGAGTCTGCCCAGTATTGCATCCAAAGAGACAATATAGCAGAGAGTTGTATCTGGGAAGTACAAGAACTGTATTGATTTTACATAGTTATGTAGTACTTAACCTGCTTAAATTCATGGTTTCAGCCATCCAAGTGCATATGGCTGAAAAGAGGCAGTTTGGAGAGGTGAAAATGTAATAATTTCCTCCAGCAACAAACACATTGGAAATTAAACTCATTTGTCTATACCATGTTACCCATTGAGATACTCTGGAGTGTTCTGTAGGGGCTCCAACTGCAGTTCCAGGAGAATATGGGTCTCCTGTGCAGACATTTCAGATGTCCTTCGGCAACACAGATGTACCGGACACAATGGAATCCCAGAGTAGTAGGTTTTGGGTTTGAGTCCTGACTCTTATATGTGTAAAAATTAGGCTTAAAGATGCTCCTAACTTTTTGTTCATTTTATTGGAAAGATAGGAGGGTTTTTTATCGGGGAAAAAAAAAAAGGCTAAGTAATTATGTGTTATGATTAATCTGCGCCAGGGAAGGAACTTCATCCCACGCAACACCTAAGGACAGCTGCTCTCCATCCAGACTTCCTGGGAACACTAGTCTTGGAGAAAGCACCTTGATTGCATGGGAGGAAAAACTACAGAATTAGGAATTTGGCTGGATCATAATGGGGGTGCAGATCTACTAAATGCAGGTGTGCTTCTTTCTGTCATGGGAACCTTTGGTGATGCTTGTACCCTTGATCTTGGTCCCTTTAATGCAGCTGCCCAGGAGACACATGTATTAGGTTGTTTTCCATGTTACTGTCTAGTTGGTCTGACTGTGAAAAGATGATGCTGGACACGGGCACAACGAGACAGTTTTTTGTGCCTTAAATGAATCAAATAATATAAAGAGGAGAAATATGTCTTGCAGAAAATTCCTGCTCTTGGAATGATAAATGTAAGTAACTGAGTGTGCATGTGAATGTAGTGTATTTACTGTGTGTTTGTTTGGGGTTTTTAATAATTTAATCCTGTTAGTAAAATGGAATTGGAGCCCAAACAATGGTAATGACATGACAAGTCATCTTCTGCTAATACTGAAATACACATCTGCTTTCCTCTATGCTTATGAAGTTTAGTCTTGCACTACTTGTTCATACTTGTTTTTTAAAGAAATCCTGACTTTGGTTGTTCATCATACTCATATTTTTGTTTAAGATGTTTGTGGTGTGAATTGAAGATGCTTTTCTTTTTTGTAAATCCTTTATTTGCCTACTTTTTGACTCCTTTTTTAAAAACAAACACTCATTTGCTTCAACTCCACTATTTAAAACCAAAAAAAAAGACAAAAAAAGCTATCCCACAAACTCAGAAAGGCTGATTAAGAGCTGGTTCGTTCTGCTTGTATGTGTGATCTTATCAGATCGGCCTTTTCCTTTCCAGATGTCACAGTTTTATGTGGTGTAAATGATACTCTCATTACCCAGATGGTCTAAGAAGGGAGCAGCTTCTGGGAGGTAAATACTATTTAATTCTCTACATCCAGGGTCTATAAAAAAAGAAACTGGTCAGTAAAGTGTCTGAATATTGCAATGCTCATGTGGGAATAGAAGCCTTGAACCAACTGACTGCACACTTGACCAGATGTGGCCTCATCTTCATAGACAACAACCAGAACACCAATAAAATTATTCAAAATAAGACTCAGGAGTGGCAATCACAGGACTGCTATTCTCATCATAAAAAGCTCAACTGTGCACAAACAGTAAGGGTCAGGTTTAGTTTTCATTTACACTGGAATATAACAGGCTTGAAGGGAGGAGGTTTTTTGTGGGTTTTTGTTTTGTTTTCCCCAGAGAAGTAGCTAGAAGTGAATTTAGTCCTAATTTTCTGTACAGATATAACACATTTTTGGGAAGCAGATAGGTAATTCAGCACATATTAATAGAACCAATAATTGGGCACAAAGGGCTTAATTAATTTTGTTCTTGGATGATGGTATACAGCATAGGAATCTCACTGAAATAATCTGAGGGCAAAGCTGACCCATATAAAGTGAGCATGGCCTCCCTCCTAAATGCCAGAAGCTATTCGACAGCTTTCAGAATGTCTCTTTGGAAATTATTCTAAGTCAGCAAATAACCAAACAGAGAAGTATTTCAAATTACCTTGGTTTTGTAAATGGTATGTTAGTTTTTCTGGAAACAGATCTGTGTGCATCAAAGTTTGCTATCTAGCTGAATTAATTTAAAAATAGACTAAGCTAAGGTAAGCAGGTGCCATACCATTGGTATTCTTGAAATAGCACACAAGTATTCTAATTTTGGGTGTGATTGCTCCCAGTGCAGTTCCCTAGACCCTTTGAGATAAAGCTCTGCCAGAATTCCCTGCCTCAGAGTTGTAGGTGATGGAAAGTGCTTGTCCTCCCAGGTGAGTCCCCAGTCCCATGAAATCCTCCAAGGTTGTGGATCTGGGGAGAAGACCCCTTTACTGCTGCTTCTCTGTTTTCCTGACTGGCAAGATTTGTACCTGTTGTAGGGAAAGGCAGGTAGGTCAACCCCAGCTAAGTGCCTGTCCTTGAGAAACATGGGACTGGGTGCAAGGTAAAGAACATTTCTGCTTTTTCTAGCCTATCCTAGGCAGAAGAGAGACACACACAGAGCTTAGTGTGGCCCCCAAATGCCGCCTTTTCTGTCCTTTGCTCCAGCTCCTCTGTACACTGTATTTTCAGTTTTTGCTTTGTAAGGATTCTTCTCTAATAACAGAGGTAGAAGTGGGGATAGTGGTAGTAAGTGGACAGTTAGTGCTTGTCAAAGGTGAACTTGTAATGTAGAAAGAATAATAAACATCAAGTAAAGATCATGCCTTAAAAATATAGGTTACTTTTTCAGAGGTGATTTTAAAGTGTAGCATATTCTGCAAGAATTGCATTTTTCCGGTTTTCATTTAAAAAAAAAAATCTGTTTAAGGTGAAGTATCAAAGAAAAGAAGTAAGATTTTTGAGATTTGGGGTGGGTTCTTTGAATATTGAAAGTCATTAAATTGACATTGAGGCCTTACTGGCACTGAATTCTAATGCTTCTCGTCTTTGATTTTCTGGTAATCTACTGGCCAGCTGACCTCTCAAATGTCTAGCCTCTGGAATATTTTCTTACTCACCATATGTGTTTTTTTAAGTGTGAAAGTGTGAGAAAAATTGCCAAGAAATGAACAACAGCAACATGAAGCTGAAATTTTATTTAGGTTGCTAATCAGAACAAGAGCCTTTAACACTGTTAAGGAAATAGAAGCGCCGGCAAAGTGTAACTCAAAGATACGTTTATGTTTGAAGGAAACTGTTAATGTTAAAGCATAACCGAACAAAAATCCATTAAAAGCTGTAGAAGAGACTGTTGTTGATGCTAATATAGGTTGATAGCCAAGGCCTGGAACTAATAAGAGGGTCTAGAAAGGCAAGGCTTCTAAATTACTGAGGAGACAGAAGAGAAACAGAGAGAAGAAAGTAATTTAAAATCAACTGATCTACTTTAACACCAGTCTAGGTACAGATGGTAGGAATGAAAATGTTTACTAAAGAGTTCTGAATAAGTGCAAGTGAATTTGGTCAGGTTAAGTCACAACTGGGAGTGGAAGAGGCTGAGTCCCCAGTGAAAAGTCAGGGCATTAGCAGACACTCCAAACTGGTTGTTGTGGTTGTCCTGTGTGGTGCAGAGCCAAAACCTGGACTCTGTGATCCTTGTAGGTCCCTGCCAGCTCTGGATATTTTATGTTTTTTTGGGTAAAATGTCTTTGGGTGGTGAAGGAGCTGGGGCAACTTGGAGAGTGCTGGGAGGTCTGAAATTTCAGGAATAGTATAGTGCAGTGAAAGAAGTAATTGTCACACACCTCGTTGAGCTCTGGCTGTCTTCTAAGATGCCACTGCACAGTGTCATCTATGCAACTGCAGCTGGTCTATCAGCTCCAGGTAAAGAGAAAATGGTACTCTCAAAAAAATAGAAAAGTATAAAGAGGATATCTGAAACTCTGCTAAATTCACTTCAGAAAGTTTTTAGCTTCAGATTCACTTTGACATTCACCATCACATTTCTCTCAGTTTCTACTAGGTAGCAGAACAGTGATGCTCCCACTGCCTGCCAGGAAGATCTCTGAATCAAATCCCAACTATTGCCTTTGCTCTGACAATGTGGGTGTTGTCAGTGTTCTCTGGTGAAGACCATATTCTACCCAAAGGATCATCTTTCCCCTTGTAATCCAGTGATGGAATTGTAATATTCAAGGAAAGATGTCACTTTTTTCACAATGGGAAACAAGAAAATCTGCCTCAAGACTGTTGTTTAACTTATTGATGGAGATATTTATTTCATTTATGTATTTGTTTTTGCCTTATTGTAGTATCTAAGTATACTTCTTCAGATTATTTAACCACAATGCTTTTATCAACTTTTTTTGTAATTGCATAAGCTTTGAAATGGGAATAGAGATAATATAGATTAAAAATTCCAAAAATAAGATTTTAGTGTATTACTTTTAATTCTAACTGAATCTGCCTGTTATGATATTGTGAGTTCAAGGAGATCTCATTGGAACTGGTAAGCATGAGAGGTCCCTTAGCAAAATGTCAGAAGCACTTTGTTATTACTTAGGCAGCCTCTGTCTAGTCTGCAAACACCCAGAGCACCAGGCCACATGAATGCTGGATTCTGGGAATATTTTTAGTGGAGGAGAGAGAGTCGGAACTTGAGTACAAAAATAGAACTGCAGGGCAGTGCATATAGAGGCCCATGTTGCAGCTGAAAGCAAGCCAAAGAAATGCTTAGACTTGCTTCTTCCTTCAGAGAAGAACTAGTACATGTGAGAGAGATGGTCAGAGACAGTGAGCATGCAGGGTAGCATTTGGGGGTAGAACAACTGATGGAAAGACTCTTGGAAGAATAAGCAAACACTCTCATCTCTTCCTGATGGATCTGTGCAGAGCTGAGGGGAGACAGGATTTTGTGCACATTTATTGTAACTGAAGTGGGATCACATCAAAGCACAGTCTGATGCCATCGCCAGCTTCACCTCCTAATGCAAACAGCAGGAAACTCCACAGATATAGTAGCTGTATGTTTGGGTCAGCTGGAGCAGTTTTTCAATTTGTATAGTTCAAACTTAAGTAAAAGTGAGGAAAGTACTGCTCACATTGGAGCTGTGTATTTTCCTTAGCTATTGGGGAATCTTACTGTAGATCACTGTTTTGAATTCCATTCTCAAAAATCTACCAGTTGTCATGCTGCAGAGCTAATATTCCTCTTTCCAGCTTGGTGTTCCCTAGCCTCTTTTTTTTTCTTTTTTTTTCTGATCAACCTACTAAATGTGGTGGGCTTTTTTTCTTATGTTTCTTTATGCTTTAGAGCTAATAGTTATTTAAAATAGTAATTTATTTTTTCCAACTATAAATACACCACAGCACCAGAAAGTGCTAAGTCATGGCAAAAAAGCATATTGCAGCTGGAACTGATATTTGGTGCATTAATTAGATCCTTCCTCTAATCTTATTAAAACACAACTGAACCATAAAAAAAGAACACTACACTAACTCAACTAAACATACATCAGTTATTCATCAAGGAGAGACTCTTGAAACTCCTATTTTCAATTCTAGGCTCCAACAGTAATAGTAAATGCAACAGAGAGCTTAGTGTGGTTAGATAGTGCTATTTTATTGCTGGTGGGCTCATGCAGGAGGGCACTGAACAAGCTCTTAAAATATTAACGGGAGCAACACTAGAGGCCCTGCTGTTCCTAAACAAGCATTTAACAAAGCTGCTTGGGTAAAAGGGATAAGGCAGAGAGATAGAGGAAGAATTGTCTCCAAATGAGAAGAGAATGAGAAACAAAAAACAGTCTGTTGATTGAAAAATAGGAGAGAAGCAATGGAAGACAAAAATAAGGAAAATCAGTTACAGTCACTAAAGGACAGAAGAGGTGTCAGGGCAGAGGAAATGCAGTTTGGGAATACAAGGCTTGGTTACAACACAGTGGTGTAACCCAGCTGTATTTGAAGGTTTGCTTATGGACAGGACTAATCCTAGTAAATGGATGTGTTTGTTAGCACTGCATGTGTGTGACTCTTCAGTGGGAGGCAGGAACTGAGATCCAAACTGTCACCTGGCAAACACCTGCTTGCCTAGCACCTGATTCAGGAGACACTTGTTTTAATTTTAATAATTTATTTAATAAATTAGTATTTTAATTTTAGTAATTTCATTTTTAGCCTAATTTCCGAAGAAGATAAAACTTTGGTCACTTTGGGCTTTTTGGGGTTTGGTTGGGGCTTTTTTGTTTGTTTGGGGTCTTTTTGGGGTTTTTTTGGTGTGTTTTCTTTTGGTTTATGGTGGGTTTTTTTGGTTACTTACTGAATGTCTGTTGGTAGGTTTCCCATGAGAACAAAAATGTAAGAATGCTATCCCTTCTAGACTTGTAAACCAATTATCCACATTTGGCAGAGAATTAGGGATCTAGAGATTTTATTACCCAAAACGAAAGATAGCAGGGACCAAATACAGCAAAGATATTCTATTAATGCTCCCATTGAGGGGAAAAAAGCAGGAATCATTCATCTAGACATCACAGAATGAGAGGCTATCCACAGAAAAAAAGTCTTTGTGTAAGTTATGGCCTGTTAGAAAACAGAGAATCCATTCTGGATTCCTTCATGTCTAATGAGCAAACTCAACCTTCCCAGAGCGCAATCACAAAAACAGCAGATTGCAAAACAGACTCTAAGGCAAAGCTCCCAAAAGCCTACACCTTATTAGTTACACCTCATTTCATGCCTGAACTTAACTGTGGTGGATGTCCCAGTGCCTACTTTGTGTGTGTAACTCTGAGCCCCCAAACAGGGTTTTCCTACAGGTCAGATCTCTGAAAGGCTCTGATCACTAAATATGTTTAAAATACCCCAGGTCTTTTTCTCTAGAAAACTCAATTGCAGAAGGTTCTGTTCATGTTTCACGTCTAAGTCTTAAATTCTCCATTTCAAGATAGAAGAATTAAAGGAGTGAACTCCCTTTCCATTAAGCCATGGAGTAAGGGACTCTCCTGGGAAGTGAGAAATGTACAGATGTGGAGGAAAACTAATCCCAGTTTACCATTTCCTACACACATCTGATCACTGGGTTGCTTGGTAAATGAGGGTCAAGATTCTTTAGTCTTAAGAGTAAAGTAGACTTGCACTTTGAAGAGAGACTTCACACTGGGGCTCTGGGTAGAAGGACCACCCTCAGAACTGCTGTCAGGCCCTTATAGATAATTTCCTGCTGAGTTCCAGGCTGAGACTTTGTCAGTACAATATATGACCTTGTTCCTATTGTGTGTGGTACCTGCCTGTTTTCTTGACCAGGGATAGAAAAAGGGTTTAGGTGCCAGGTGTGCAAGTGTTTGGAGTGTTGTTCTGGTCACTTGTGATACCTGTGGAGCACAGGCTGCAGTCATTTCAGGTGAAGTGTAAATGGGCAGCTGTATTTTATATATTTTTTGTTCTTCAGCAAGTCAGAGAATACAAGCCATAAGGTAAAATGAGGTCAAATTAATAGATGCGCTTTAAGCAAATTCAGCTTATCCTGATAAAACTGCTCTGTAGAGACAGATAGAAAAAAAATAAATAAGAGAGTCATCCAAGGGATTAAAGAAGAGATTGACTTTATAAACCTTAGTTTATAAACTGCCAACTGTTAACATGAGAGTTGCCTGTAGTTGTAGAAGGATTTTCTATCGCTGCTGTTGGAGAGCCAACAGAAGATGATATAATCAAAGTGTAAGGACCTGATCCCTAAAGAAAAAGAAGAAAAAGTAAATTATATTTTGTTTGTGTAAGCGAGACCTGGGATATGTCTTCATCATTAATGTTACACAGATGGTGACACCCTAGGAAAGAAGACCCTTGAACCATGTCTGTCCTAAAGTACCTTTAAACTCAGTAAAAGCCATTATTACTTACTCGGTGTGCCATACTTCTATATTATTGGCTGCCAAGTTCCATTATGACTAATTGATTTACTATGTACAGATGTAGTGAACTTTTTCATGTCATTAGACCAGATGTTTCTGAACCAGAGGTCAGTTGTGGGACTTGGTGTATCGGTCTGGTTTTCTGTAGCAGTATAATAAATCAGCTCTGCTGAAGTCCCAGGCACTGGGAAATTAAATAAAATGTTTTTAATTTTGCAGACAAGGGAAATCTGTCAGTTGTACTGTTTGTTGCATTTTTCCTTCAGAGAAATTGTGCATCAGCACAGGTGTTCACCTTGAATTTTAGAGTTGCTCGGGTGCCTTTGAAATGGAGAAAAAGGTAAATTGGAGTCTGTGGCATTGCCACCAGCAGCACTTCCCTGTAGACTTAGAGCTGAGTAAATTCAGGCATGATTTTACGTCACCTCTTGTACTGGTTTCAGAGGCAAAATGTCCTCAGCCTTGTTGGAATACCCTGATCTTGTGAGCTGAAAGAGAAGAGAGTCAGTGTAAGTGCTGTTTCTAATGATACTGATTCTAGGTGAGCAAATGAATGGAAAAGCAGTTTTAAGTCCCTGGAGTGACACGCATTTTCAAGTGACAAGAAAAAGTGTCTGTTCCACTTGTTAATGAAAATCATTTAGTCAAGTCTTCTTCAGGATTTTTGAATGAGGATTGTGCCTCTGGTGTTAATATTCTGAGAAGGTTCTGAGACTTGTCATCAATATCAAAGGACTAAGGTCTAATAAGATTTTAAAGATTTAGAAGAAGAAGGTAAACTGCCTATGAACTGGCAGTTTCAGAAACAGGAAAATGTAAACTTCTAAGGTGTATTTGCTGGTCCCTTGTGCTGATCATCTCATTTCTGTTTTTGTACTCACAGAAGTCAATTGGTCCCTTTTCTACATGAACTAACATTAAAAGCAGGTCAACATCAAATGAATTAAAGTTGGTTCTTTTATAAACCATATGGTCTAGTTAAATCAGAAAATGAAGGCTTGATGAAGAAATCACTTGGTGAAAGTCTGTACAGGAAGTTATGTGTTAACTGTTATGCAGAAAATCAGACTAGATAATCAAAATGGTATTTCTGGCCTCAAAATGTAGAAATCTGTCCAAAGAACACCTTTTGCCCATGTCTGAGGTGGCTCCTTTGAACTCCCTCAGACTGAGAACATATCTTAGTTGTATTTTAAATCAAATGAGAATAACTCCTTATATATATCTGACAAAAACAAATTTCTGTGTTTAAGAGCAAATAAACACATCCATTTAATTCAAAGACAGGGCTTCTTAAATTTTGTGAGGCAATACTTAGTCTTCTTTAAACTTCCTTAAGTGGAATATAGTGCTCTTACATATGACATAAAACTTCTCTCTCTGGTTTTTTCCCTTTGTGTGTGTGTACAGTAACATAGATTAAACAGGATTTAAGGATAAAAATGGCTACATTAAAAAAAAAGATTATGGCATTTATAGAAAAATGCTAAAGCGAATACTTAAATATACCCATTTATGACATTTTTGTTCATCACCACCAGGCTGCTTGTCCAAGACAACGGTCATCATAAACAAGATCACAAGACTTCAGTTATCATTTGATTAATTCATTTTCCTTCTGGGACCATATCCAGTTAGCCTTAAATAAAGCTACTCAGGAATGGGCCTGCTTTATGTATACACATGAATCAAATGGAAGCTGGATTGCTACATTTGTGATCTCGAAATGGTAACTTATTGTTGGTGACCAAAAGAAGAAAAAATAAAATCAGGAGACAGTAAAGGCAGTACATTTCTTAAATATTTAGTTGAACACTTATCTAAAACAAGATTCTCAGGACTTGTAAATATCCTTGAAGCATGTTTGATCTTTGTTGTAGATACTAACTGAAGCAAGATAATTGCCCTTCTTTAAAAAGCAATGCCTTTTTTTTGAAAATTTACTTTTACATTTCTTTTAAAGATATGCATATTACCTTTGAACAGAACCTTGAACACTGAAATATATAATTGACTCTTTCTTTGTGCTTTGTCCGTAAAAAAAAAAAAAAAAATCTGTAGATTTTAGCTCACAGCCAAGAGCTAACACATAAGCCAGCAGGCAAATACTGCTATTGTAGAATTGAGGAGCTCGCTGGTCACCTTAATCTTTTTTGGGTGATTGTAAACTATCTATGAAAAACGAGTATGGATGACACAAAAGTTATTAAATCCACATTCCTTTTATCTGGCTCTTTCCATTTGGGATTAGAGCTCAAAGAACCATGGAAATGCTTTCTAATGAGATTTTGAAATTCTTGTAGCAGTACTACAGGGAGCTCTTCTGTCTGGGAATTTGCTGGGGTATAGCTCTTTCTTGACTTCAGATAATTCTTTAGAAACGTTAAGGATTCTAGTTTCAGTTCAAGCAATAGTATTGTAAAATTGAACAGTAATTTTATCTGACTGTGGAAGCATGTGGTTCTTCCAAAGTAAATTTTTTTTGCAATAATCAGAATTTAATACCACATCATTAGGAATTTCATCAGTCTAAATTTTGTTATCATCTTTCAGTTTTATGTCCAAAGGTGTAATGTGGTGATACTAAGTTAAACAGTAGTGTTGCCACTGAAGTTGACAGTAACTATTCTCTGTTGTGTGTGTACTGCTCAAATTACCGTGGTATTACTCTGCTCTCCATTGCTGGTAAAATCCTGGCAAGAATACTCTTGAACAAACTAATACCCGCTATAGCAGAAGGAATTCTACCTGAAAGCCAATGTGGTTTCAGAGCCAACAGGAGTACCACAGACATGGTATTTGTTCTCAGACAACTGCAAGAGAAGTGTAGGGAACAGAACAAAGGTCTCTATGTAACCTTTGTCGACCTCACCAAGGCTTTCGATGCTGTGAGCAGAAAAGGTCTGTGGCAGATTTTGGAACATTTAGGTTGTCCCCCCAAGTTCCTTAAAATGATCATCTCACCCCATGAGGATCAGCACAGCCAAGTCAGATATGGCAATGCAGTTTCTGAGCCCTTTCTAATAACCAGTGGTGTGAAACAAGTCTGCGTTCTTGCACCAACCCTATTCATGGTCTTTTTCAGCAGGATGCTCCAAAGGACCACAGCAGCCCTTGATGATCAGGACGGTATCTACATTCGATACCATACTGATGGAAGCCTATTCAACCTAAGGCAACTGAAGGCCCACACTAAGACCTTAAACCATCTTGTCCGGGAGCTGCTCTATGCTGATGACGCCGCCCTTGTTGCCCACACAGAAGCAACTCTGCAGCGTTTAACATCCTGCTTTGCAGATGCTGCTGAGCTCTTTGGGCTGGAAGTCAGCTTAAAGAAGACAGAAGTTCTCTATTAACTGGCACCTCAGGATGTCTTCCATCATTCCCGTATCACCATTGGTGAATCAGAGCTCAAATCAGTCCAGCAGTTTAATTACCTAGGCAGCCTCATCTCCTCGGATGGTAAGACTGACGGAGAGATAGACAACAGGTTAGCAAAGGCATATAGTGCTTTTGGAAAACTCCATAAAAGAGTTTGTCATAATAAACACTTGAAGAAAAGTACAAAGATCAGTGTTTACAGAGCCATAGTGCTGTCTGCTCTCTTATATGGATCTGAGTCATGGGTCATCTACCGCCACCACCTGCATCTCCTAGAACACTTCCATCAACGCTGCCTCCGTACAGTCCTAAACATCCACTGGTCAGATTATGTGACCAATACATCTGTTCTAGAACAAGCAGCAATCACAAGTATTGAGGCCATGTTACTGAGAACACAGCTGCACTGGGCAGGGCACGTCTCCAGGATGACGGACCACCGCCTCCCTAAGATCCTGCTTTATGGTGAACTTGCCACCGGCTGCCGCAAGAGAGGAGCCCCGAAGAGGAGATACAAGGACTCCCTGAAACAACATCTCAGCCTTGGCCATATTGATCATCATAACTGGTCTACTCTGGCCTCCAATCGGGAGGCCTGGAGACACACCATCTATAGCGCTGCTGATGCTTTTGAGAAAGCACGCAGGATCACTCTTGAGGAGAAAAGACAACACAGAAAGAATCATGCCCTGCAGAATGTACCACCTAAGGAGTCCTTCTGCTGTGCCTTTTGCAACTGGAAGTGCCTATCCCATATTGGCCTTTTTAGCCACCAACGCGCTTGTAACAAATGTGGGTAGAGCCCTTCCCAAATATTCATTCGTGAAGCCTCGCCACGATGATGATGATTTGCAAACATAACCATCTGAAATACCAGCAGTTCAAGGGATTTAGAATATGTGTTCAATTAATTGCTAAATTTAACGAGTGGCTATTAGACCTCCTGCAGTACTTTTAGAACTGCTGTGCTTCCTCTGAATTTGTGGCTATTCCTACCTGTCCTTATTGTCACTTTTGCTGTTATTCAAGAGGGATTACCAGCCTGTCTGTGATGCCTTTATGAGGGAGGAATACCTAATGATGGTAACTGCAACCAGATTTTGGGCAAAGAGTTTGTGTGTTGCAGCTGCAGGTGTCTGGTTGCAAGGTGAGCAGGATTTGGTGGAAGACCATTGAGATTAGAAGGAGGCTGAGTGTAACTGGGGTGCCTTACACCCCAAATGTTTCCCTAAACCTCTGGATATTTGGTTTAGTATATACCTGGTATTATACTGGGAAAATTATTAATATATAATCTCAAAAACAGAATTTCCTTATTTTGCTATGCTGTTTCTATTTTTTTTTTTTTAACATGTGTGAACTTGTGTAGTAGAATAATCCACCTCTGGGCTGGTAATCTAAAGCTATTTGAAGGATAACATAAATTGTCAATTTAGGAATACACTTCTTCCTGAAGCCAGAAGACTTGAACTGTTTTCAGCAGAAGTAACAACATCAGAGCCTTGCTGTGTGCACAGTCAGGTCAACACTGTGATCCTGTGTGGTTGTAATTTCACCCTGGCTTTTGTGCCTCTCTCATAACCAGGAGAGGTTGTTACAATCACAGGTACATTAATGGAGGGAGAGTTTTATGGAAACAGGTATTTTTGCTGTTGCTTTAACACAGTAAGTAGTTGTGAGCTCTCAGTCAGTATGGCAACATTTAATATATGTACATGCATACATCCAGGGCAGTTACATGTGTGGTTAGTAACCTATACAGTCTGATGGAAAAGGAGAGATTATTCGATTTAAGCACAACACCAACATATACTGTCCCATTTCCTTGAGGCTCCATAGTTAGTCAGCACCGAGGGGTCCATTTTGGGAAAAATCCACTATTTTTTAACTGCAAAACCCTTTAATTACAGCAAACGTAGGTCAGCCTCTGCCAAATCCTCCTGAGATTTTAATCAGTCTGATATTTTGTAATGAGATTTATCTATGTTGCTGTATTGGGTGCAGGTGCCCAGGTGCCAGAGTAGGGGGATGGCAGGGTGGGCTCTGTGAAGGATGGCCGGGGCTGCCCTGTGCCAGGCAGAGCAGGTTCCCACCACAGCTGAGCTGATGGTGCCTCAAGCATGTTTAAGAAAGAACAAAAATGCTAGACAAGCTGAGGAGAGGGGAAAAAAGACTAAGAAACAGCTGAGGGAACTCTGAGACCCATGAAGGAGGGGAGGAGGAGGAGAAGTTGCCTCAGGTTCCTGAGCAGTGTTTCCTCCAGCCCCAGTTTTCAGGAAATTTTTACTCTTAGAAATTCGATGAGGAAATAAATTATATAGGTCATAACACAGAGCTAAATTAGTAATCACCTTCGTACAGTGTAAGCTTATGGGAGTTTATGTTTGTAAGTTTGAAATCAGCCACACTACGTAAGTCCTTCATGTTTAGTAAGTGGGTATTTCTAGAGGTGAAAGGAAGAGTTGTACATTGATCATGAGAACTCTGAATTTTTTCAGATTGATAAATAATGGGAATGTGAACTATTTTATTTACTGCTTTTACTAAAGTTCCCTTGCAATGTATAGCATAACAGGTTTTACAACTCCCCCCCAATTTTCATCTCCATCCCCTTTCTCTTGTTTAGCTACTGACATGGTTCATGTATATAACAAAAGGAAAGCTCGCTCCCATTAGACAAACCAAGTCGGGAAGAAAACCACCCCTCTGTGACTGTAGTATCTGCATTAATGGTTCTGCTAATTTTGTTAGTCCCTGTGGTAACCCACACTCCCTTCCACAGCCCCTTTTGCGTGGTGACAGGTTTGCATATCCTCAGACCCGCCGATGTTCTGTCCCAGAGGTGGTTTTCTCAAGTCTCCTAAATATCACCTGCTTTTAGGAAAAAGGAAACAGTGATTCAGAATTTCCTGCATGGTTTCGATGTTCTCACATACTATTTGTCCTAGCACATAGGTACTGTCCATTTCTCTTTGGGTTACCTCTAAAGATCTTCTAAGTAGTGCAATCAAGGGCAATTACTCCATCATTGGCTTGTGTTTATAACATATTAGAGCTTTCTGGGCTTAAGCACTGCAATCTATCCTGATTGCTACCAAGTAATCCTTTGCAGACTTGTAAATCAAAACTGTGGCTGATTTTCAGCAGCATGATTGCCGTGTTTTTTAAACTTTGGTAATTAAAACTTTACGAGCATGCAATTAAAAAGCAGAGAACATTTTCACTGCATTGAAAATGAAAATAAGCCATAGTAGCCTCAGCAAAAATGAGCTTCCTTTATATTTGCTTTTCTTAAAAAAATAAATTACATTTGGTGGTTTCAGGCTTTCCAAACCATTTACCACGTTTGTCTTTGAAACTTTCTCTTCTGGTTGATTTAGCAGCATGAACTTAAGAAATCAGACAGCTTAGCTAGACCTTCTAACTGTGGTGCAGCTTCAGGTGCAACCCTTGTCACTGGTTTTGTGTGCTTCATGAAAGTACGTGTTTTAAATAGAAAACTTAGTGTCCTGAAGTATAACATACTGCTTATAAAAGGTTTCTGGGATTAGACCAAGCGAACATTACTCATATATGTGAAGGCAAGGTTTCTAGAAGTCTACAATGGATAAGAAGTCTAGAATTCAGGATAAGAATAATTAAACATGAATGGAATGGGATTAGTAAGGTTTGTTAACTTTTAGAATATATCCCTCTGGTGGCTTTCTATAAACAATATATAAAACAAAGTGAGGGTTCCTAATGAAACTATTAGGCTGAGCTTGTATTTTAGGTCACTTGACAAACCCTACAAATCATGACTGCTCTGGTTTAAATTTCAAATCAGGTCATTTGTAGAATGCCAACAGTTACTAATTTTTAGTGATGACAAATAATTACTTTCACTTTAATTTTTCACAGAACTCTACAGCAAAAATTATCTCACTTTGAAGTGCTCCATCCAAGGTTAATAAAGTTGTCAACATAATGCATAGAAAAATAAATATACATTAAGCAGCATAGTTCCTCTTTTACTTTAGTTTCCACATAAGTAATCATATTTCTGAAAATAGAATCTGAAATCAGAAGAAAACAAGAGGACATGTTGAAGAGGTGTGGTTGCCTGGAACGTACAGTATATATAACAGTCTTGTATGTTTTGTGATCAGTGTTTAATTTTTATCATAATGAAAATCCCTGTGTATAGTGGAATCCATATTCCTCTAAAAACCCAAATTAAGTAAAATGAATTTAGTTTTTTATGACTTTACCAGATGAATAATTTGGTGTCATGCAGGAAGTACGTGTACCAAAAAATATTTTGATTACAAAAAAATGGAAACCATATCAGAACAGGAGGCATACTTTGACATTTATTAACATGCAAATTAAAGACATCATTGCACAGAAGGGACAGTGCCCGAATGCCAAATGGCAGTTTCCCAGAATATGTTATGGGATAGCAGTAATAATTATCTGCTTGTTCATGAGAACCAACCAGTCTGGAACTACATAGATTGGTAGTTCTTTGGAAAATGTGTGTGGTATTAGTGCAAAGTGCGTTATCCTAGCTATGCCCTTTGATAGGTATTAAAAAAGGGGCTTAATTTCCTAATTTCTCTTGCTTGATTTTGCATATTTAACATCTGTATAATGCTTTTCATTGTAATTTCAAAGTTTTTTTAACTGTTACAAAATAGAGAAGAATGAGGGAGTAAAGCAAACATTATGAACACCCTACACAGGTCGCTGGCAAATTTTAAACTTTAGGTTACTATATTACCTTGAGCAATAAAATGCTATAACTGATGGGTGTTTGGTTTGGGGTTTTTTTTAAAGTGTACCTGCCACTAGAGGGGAATGGAAGCACATGTTTTGCCCCTAGAAGAGAGATGTCCTGATTGCAGTCTTAGATCTTGGAAGAGCTGGTTTTCTTACAGTTCTATCTCTTCCTTCTCTTTCCAGTCCATGTGTTCTCCCCAACTTTGATCTCCACTTCTGTCCCAGAGTCTCTTCCATTCCTCTCTTGCTCCTTCCCACAAATTGTCCTCTTGTGTGTCCTTTTGTGTCAGCTATTCTTTCCTTCCATTTCTTCCATTCTGTCCTTATTAAAGCCTGGTTCTACTTTCCTGCCTGGTGCTCCCAGAGTCATTCTGTTTTGCAGGACTTGCCCTTCCCTTCTTGCACTTCCTTTCTTGCCCTTCCCTTCTTTCATTGTTCACTCTATATGAAGCTTAGCATGACTAATCTTCTCATACAGGAACTTAAATAAGAAGTCTAAAATGGAGAGATACGGAAAAAGCACAACTTTTTCCAGGGTAATAGATATATGATTTTTTTAAAAAATTAATGAACTGTGTCTGACATATCACCTAGAGGAAGATAGATATCCAAAAACTTCAGCCCAAAGACTTATGTTTGCTAAACTGATAAGCAAAACCTGCATTTATTTAGTTCTGTAAATAAGAGTTAGAATTTTCATAACCTAAATATGCTGTTTGCTACTGTGGAAAAGAAGTTGCTGGATAAATAATGAAGACAAGTGAGTAAGATTGAAAAGGAATTTATTAAGGTTTCCTTTGAATTATTAAGTTCAACATTTATTAAGACAGAAACGATGTTAAAAAAAGAGTGACAGGATCAGCAGTTATTAATCACCTAATGCAGGAATGGTACCCCTATTTACAAACATTTAAATTAGTTTTCAGGACACACCTGTCAGGCTGAGTTTACCATCTGGTCAAACTGCACAAATTTAGAAACTGAAACAAGATTTTTGTTGTATGTGTGTGTTTGATGACTAATAAGTTAGTGATACTGACTTCTGTGTTACCCTGACCATATGCCAGAGAACCCAGGGAAATCAATATTACAGTCCATCCATTCATTTCCTCCATAGAATTTCTCACAGTGATGCAGTGAGGGATGAGGAATGAAAGGGTTTTATAATGACTGTCTGTAAAAAGCGTTAATTACTTCTATCATGTATAAATAGACCTGTATTTTTCATAAATTTTCTTGACCAAAGTGATTGATCTAAAGCCACTTGATACCAATTAAGAGTGACGAGAAGGAAGTGAGTAATATTTTTCTGTGGCTGACATGGTCTGCTTTGCTTTATCCTGGAAAAATGTAATACTCTGAATAAACCTCAGACATTCTCATATCATGCCCATAAAATAGCTGGTTAAGAGTGATTAATCCCAGTTTGAACAAGAATCAGAGAAGTTATATGATAAAAGAAAATGTTTTATAGCTGCTAAGACCTTTCTGAAGTAATTTCTCCAAAGGATAAAGTGCTGGGCTGTATAGATACATTGCAGTTAAGAAGAATTAATTTTTGCCAAGATCCTAGGTGAAATGAATGGAAAGAGAATCAGAAAGCTTTTGTGAAATTAGAGTGTTGCAAAATATTTCTTAGATGTTAAAATGAAAAAATATTCTAAATGTCTAAGCTGTGTAAATACTTTGAAAAATAAAAAGGTGACAAGTACCTTAAGTTAATCAGAGACATAATTTTAAAATGGTCTCTAAGGTAAGACAAACATACTTATTTTTTATATGATTGATTACTCTTTAACAATTTAAAATATAAAGAAGGATGAATTCTGCATACTTTTTTGTCCATAAAAGGTTAGGTAACACACATTAATTAGAAATTGCCATCTATTCTGTCCTACTCCTGTGTATTTGCGGGGCTGACATGAACAGGATTTTGTAACCTAACACTAGTGAGAAAGGCATCAGCTATAAAATGAGTTTTCAAATGTTTTATATATGTCTTAATAGATGGGTCGTCGTTAAAGCAAATTAAGTAGGGTCATAGGTTCAACAGTTACATGTACTTGTATCTGCAAAAATTCAATTTTGCCTGCCCTCGGAGGTGTGTAATGCTTTTAGGTGCCAAAGCTTTCTAGGAAAGTCCCAGTAGTATCTCTGCTTCTGTTCCTAGACATTCACTCAGCCACCTAAGTTAAAGGCAGCTGCCTCTAATTCCTGCCTAAGTCATACGGGACTCTCTGTGTACAGCTTTGGTACTTCACACACCTCACCTTCAGGGTTTCATCTGGCAGGCATGCACAGAGCATGACTAAATTTTACACAAAGACTGTTTATATTTTGGCATTTCGGAACAGTCACATGGCAGGAGGAGACCCATGTTACAGTTCCCAGCTGAAATCTGATATCTCCCCTTTTAAGAGGGTGCTATAACCATTACAGTATGTGTGTTCTAGAATTGCACTCAATTAGAGTCTTCTACCTAAAAAAATGAATGTTCAGTGAACAGTAGAGTGAATTTGCGGTACCATTGCTACTCCCTGCCAGCTCCCCACATGAGAATTAGTTTACACATTTCAGTTTCAGTAAGGTGCCTTTTACAGAGGTGCTTGCACTGCACACTCCTGTTATACAGAGCCTTTGGAACATCTGATTTTGAACTGTTGTTTACTGACCAACATAATAAACTCTGCATCCCCTTACATCGCCCCTGGAGCTAGAGGAAAGCCAGGTGACATGAGTGAACTTGTTATTCTTCAGGTTAGACAGTAGGAGGTTTTACACATGAAAAAGTTTTACACATGCAGAAACATGGGTGTGGAAGCTGGTAATTAAGAGGAAGAGAGGTAATAGCTTGTAAAGGTGCCTTTTTGTTTGGAGTGGTCACCTCTGGTTTAAGCAAACCCTTTTGACTTTACACAGAAAAAGACTAAGAGTTTGCTGAGAGACATTTTCAAAAGCCAGTACTGTACAGTGGAGATGGTGAACTGTGTGAACATTTCTACCTACTTTCACTACAAAGTCAAGTAGGATAATTTGAGCATATTGAAATATATTATTTGAATCTTGAGAAATGATTTTATTTTCCCTGAGTGACAGTGGAAAAATCTACATGATATAGCCAAAATGGTAATTCCAATACAAAAAAATCTGATTATGTTGGGCAAAATCTAGAGCCCAGTAATTTTGCAAGTCATTAATTTATTTATGAATGTAAGTATAAGACCTATCTGTTAAGTGTTCAGCCTTCTAATACATTTTGACTTTAAAGAGTTATATGCTACTGTGAGAAATTAAAATGTTTGAATTATTCCCTTAAGTCTAATCATTGTGCTTTCAGTGAAGCTGCTAAGAATTTTGGCATCTTTTAGAACAGGTAGGTTGCAATGTACCATTTATTTTTACAGTGCTGTTATCCACACACACTCTCAGATATAATCAGTATCCTGAAGTTACAATGAAGATATAGAATATAATTGTATCATTGTGTGCAGTTTTGGGACCATTACCATGTGGTAGTTTTTAATTTTGCTCAGGTAGTTTGCTCACCTGCTATTCAGCCAGTCACAGTTTCAGTCTCTTGCCTTCCTTCTCTTTATTTCTCATACATTCATATATTTTCTTATAAATGCATATATTTAAAGGAGTGGTCTACAGTGGATGCACAGTGTCCGTAGTGTCCTGCCCATCTCAGTGGGAGCTCAACATAATTCAAAGTATCAGCAGTTAAGGCTGCAGAAACTATTGTCAGCTTCATATTTTACTTGGGTCTGAACACTTCAGGCTCACACACTACGATATGGCAGGAATCCTTGGTGACCCTCAGCTATGCATTCAACAAGGCTAAGAGGTCTAATGTCTGTTTAAATCTCATATTTTGTGATAGAGAGGATATATGGTCATCTTCTCATCTGTTTTTCATGTGTTTGCCCTTGTAGGGGTAGGTAACCATTGAGAAGTCAGAAATCTCTTTCTTGGAATTTTGATATTGCAGGTACTGGTGGGGCCACACCTTGAGTCCTGTGTTCAGTTTTGGGCCCCTCATTTCAAAGAGGACATTGAGGTGCCAAGAAAAGCAAGGAAGCTGGTCTAGAAAACATGTCTTGTGGAGAGTGGCTGAGGACCTGGGGTCGTTTAGTCTGGAGAAAAGAAACCTTGGAGGGACCTCATTGCTCTCTACAACTACCTAAAAGGAGGAGGTAGTGAGGGAGGGGTCAGTGTTGTTTGCCATATCTTAAGTGAAAGGATGAGAGAATTGGCCTTAAATTGCACCAGGTTAGGTTCAGATTAGATATTAGAAAAAAAAAAAGTTCACTGAAAGAGTGGTTGGGCATTGGAATAAGTTGCCTAGGGAGCTGGTGGTGTCATTGTCTCTGGAAGTGTTCAAGACACATCTGGATGTGGCACTTGGAGTTATGATTTAGGGGTGATTATGGTGGTACTGAGTTGATGGTTGGACTAGATGACCTTGAAGGTGTCTTCCAGCTTTAATGATTTTGTATTTGTATGTACTTTGCTTGATGATAGATTGTGCTTTTCTCTGACAATTCAGCTGGGGACATTGGCAAAAGGGGGAGATAGCTCCATAGGAGATGAAATAGGGAGTGGTAGCAGGCATGGCAGCTGATGTTACTAACCCCAGTGGCATATTCCAGTAAGCACTGGGAACTCTGCAGAGATGATGGTGACTGTCCTACACAGAAAACACTGGCTCAGAAAGTGAGTAATATTCAAGATTGTGTTTGGTGGGTCAGACTGGAAAGGTAGTAGAGTTATCTTGGTGCTTGGTGATGGTCAAAGAAGAGTGGGTAGCAATCTGTTAGACTTTGTGCTCCCCCAGCCCACAGGAGGAGGCCAGAAAGGACCTGGTGGCCTGTGGGATTTGACAGAAAGAACAGAGACCTGCGAGTATTTATTTGTAAAGGGACACTCCTGAGGAGTTGTCCTTGTGTGCTTAAATTGGACTGAAGGATTTGGATATTTCCCAGTCTGGGTTAGAGAGGAGGGGAAAGGAGACCTTTATTTGTGTTACCTTATAGTCTGTGGAAAATAGATGGTTAAGTAAAAACTGTGGCCTTCTGTTTCAGAGCCCTTGTCATTCTTTCTTCTATTGTCAGAATCAATGTGGGATGTGATGATTTAGGAAATGGCAGTGAATACTGTGGTTAAAATGTTTCTAGACTTCAGTACAGGCTCTGCAACAGATCATAAATGTCATGATCACGTATCAAGTATTTTAAAATAGAAGATTATTTTAATAAATAATATCAGATCATGTATTTGGAGATCGCTGCTTGCCCAGAAGAAAAAAAAAAAAACACGATTATGGCTGACCCTCCAAATTCTCATATGTAAATGTCATATGAATAATGTTCTTCGCATGGATAATATCAAGAATTATTCCTCCATTGTAATTTGCTGCCACACAGTAATGCCAAAATTTATTGTTTAAACTGGGACTATTTTTGCAGTGAAGCTGAGTTAGTCACTGTAAGGCTCCTGATGTCTCTGCCTTGACATTCCCCCAAAACTGGAGATCTCCAGGCACCCTGGGGAGGAGGCTGGGCCCAGCATGGTCATGTTACCCCACACAAGCTCCATCACCTTGGCATGGGTGGGCATGGAAAGCTGATATCAACATTACATTAGGCACTGTAGCTTGCTGAGGGGCATCAGGATTTGGAAAGCCCTAGGGCACCAAGCAGGGCATGAGTGTTTGTCACCCTGAGTTTGACTTAAATATTTTTTTCTTGGAGACTGTGCAGACAGGATGGCAAATGTGTACAGAAAATCTGAACAGATTGTGCTGTCCCCATGTTCTTGTGTTGCTGTTCTGCTCTGTTCATGGTGGTGATGAACCCGGCTGCATCCAAGTGGTTCCTGTTAGTGGGAATTCTGCAAATCTGGTGAGCATGGCCAACAAAGGCAAATTAAAGGGAGAGGAAAATTTTGCCCAGAGCTATGGAGGAGAAGAGATACTTCTTGTTGTTTTAGCTCTGTGGGAAATCACAGTAGTACATACAGCATGTTAATGTTAGGGTGTTTTATTGTATCACTCTCTCATGCTGTGTTCATTTTCAAGGACAACATGGCTTCCATAATATTTATTTTAAGGTCATTTTATTACCTTAATAATGCAGATTTAAATTGCAATTAAAACCTGTATGATTTGTTTTAATAGCTTGCAGCTTCATTCAGCATATGTTTTGATATTATAAAACTACTTCAGTAGACAATGAATTCATTTGTCCCTTTCACTTATTAAGATGCACGTGTACTCCATCAGGTTTATTCTTTGTGAATTTTGTGAGTGTGGAACTAAATAATAAAGTCACACACGGACACATGCCAGATTTGTGACTTGATGGATTATGACTGCCCTTGTGAAAGAAAGAATTGAGAAAGCAAGTAATCATAATTGTATTTAATACTAAAATAATAAAATTTTGCCTATTTAACCACATCTTAGGAATTATTCCACTACTGAGTCATATGGCATTGTTAAAATAGGTTGCTGACTAGAATAAATTTTATATGGTATTATGGATTTCATGCTTTTTTTCTTACTAGTCTTAGAGATGAAATTTCTCCCTTTCAATTAAATTTGATTATTCCTTTTTTCCGTTATTTGGCATTCTTTGTCTTCTGACATAATAGTTAGCACACTTTATACAAAGGAGCAGTTTTAGTTCCCTTTTGTTAATTTCCAATATTTTCTGACAATGAGCTTATGTTGTCCACATCATCTGCTACAAAGATTATTTTCACTTTCAGTTCCTTTAAACTGTTTCTCTTGTAACAGGACCCAGACCCAGGAGGTGTTGAACATTTCTGAGGAGGAATCAGGTACCTTCAACATTGTGTGACTGCAGAGTATGCTCCAAAGCAGCTGAAACAATATTTGGTGAGGATTTAATAGACTTTTTTTGTGACACTTCAGTATCATACACCAACCCAAAGCCCCTTTAATCAGTTTTGTTTTCCATCTTTATATTACAGGGAATAGAATTGAAAAAGCATTGAACTAATGGGTTTTTCTTTTCCTCTTCCTCTTCTTCTCTTCCTCTCTGTCCCTCTCTCCCACGTTTTGGATCGTTTTTTTGGAGTTTTTTGTTTGGTTTGGTTTTCATTTTCATGTTAGAGAAAGAATAAGGGAATCATGTCTTGTTCCTATTTTGTTTTAGTAATGACCATTCTAGCACAGTCTTTTGTGTTCCGGTGTGAGCAGCATCAGTGGTAGCCACCAACTACTTTTCCTGCTCTGCAATGTCTTACATATCAAAATGTCTCATGAGATAACAAGGTAATTACCATAACTTCCAAAACTGAGTGTGTAGGTATTTGGAAAGGATATATGCTTGTTAATTGAAAATTCTAGATCAAATTATCTTGAATTTTGGGTTTGGTAATATCAGAATCCAAGTTTGAATCTTACCCCTTTTATCTTACATCTTTTATCTGTTGCTTATGCTGCCCCATAAATCCCTCTTTATAGTATCTTACTAAGTAACTAAGAGCATTTTGTTTTCATGTCATAGTAGACAAATTGAGAAATTTTTAAATGTGTTTGAACTGGATATATGTAAAAAAAAGCATGATTAACGGAGTTTAATTTTCAAAGGTTGCACTGCAGTCTTCTGAGAAAAATCAGGTGCAAACACACATTTATTCTTCAAATCATTCTCAAAATGATCTTAAATATACTGTCCCTGCTTGCCAGCCCATGCATGTGCTATCCTAACTATAGGTACCAGGTCTGAAGCACTTTAAATGAGGTTTAAAGTTAATACGTTTAACACTTTCCTGAGTCAGGGCCTAAACTGTTATGTCTCACAGATATTCAGTGCTGTTCATCTGTATAACTGTTTAAGTAGCATAAGCATTGGAGGGAAAAATAAACCCTCAAATCCAGAGACTTGTGTCACTTGTTTACTTGTTTCACTATCTAGAGGTGTCATAGTGATATAAACTTGTGCGAGGGCTTTTTTTTCTTTTTTTTTTTTTTTTTCTTTTCAGAAGCAAAAGTGAGTAAACAGGTTGAGCCACTGGCTTTCAGTCAGCATGGTTCCTGTGCTAATGAAAATTTGGAACACCATTGCAAACTGGAGCGTTTGGCAGAAGCAGGAATTTCTCTGTGCTGTTTATGAGGTATATAAAAAGGTCAGTGTTACTTTATAGATTTTTAACCTTAGCAGTATTTTTTTTTATGATTTACATTTTCTTGTTTTGTAACAGCCATGATTTTTTGTTCTGGACATGTAATGTAACTTTTTTGATTGCTTGGCATGTTGTGGGAAAATAAATTGTGTTTCTAAATTCCAGACACACTTTGACTGTATTATTAAGAAAACATTGCTCCTGGAATAATAAATTGTGGGGTTATTTTAAGCAGTTGTATTACACTTTCTAAATCTGCAAAAAAATCAGAAGAATAAAAGAATGATCAAGGCTGGATTTCTTTTGTTTTAACAGACGGGTCATCAGTTGGCCTATTGGCAAAACTCCATTCATTGTAATGGCCAACCTACATGAATTTCCAGAAGTTGCAGATTTGGACAGATTCTGAAGTGTTTCAGAATCCTTGACTTCTCATGTGGCACTGCCAACAGTACCAATTCCAAGATCATTTTTGTGATGTTAACCTGCCCCTCCAAAAATATAGGGTAATAATTGCCTTTTTAGGCCAGTGAACAAATGGCATTTGCCAGTATGAACCAGTATAAGATAGTGAAGTAAGAGTCTGTACGTGCTGGAAATACACTGAGGCCTATATCAAATACAAGTAGTTTGTTCCTCAGGTGAAATACAGGTGTTTTAAATGCAGTATGCAGTTGAGAAGGGGGTGATTCTCCCATTTGAAAAAAATTGAAATCTCAGATTTCGGGCTCCTATTTTTTCTTTATCTTCTTAGTGATACTTCAGAAGGGAAAAAAATCATTCCTGAGGTGCCATTTCGCCCTACCAGGTGTTTAGATTTTGGGAGGCATTGATACATTCTGAAATGCAAAGCCGTGTATACACTGTCAAGTACAGACAATGAGCTGCAAAGTGTTGGTAATTTCATATAGTTGCATTCTTTTCTGTTCTGATTCCCCCCAAGAAACCTACCTACTCTCCTTTTACTAGCAACTTTTTTTTTCTGGGTACACAACCAAATGTTAAGCCGCACAATTAAAACCTATTGATTTAAGCAACATCTTATTATTTTAATAGTCAAGTGACTGTGCTCCCCCTGTGTGGCCCACAGTACATAGGTATAACACGGTTCTAGCAGCTGTGAAAACAGTCTGCCTTCCCTGTGTTTAGATACCTATCTGTGGCTAGGGAGCAACAGAGGAAGTCAAAACTCCAAGAATATAATGAGAGTAGAGAACGTTCAGTCGGCGCATTTCTCCCAAATCTTGCTAAGTAAAGCAGTTTGAAGACTTGTCCTTTTGTCCTGCCAAGTTTTACCAATCTGAACATTCTCAAACATTATGTATGCTTAATTTCACTCTTTTAAAGACAGGCCCCTCCAGTGCTGTGAGAGTGTGGCTGGGGACTTAAATATTCCTCCCACAGAGGTTGGTGTGATTTAGCACATACAGAGGCACAGGTCACAGGGTTAAATACAAAGAACACTGCTGGTTCTTCAAGAAATGTATTGAGTTCTAATATCTGCTTTTGAATTTGCTTGAAATGCACAGTGGGTAGAGAAAACAGTTTTCAGACTTAAATTAGGAAATAGGCTAAAGTTACATACCTGATTCAGTACATATACATAGTGGCAGGTTATCAAGCTAATAAAGATTTGAAAAACATAAAGTGTAAATTCTCTTTACAGTGCTAATGTACCCTTTCCAGAACAAATGTTTCTGGAAAAAGCCTTTCTTATTGCTTTCCTTCAATGATATATTTTGACTTTTTGAGATAAATGATCAGTCTGGAAAAACTACAGAGCCTAGCACAACTTGATAACCAAATTTAGAGATGCATTTGAAAGGGCATTCCTTATTTCTTCCAAAATTTTGCTACCTTTTGTAAATCAGGCATTGGAGAAATGCCTTAAAATTATCCTCTGATCATCAGACTAAAAATTGTGGCACTGACATCCTCGTGGGATTTCAGTCATCTGACATGGATGTCAGCAGAATACACAGCCTTCCCTTTAGAGAGGAGCTGTTGTCAGTACCTGCCTGAAAATGAATGAACAGATCATCCAGAAATTTTGGCATCTGTCATCCTCTGAGGCTGTTACAGCATATGTGCATTTACCATTCTAGTCTTCAAAAGTAGCTACTGCTGTTCTGTAATTCACAGCCTATTTATTGCAAAGAGACGTTTTGTATTCTCTTTTCATTTATTTTAATTTGTTTTCTTTATGTCCTTAAAAGCAGTGCAAAGGTCTATAAAACAAGCAAAACTTAGATAAACACCTCAGCAGGCTGGCAAACTGTTTTAGGAATCCAGTTTTCTTCCATAAATTATATGTAGCTATTCAGACTACAGGGTTTTGGTATGATCTATATTATTTTCTTCCTCTAGAGGTAGATGCCTTTCAAATCACTATGACCTTTGCAGTTGGACCTATCATGTATACAGAATCATTGGAGGTTCCTTCTGACTGAACTGTTCTATTCTATCTTCTGTCTCTGGAGGTAGCATTCCTTCTCTTGACTCTGACTTTTCTACTCTCAAGTTATGGGTTTGATTGTCAGTCACCTTAGTCTTTCCATCATCATTGTAATGACATTACTATAATAATATTTTGAAACCCTCATTGGGATAAAGCCCTACTGTGGAAAAGAGAAAAACAAGGAAGGAGTCAACGATCAATAACTAAGCAGACAAAATAAACTGGAATTTGTTTGATCATGCGTGTCAGATGAGAATGTGTATGGAATTATAATTCTGCCAGTCTTATCTATTGGCCTCTTCACTGGTGCTACCAACTCACCAAACCTGCTTCTACTTTCCTGCTCTCTTAGTGTTGTTTTTCTTTATTAGATAATGTAGATATTTTAGAAGTATTTTCCTATATTTAAAGAAGTATCTCTTTACCAAATAGCTTCCTGGTCACTCTGTTACCTTTTAATATGATTCGAAATTCTCATTACAACTTTATAGTTCGGTAATTATTATTTTAAAGATTTTCCAGACTCTGCAGTCTTTTGGCTTTGTTTAAAAACAGTCGAACACAGGCAAAACACACAGAAAATAACCCAAGTCCTTTTGCTCCAACAAATAGACCAGCTGAGGGAAGCATCTTATGACTATGTCAGCCAGAGAATGGATAACCAGAAGATTTTGTGTTACCTTGCTGATGAGTTAATTAAAACAAATGATTTTCAAACCATAGGGTTATTACTAGGCCAGTCTCACTGTATTTTTTTTGTGCTTGTTCACTGATTTTTAGAGTTTAGGTATTACTTTTCAGTACGTGTGTATTTCTTGTGTCGTTATCAGCATAAGGGGACAAGAATGTACTTTAAAGGTGACTGCCTGATATCTTGAGAACACAGTGAGATAAATAATGTGGTATTTGATGGTATTTACTTCATGCAGTAAAAATTATAGCAGCACGATAGCTTGGAGAACATAAGGTAAGTAACTGCAGAATGGCCTAATGAGTAGCCTGAGCTGGTACTTGGAGGGGTGGCACAGCACAGAAAGGATCATCTTAGCACCATTCTAGAAAAGATGAAAGGGGCTGAACCAATTATTTTGTGACTGGGTCTTAAAAATCAGTCTGTTTAGGGATATGGAATGACCTGTGTTGTTATCAGCATAAATTGTGAAATTGTTTATCCAGCTATCAGAAAAGGCTTTTTCAGTTATTTTGAACACACAGGCCTGCAAAGGTTTTTAAGATTTATCATCTCATCTTCCCCCAAATTTCTACCTTGTCCTTGTATGCTACCATGAAAACTGCTCTGTTAGCACATAGCGTAACATACATATGGCACGTAACGCGCACTTTCAGCAGAGGAAGCAATCAGCAACATCTCTACTCCCTGTAACTGTGCTAGCCAAGGCTCCATTTGTCTCATTGTGTCCAAGTCAGTATTCCCTCATACCTTTGGAATTCTTGTTTTAAAAACACAGAAGCTGATTTTAGAAACACTAAAGCCAATGGGAACTGCAAGAGTGCCTCACCTCTGGGAATCCAGCCCACATCCCTTTTGTTTTGAGTGTAGGATCAATCCTAAATGAGAAACCTTTTGTATTTTGGAAACTAAAAGTGAGCTGAAGCAAACTTCTTCATACTTGGCAAAAATAGAATTGTTCTTGATGGAGACCAAGCATAGAAAGTTCTAGTCTGAGAGGATTATGTTTGTCAAAGTTATGACAAGTCTGAACAGACAGTTTTGTATAGAAATCCCTCTCATTTTACTTTCCATGGTGACAGTAGAATACATTTATGAAAAAAAAATAAAATATGAGAAGTTAGATTTATATTCACCAAACAATTGCTAGTAAGCAAAAACCAAAACCAGATCAGCATAATGATGTTTTTGTCAAGCGTAACAATTTTGGTTTGGCCCAAATACACAGAGACAGATTTGGACTTTCTGTCACAAGTTGCCAAACATTTGTTTTCATTTAGATCTGTGTATTTGTCCATGTGCATATTGACAAAGGGTATTTGACTCCAAGAAGAACAGAGGTATGATCCAAATCCCAACACAAATCCTTCTATTGACTTCACTGGGAGTTGGATCAGCACCTTAGTGAGAATGTTCAAAAGAGAGTGTCCAGAGTTAAACTATCAGTTCTTCATCCAATTCTCATTGAAAACAATTAAATCTTTCCATTAACTTCAATTACTCTTGGATCTAGCTTTAAAACACAAATTTTGTCTAATGGGACATATGGAGGCTATACTATTAAGTGTATTTTGAACACATGAGGGCATGAGAATTTAAGGACAGAGGGCTGAAAGCCAGTATTAACTGAATACAAACTACTAGAGGTCAGAAAAAAGCAAAATTAGTTACTTTTAAAAGAGCATGATTGTTGCAATAAATCAGAAGTCTTCATTCTCTTTAAACCATTTTTAGGGTATAAAGAGGACTGAACTGTGGCTGCCTCTTTGTTGGTTCTGGTTCAGAAAAGCATTCAGACAGCAGTTAAGCAATGCAACTTAAGTGTGTGCATAAGTCCTTTCTTAAGGAGGGGAGGAATTAAACACATGCTTTAGTGATTTCCTGACCTGGGGCTTTTATTTTCCTTCTGTGAATATTAGTGAAAGTACCTTTTTGTTCATAAGAACACTATGGAAAAGCACATTTTGAGCCCCTGGCTCAGATTTGTTTAATCTAATCAAGGAAGAGAAAGTCACGTGATGAGTATTAGGTAACCAGTTGCACAATTTGTGGGTAACCATTAAATCATTTCAGATAGTAAAAATTGTAATAATTTGCAGTGTGCTCTCAGATAATTCATAAACATAATACACAGCTGTTCTCTAGTTCTGGATGTTCTCTTAGTGAGGAGCATTGCAAGATAGGGAATATTTTTTGCTGGGAAATACAAACACCTGAAAGAAACTTCAGATGGACTGTTTTCTTATAAGGCAGAAGCCCTCATAATTTCCTCCAAGTGTGGAAAGAGCTTCTATAGTCTGCACTGCTCAGAATTTTTCTGATTGAATAGAAATACATCCAGACTAAACAGACTTGCAAACAGTTGTGCTTAAAATACACCTGTGGAAATTACAAAAGAGCCTCACAGATACCTACAGTACCTTTCAAACAATATTGCCAATTTGATTTATGCAAGCTCAGATGAATATGGCATTTGTGTGAAAATAGTGCATGCTTATGAAATGCCTTTGAGAACAATAAGAAAGCGGTTTTTTTAACGTTTTATATGATTGTGTGTGTATTCCATATGTTTTACTTAGACAAATTTTTAAGCAAAGATTTCTGGGTCAAGTTCCCTCATTTATTGTTTGTAAACTAAGCTATCTAATCTGGCTCAATGTCTTTTCATCATATGGTGTAAGTCAAATAAACTTATCTGTTGCTTAGGCTTACCATCATTGAGAGTTTTCAACTCAGCAGTTAAACACAAATTCTGGTCAGGGCAGGGCCAAAATGGAGCAGAGACGCTATGGAAGAGTGCTTTGGGCCCTAGAATTCAGTGCCATGAGATTACTCATTTTTCATTTTTCTAAAGGAAATTCTTAGCTCAGTTTATTTCAACTAGCTGTACCTGATGCCAACCTGGCATCCAGAATCCATAAACACCCTGAAAATGGGGTAACTCCAGGAGTTGCTAACTGGCCCAAGCATGTCTCTGCATGTGGCACAGAAAAGTTCTCTGGCAGTAGGTAGAATAGACTGAGGACACAGAGAAGCATAAAGATTCTGGTTTCCTTTTTTCTTTTGCTTCCACCTAGAATCCTGCCTGTGAAATACCCAAACTGCTTCGGCCTCTTTCACCCACATGTGAGCAGAGAAAAATATTTCCTTATTCCCTGTTTAGCCGAAGTTGGTACGTCCAGTGTTTTGAAAAGAGGATCTTATAGGTAGCTTGAAACAGTGGGCAGGGTACCTCCTTTTACTGTGAGGGAGCGTCAGTGTACTTAAATTTTACTGTCTTCAGTAGTGGGATGGCAACTCCTGGGACTGACTGTGGTTACTGAATCAAGTATATTTGCTGAAGAGCCTAGTAAACCCCGTGGTACACAGGATCTACTGAAGAGCATTCTGTAATTTTTATTCTCAGTCTAGTATTTTTTTTCCAAGGTCTGCAGTTTCATGTTAGCCTGTTGCAGCTACAGGTGGTATTAGTCGGTATTTCTCTGAAGTTCTGACTGAGGTCAGAAAGACTAATCTCCAATTAATCCCTGTCAAGGGTGAGGTGTTTTTTGAAGACTTACAGCCAACCAGTAGAAAATAGCAGGCATTGGGACAGAGTGGACTTCAGGTTCCTGATCCTGGGCCATTCTTTCCAACTGCTGAGAAACCAGAGATTTACATCTTTGCCTGTTGTGGAACAGAGTTGCATATGGAGGCCACACGTTTTACTTTACATTTCTCTTTGGGCCTTTTAACATGTACCCTCTTAAACAGTGTCAATGGGTTTGATACCATAGTCTATATGGAGTCTGGAATGAGACCCAGCTATGTTTGGCCCTTTGCCACAGAAGTCTGGTACTGCTGCTTTATAAAATGCATAAAAAATTACTTGCATGCAAGTCTGGCCTTGGGCTAGACTCCCTCAGGAGCAAAGGAGTTTGCAAATCTCAGCACATTGTAGGTACCTGAGCAGCATGCTTTTCCCTCTGGATTGAGTATGAGGGAGAGGGCCTGCACTGAAACAGCATGTCCACATTCTGGTGGGTGCAGAAAGAGACCATGAGGGACAAACTAGCTAGAAAATTATAGTGAAATGGGGCCAGTGGAGGGAAATTTAATCTACAATAATTCTGGAAGGTGTAAGATAGGATCTTGTTACTTTAAAATGCAAGACAGGCAGATTTCCTTCTGGAGGCAGGAGGAAAAGTGGTATGGTGTTGTGGTATGCCTTCATTCAAGTGCCTTAATCTGACCCTAAAAAATGCAAAATGGTGTTATCCAGTGGATAGAATAAGGACCAGGTTGAACTAACTCCTCCTAGACTTGAAAATTGAAACAGATTCCATCCAAAAATATTCATCTGAGGCAGAAATAAAACTTATTTTTGGGACATACAGTTTTATGTTCAGAATTATGTTCTTTTTTAGCTAAAGACACAATGTTTCATGACTGCAGTGACTAAGTGAAGGTCATCTACAGTAAACTGCATCATCATTCTAATTACAGAGGATGACTAATCATTTGTCTTCCATTTTCAATTTGAAAGTTTGCTTTTGAACCAGTTTGGGTTTGATGCTAGATTTTCCTGATGTCATGGAGTTTGGGGAACCAGCATTTAGCTCATTTTTTTGCACATATCATAGTGTAACTTCAGTATAATTTAACAGCAATGTCATGGTACAGTTGTCTGAAAGATACTAAAATATATGCCATCTAATGTATTTGGTTTAGCAGGCCATGATACATTTGATATTCTCTCTCTTAACCCTCTGTAATCTGAGAATGTACCAGTATTCTTCTAGAGAATGTACCAGTTTCAATTTTCATTAGTGACTGGATATACGTATGAGGGTTGCCTTTTCTTTAGTAAATGTAGAGAGGGGTTTGTATAGTTGTTTTATTTTAATCGCATATTTGACCTTGGAATTAAGGAAAACTGAAGAAAAAGCAAAAACTTTGAAGAATGCTGCAGTTTCAGGTCTATCTATTACTCTGTCAACATATTGCAAGCAGGAAAAAGTGAAACATCAGGAGCTGAAACTATACAAAGAATAGAGGCCCGGGTCTTTGCAGGTATGTGACCGGTAAATCTCATGGATTTTATTAAGTGCTTGGCTTATACTCATTAAGCAATAAAGCTGAAGACACGGATGAAAGTTATGCAATTCATTGGACATTCTTTTGTATTGTTTTTTTTCCCCTCCTTCTCTGCATTCTGTGAGGTCTAACTATGGCTGGTATTTTCAATGGAAAATGTTGCAAGTATGTCCATGCATTTTTAAACTTTAAGTGCCTATCCCTTTTGAATGTATCTACTGTACATTTGTGGATTTTTTTCTGTATTGATTGTGTGTGATAGTGCTAATTTGAAATCTAGGATTCCACCAGCTCACTAAGATCTGAATGCTGTTAATGGAAACCACTCCCTTACAGAAGGTCAACAAATAAAATACGTGTTTTAATGAAGGTGTTAATATTCAATAACAGAAAAAAAAAGCCATTTAAAATCTTTACTTTAAGAAGCAGATTATGTCAAATGGAGTTAATGAAACAGAAAATGCAGAATACAATGAGCATGATTCACAAGTTTTTTGGAAGTCTTCATGTAGCCACTGCAGATATACATATGTGTAACTAGTTATTGAGATTGACATAAATAGCTGATGTGGATGTGATGATGAAAGCAATGCAGATCAAGAACAAGTCACAATCCCATTATGGAAGTAATGTATTCTGTGTAATGTTCAAGCACATCCGTGACCCCAAAGAATGAAAGCTGGTTGAAGTTATTAGGCAGAAACCAGAATCTTGATAATGGCAGCACTACTTTGCTTCCCAGGATAATTACTAAACTGACCAAAGTATTTTGTGGATTTGATGGTCTGCTGAAGATATAAACATACAGGGGTTTCTGCAAATCATCAGTGAAGCGTTATCCAGCTTCTGCAGTACTCAACGACCAACATTGCCAGGAATGCTCATATCAAATTAATTACGAGAATCGTGAAAACACCACGAGCAGGGACCACACGAATGGCTCTCCCTGCAACATGGGACTCCACAAAGCTGAGCTCAGTGCAAGTCTGTGAACAACCTTATGAATTCTTGTGGGTTTTTCTTCTTGTTTCTTATAAAACGGTGTCTTGATCAACATCAGCTCTCTATAGCATTTTCCATAATGAACTTCTGACCTTAAAGTTATTATTAGCTTTGAACTTTTCATATTGCTAAGATGTGTTTGTTGTCTTCTCTTTGAGGCCTCACAGAGACAGCCAGTTGTCCCAGCAGGTGTTGCACGACTTCTGTGTATTGCTGTGTTGTCTGCCAGACACAGTTTGGTGGATAGGGAGCTCACAGTGAGGGCTGTGTGCATTTTCCTTAAATGTGCTTAAAAGGTGGAGGACAGAAAGTGACTCTGTGACTGAGGAGAAGTGCACTGTGAAAGTCCAACTTGCTTTCTTAGGTTGCTCTGCAATGTGAGATCATTGGCAATGAAGCAATTTTGAAGAAATCCCTGGTTATGGTGATTAACAGACCAAGTTTTGCCTTCCCAAGCCAAATGCATCTTTTCTGAGGACAGGAGAACAAAGAAGGAGGGAAAAGTGACACTTTTAGAACTTTTTCCTAACCTTGTTATGAAGGTTTATTCAATTCCACTTACAGAAAGAATCACAGCCTGTGCTAGAGATGGAACTGAGGAACTGATGTTGCTGGCAAGCCAGGAAATGATTCTTGAGCAATGTCATCTATAGTGTCAGGTAAAAAACATGTAATTTTATTTTTTTATGGAGTACTACAATGTAGATAGAAAGTTAAGGAAAAACAACTCTCCCTGATCATGAGGACATGGATCTCCACCCCTTTTCCTCTCAGTGCTCTTTCCCCCGATTTAGTTTTGTGAGATTTTTTTCTTAGAAATGATAACTCTGTGAGGAAGAAATAACACAAACCACTAGGACTTTTCCTAGCAGGGGGAGAAATGTGCATATTTTGCATTGTGTTCTGTTACTGATGGTTTCATTGGAAGTTTTTATTGGAAAAGCTATATAGGGGAAATAAAAATGCCAACAAACAGCTTGCCTGATACTTTAACTGTAAAGCATAAAGAGAACAAGTCTCTGACTGGTAAAAAGTGTTTCTGAACTCTCACAAGGTGTATTTTGTTTGTAATCTTAGGGTTTAGAATTACCAAATCACCAAATCTGGTACTTCGCATCCCTCACCCCAACAAAATAGACTTTTAGTCTGGGATGGATTTTTTATGAACAGTTTATAATCCATATCAAAATAAGGATTTATAAAGGAAGTGCTGACACAAATTTAGAACAGGATCCAATAAAAACATTGTATGACTTCTGGAGTGCAGAAATGTGCATAAGGTCACAACCTTCATCTGCAGTTCCCCCAACACAAAAAAAAAATAAAATTGTCTTAGTGGGATGTATATGGATTTTTGTGGTACCAAAGCCAAACAAAAGAGAGAATGATTGAATTTGGCCTCTAATGACAGCAATGCAAGTATGTTCTTCTGTGTGGTTTACAACCTTTTCTTGTATAATAAGTGTCATGATATTATATTCTGGAGTGTAAGAAACAGTTTTCTGATAAAGAAGGTTAGGGAGAGAAATAAGATTTTCTCAATTAAGTTATAGTGTATGACAGATGAGGGAGAAAAACTGATTTATTTAATGTTATGCACTTGAAAAAACAGAAATTGGGATGTGTCTCCTTGCTGTTTTTTCAAGAAAACACAATCTGTAGCAGTGGTACTCTGTGGCAGGAAATTATCTGAAATAATGAAGTGGTCAAGCATGCTAAAACTGATACTCTTCTCATCAGCATCCAAAATATGAAACTTGCCAAAAAATTCTAATTGCAGTGTACTCTGTCCAAATTATTTTATTATTTGCCAAGAAGGGCTTTGAAATATTTGGCAGAGTCTATGACCAGGAGAAAATGAAACAAAAGAGAAAGAAGTGGAGCACGATAAAGAAATACCCTCACCACCTTGAAAAATAGCAGTTTTGAGGTGTTAGCCTTTTCAGAAGAGCTGATAACTATATAACTCATACTAAGTAACTAATCAGAAATAATTTATCAGGAATAAACAAAATAGACTCAGTTAAAAAGTCTTCCAAACTTAAAGGTGTTTCTTGTTAGAGCAGCTGCTTGAATACTGTGATAGTCACAAGGTGTGTTGATATTAAACATCAAATAAAGTATCTTTCCATTCATTTAGCTTGGTACATAGCTGTGATCCATGAAATAATGTACAGAAATGTCACTGACTAAGCCAATTCTAAATTAAGCAATCATGATATAAGTAAAGTAGAGTTTCAAAAGAGTTTCACAAACTTGCTTCACAGCCCCAGGCAGCAAGAACCATGGTCCTTGTCTCATTTTAAGAACAGTGAGTTAAATTGATTTTTCATCTGGGACTGGCTCACAAAAAAGTAAAATCCAATAGTTTGTTTTCCATTTCAGGTTTACTCTCTTCACTGTAACTGTTCTTTTTAATATAATGCAGTATGCTGAAAATAATGTTCAGGCTTTCATACCTGTTAAGCCCTTGATGTTGTATTTTAGGGGATATTTTTGCCCATACCATGGCAAATCAAAGGTGTTCTTTTGATAAGGTGATTTTGACTCCAGACACCATTACTGCCTGTGATTCTTGCTTACCAAACAAAATTCAGAGGAAGTTTAAGCTGTACAGATGTATTTCAGTCCTCCAAGTGGATCCCTCTGCCTGAGCTCTGCGCCCTTGGCCACAGCCCCGTGTCTCCCGTGTACCTTTTCCTTTGTCAGGGGAAGCACAGCATGTTTCTGGATCTGGCACACATGTGCCAGTGAGGACAGTCCTGCAGGAGGAGGGAGCAGTGCTGGCTGTGGCCAGCTCCCTCCACCTTTGCAGCCCCTGAGGGAGGCAGGAGGGCCAGAAACTGATTAGAGGACCCGGGTCAGAGATTTTTAAACTCTGAATTTGGCAGGCAAATGGAGATGGAATGGATTTTGAAGTATTGTATTTTAAGATGCATTTATTCATAACTGTGAAAGCTGCAGACATATTGTGTTACTGCAGCAGGATCTTAAGCAGATGTTTAGATTTTACAGAAAAGGCCATATGGAGAAATTTTCAGTTGTCCTTTAATTTTAAAAAAAAGTCATTCTTACCTTTGGTTTTACACACTAACACCTACAGGGAGACAATCTACTTCATTATGTCAGATTGCTTGAATATAAAGATTTCTTTTAATTTTTTGATATTCTGATTAGGCTGAGTAAATCAAGGTAAGTGTATTGTCTCCTGCCATGACACTGGAGCCAACGTGTGTTGTCTGCAAGGAAGCTTGAAAGGAAATGGTAGAGGAAACACTTAGAGTAGGATTTCTCAGAGTTTTCCATAATGTAATCATTCTGATTATAACTGAACAGAAGGATTATGTAACTGTTCAGTTTATTTGTTTCATAGTTGCTTGGACTATCTCTAGTTTTCATTATACATTGATACAGCAGACTTGGCAAAGACAAAGAAATTGATATGTGGGAAAAATATATTATAGGGAAGGAATAATGTTATCTTAATTTTCCATTCATATGATTTATTAGTTTTCTTTTAAATAGGAAGGCCATACTAACAATGGCATTGTCCCTTCAAAACATTAGAAAAGGTTCCGTGGGTCAGTGATCTCTGCTAATCTCCATATTGCAATGTGTTTTCCAAAGCATACGCCTGGGGAGCATGTACCTGCATGTTTTAGTTCAGCTCAGGAGTGCTCTTCTGAAGATAATCTACCAGTTGTCCACACTTACCTTGCTTTGATATGCATTGGCAAGTGATCTTGGAGCAGATGAACTGGATTCCTTTCAGATGAAACTATGCTGGAAGATACACTCCAGCATTGCAGCTAATACACTGCAGCTGCTATAGGGCTTCCAGGCCACGGAACCTGACTGGTCCAAAGTTTAACAAATAACCAGCCAAACAAAAATCAGCAAGACCCGTAGTCTTGCCCCTTAAGTGCTTAGTGTGTGGACTTTATGTGCTCAGCGGCAAATTTTTACCCTTGAAAACCCTTTCTGTTCATCTGTAGAGTACAGTAGTATAGTTGTATGCACTCATCCTTAGTAAAGATTGTTTTTAGAGAGTTCTAGTTTCAACTTTGAGATTACATATTTGTACCCAGAGTTTGGGATCTGTATTGCCATTTTTTCTAATGTGATTTTGAATGATTAAGAAACTTGCAGTTGTCTTAAAGAGGAAAATCAATCTTAAGGAAAATCCTTCAAGTTTATCTATCTCTGTTTTGCTACTAATTTGCAAGGTGCAAGTAAGAAACTTACAGAAAAATATAAAATCAAATTTATTTTGTTCTCTATTAAACATTTAAGTGATATTTTAAGTAGATTCTGATTTGAGGTATATATGTACACCTTGAGGAGATATAGTTCAGAAAGAAAAACTCCAGATACTGGAATAGCATTTTCAAAAATATTCGTAAATTCTAAGTAAGAATCTAAGTATCTTACTTATATAATATATATATAATGGCCAGTCTTCACGAGTGAAGATTTTGGGAAAGGTCATTAACCCTTCGAGCCTGTGCAGTGGATTTTTTTAGGTGAGACACAGCGTGCGCTGAACTGAG